>NW_020925579.1:900788-1146078 GCF_003984885.1 Neopelma chrysocephalum | reverse complement strand
AAAAAAATGAAGAAAAGACATTGCATAAGTATGAGCAACAGAAACATACAGTATATTTTTGCTAGACTAGGCTACCTTAAGAAGACAGTATCTACTCAATGAAAAGCAGTTCCCTTCTCACCCTGAAATATTACTCCACAAGTGTCCTTTGCAAGCACTCTGTGAACCATGAGATTACACATTTTTTCTGGAAGTATGGGAAGGGAGGCTAGTACAGTACATGCTAAAGGAACATGGAACCAATCCTTTACAAGAATATTCTCCATAGCCCTCTTACAGTAGTGATGATGCCTATCAGGACCGGTGTTTACAAAAAAGGTTCCTCATTCCAAAGCACTGTATGCATCCAATCAGTACCATATTTTACAATCTTCTTTTCTGGTTTTTGGACAATACTTCCACAGGTCAAAATGCCCTGCAAAATTCTTTTAGTGTGTAAATCTGATATCTTGGGAAAGTGAAGCCTGATCCTAATGCACTGAAATCAGTGAGGACATTAATAAGATCCAGTTCTCAGATTTGTAATCAAGAGATTAGGTAGAACAGTTCTAGATCCATCTCACTTCAGCTGAGTTTTCATCTATTTTGTCTCGGACAACCTTATTGTGCCAAGGTTTTCGTCACTAAAGTCGAGTAGAGTAAGTACTAGACTAGTAGGGTTATATCTCTCTCTGTGAGGTGTTCTCACTAAACATCAGACAAAACTCTAGCCACAGGTAAGGGCTTCCACACTTACTAATATCAGGAAGTTTTGACCATGCTTTGACTAATTTTACAAGTAGTTCAGTTGCCTTCCTAGTGTGTAGTGAAGAATTAATTTTAAGTGCATCTACAACCTTTTTAAGCGACTGAGAAACAAGTGTGAATGCTGAGAATATATTGTGATTCTTTAACTTCGTCCATGAAAAAATGCAACTACCACAGATGGTGTTGCAACTTCAAACCCTGCTGGTGCTGAACAGCACTGTAATGTTAATTTAAAATAAAAATGTAAAAGGCAATTTAGGATGTTGCTGAATTGCATTGGAAAACCTTGACTATCCTGACTGAAAGGACTTGGTTAAATTGTCAAGCAAATCTTGGTTTTAGAGGCAAGTTGTTTTTAATGAAAGGATTTGGGGATTTCTGCTCTTCTAATTAGGTTATTTTTTTTTTTTTTAAATTGTAATAACTATAATAGGAAGAGACATGAAGAGAAAGTGTATCTAAATATGTTTGTTTGCAATAGTAAGTTGTTAGCTCTTTGTCAACTAATTATATCTGTACAATGACTCCATCTCTTGCTGTGTCTTTTGTAAATTCTCTGCGTATGCTTCTTTGGTAGCATTTGACATACAAAAAGCGCCCATAGAAAACTGGACTGGAACGTTAAAGATATGTAAAGAATAAGACAGACATTTGCCATTTCACCACAAGCAGGACACTTCAGTAAAGCTTTACCCTACAGAAAAGGACAGGCAACTGTATGTCTTCTTAAGTGTTCCAAAAAACCTGTTGCAAAACATTATCGTACCTCAGTAGATGATGTGAAGTGATACCTCTTTATTAAAGAAAAAAAAATTCCTTTTCATGCATATAGTTGCTGTCATCTGTTAGGGACTTAAAACAATTGAAAGTATGTGATTTTCCATAAAACAAGATCATCAGCATAGAAAACTGATGGTTTCTTAATTTACTGGACTTGCTATACTGTGCAGTAATATGCAGCAGAATGCATTGACTGATTCTCATACTGATGGCTGAACAACGTCTTGACTGTGCTGAAACGGTTGTCTTTCTTCAGCTTGCCTTTCGAAAAACATCCGGCTGGTTTTCATCAAGGAGAGGCACAAGAAAAGCTCCAGCAGTGGGACAATACACAGGGGAAGTACTTAAGAGATTGTGCCAGAGCTATCATAATGGTTGAAAGGTGTCAGTCATATTTTCTTCATGAAGACTGTATTTGGCTCTGACTTGTGTGTATAAGGTTCTTCTAATTTGTCTTGGTTACCTAAAGTTTGATGTGAAACCTTCTTGGGGTTTTTTTGTGGTTTTTCTTTGCCTCTAAGACCCCATTCAAACTCTGTCAGTTCATTCAGGATGCCAGACCCTTCATGTGAGGAAATGTTTAGCTACATACTTGTGATATATATAATTCTCAGCTGAAAAACACAAGAGAACATCACAGAAAATAGGTGTTGGAAAGTCTGCTTCTGTGGACTGGAGCTGTTCTTAATGCAGAATTTTTATTGTTTCTCTCAGATGATAGTACCCTGTTAGCCATATCCAATATCATAACTGCAAAATGACTGATTGGAACAGATATTATGTTTAATTATATCTCTTTGAAGAAAAATATCACTTGGGCAGGGTTATGTTATACCACTATTTGTAATGCCACCTTGCTCATTGATACAAAATGCTATTTACAGAAACTGTAAGATAGATTGGATTGTTCACAATGTGTAGGTGATACTTTATTTTCTAAAAGAACCCAGATCTTTTACAGTGGATTTTGCATAAAAAACAGTGAAGCATATTTTTACTGATTTTATTAATAAACATTTGCCTCTTGAGTTTCAATTTTCCTAGGCATAGCTGGAGAAAAACGAAAAAGAGATGGTATTGTAGCAGGATTTTTTTCCTAGGGAAGAGCAGTAAGTAGTTAAATATGTTCATCAGATAGCAAGGTTTTTTAATTGTGACTCCACCTATGCAATGCCCATTCATATTGAACTATTGAATTTAATCAAAATGCTTGCATAATCATATTAAATAAATGAGACAACCAAAATCTAAAAAGGACGTGTAAATAAATTTAAAATGTTTCCAAAATTTTACATTCTGGTTCAGATTTCTTATTTAACTTATTTTGCAATGAGGACAAAAGAAAATGAAGACATGTATAATTATTTTGATAATATGTTGAAAACGCATTGTAAGCAAGTTGTGCACAGTCACACAGTATGTAAGCAAGTTGTGCATACTGTATAAATCGGTGTAATATGTTAAAAAAGTTATCATATTTAAAAAAACTATTATGCTATGTGTTTTACATTGACATTTTAGTCCTCAGTATTTTATGAAATCTGTCTTAGAGTACAGTAATATTATGTTTGGATAAAGAACATATGGGACAATGCAGAAAAATCTCTTTACAGGGTCAAGAATGTTTCTAAGCAGTCTTTTCAGGTTTTAGAGCAGTGGAGCTGAAAATCTAGTCTGTGGGTTTACGGATGGGAGGGAGGGAGCGAACAGGTGGGGCGGAAGGGAAGAGAAAGCCTAACACTTAGTTAGAGAATTGGCAGCTTTCCCTTTTTTCACCACCACATAGATGTGCACAAAAGAAATGTGTTATAGAGTGACCTTACGACTCTAGTTAAGCAACAGGCAGTAGCATAAAATGGAATCTTTACCTTTCCTTTTTGTTAGACATGTCAAAAATTTAAAAAGCTGTTATTTTAAGAGTCTTTTTTTTCCCCACCCTCAAAAATTCCAATTGCGCCGAGGGGGTGGGAAGTGGGGGTAGGGGAGAAAGAGTTTCTTACCGCCAGAAATATTATACTTATTCTTCCTCATTATTAAACTTGAAAAATGTTACACATAAAATGGGAATAACAATTCTACTGTCCATATTGTAAGTATGTACCCAGCAGTGCTTCAGTAAGGTCACTTTTCAGTCATATTCAGGCAACAAAATTCAGTATATTTGTATTATTTTTAGAAGAGAGCACATAACAAACATTTTAGAGGCATCCAATGACCTACATCCATTTGACTTAACAGTTTTTCCAAGAAATGTAAAATACTGTCATTCTATAAACCTATAAGGAGAATATTTTCAACCGATTCACTGACATTTTTAACCTAAACAGTGGTAAGAGGGTTTAGACAAGGAGGTAATTTGTTTTAACTTTGTTGTTTGAAAATACTGTGTATAACACTGTCTGGCATTCTGCAGTGCCCTGGCGCTCATTTTCTGAAACTCTCAGAGGCACCTGCCCTTCCTTTATAGCAAAAGGTTCATAGTAACAACTGTGCTGCTAATTTCAAAGAACAGTAGATTTAGAGATCAACTAACCTGTACTTTTTCAACAGCTTATTACTATGCTTTAAATCACTAATTAAACTCATATGTGTCTCTTCCTTCACTCTGCTCTTTGTAAGCTATCCATGAGATTACTCTCAAGGGGCATATTTTTAAATGCATAAAATAGGTGTTACTGAACCAAAAGAGAAAACTGAAGCTTCTCAAAGGGACACAACAAGCAGCAATGTAGCAATAGAGGAGTAGACAGAACTAGAGGGAGGTTCCTTCATTGACTTGGAAGTTAATGAGCAATAAGACGTAAACAGAAAGGAATACAATCAAGTTTTTCCTTTAATGAAAATTCCCCTGGGGTAGATCTCCCACCCATATTCAAGCATGGATTCAGCAAGATAACCAGACCTAGGTTCAGCACTTGAACAGTCCTGTTGCTATTTTTGGAACTGCATCTGCACTTGAAGTTCTGTCTTCTTTTCATCTTGCTAAAGGAGAGTTTCAAAACTTTACATCTTCCTTTCTCAGTCTGGCCCTAAAATATTTGGAAATAGAGATATCTTCTGCGATTTTTTCTAGTGTTCCAAGTACTCCAGAGTGAATTGATATTATTTCTATGGTAGAAATACTTCACTATATATGAGGGAACGCAACCTGCTCCATTAATCCATGCAGCAAAAGCCATACTGAAACAGATTTGTGAACAGCTTGTGAGGCATCACAAAATGTGAGTCATCATCAAAAATGTTGTAAATTTTGGTAATCAAAACGGAAATATTTTCTGTGTATCTGGTGGTGTAAGCCCTCTAAATTAGTCTGGAAAAGGAATATGTGTCCACATTTTGAAGAGACTGAGCATTATTTTGGCAGGAATTTGATGTTGATGAAGTTGTCAGAGTTGGAATAACAAGAGAAAGATTTTGCATATCTTTTCTAGTAAGTCATTCATGCAAATAGTCTTGTAGAATAAAAACTGTTCATGGCTGCATCTAGCTCTGCAATTGACATTAAAAAAAGAAAGCAAGTTTTACCAGGAAATGGAAGAAATCTGTTTATAATTTATTTCTATTTTACTTAAGTGGCAAGTTTTATAATCTTATTTATATGTCTTAATCTGATAGTCTAAAAATAAGATCTAAATTAAAATTGGACAGTTTTATCCACTGTGTAATTATATCAACTTCAAAGGAAAAGGATCAAGTACATATTTGGCAAAAATACATTATATTGTTTTATGGCATTTATCTCATTTCAGAGTTTGAGCTTGTGTTTATTTGCTATTATGAACTTAAACAACAAAAGAGAGAAAGTAAGCATGACAACAACCCCTGTTAAACTGAAATGGTCCTTTCAGTAATTCCAATATCCCGATATGCCTATGATTTTAATGTCTAGCTTACAAATTCATGGTAGTATTGCAGTCTGATCTAACCAACTCCTCACAATTTTTCTCATTGAGAATAGTGTAGGCCTGATTCTCAGAGGTAAGTAGAACTAGATCTTATTTCTAGTAGGACGAAGTTAAAATATTTTGGCAGTTTCTGAATCATTCTGAGTAAGAGGGCTGTTTCTGTAGTCTTGTGGGTACACCAGACCTAAATTCTGAGCTGACATGAATTGATGCAGTTGCCTGGAAGCCAGTGTAATTCTTTCAATTTATAGCAACCTATGTTTTGGCCCATTTCTTCAAAACTCTGCAAGAACAAATTTATACTTTTTAAAGATAGGGACTGCCTGTCACTGTAATATCGCTCCCAAAAGTATCAGTTGCTTCATGATTATTTATTAATTTCTTAGGCCCATTGACTTCCACAACCCTGTGCATATGTTCAGCTTTCATCCAAGTTTGCACTATACCAGATTTTAAAAATATACTCTCAGCAAGCTTTGTCCAATATCAATGGCCATTGAATTAAATGTCAATATTAAAAACAATTTTTGTATTAAATGTACTGTTTTTTCTAACCTCAATGCAAATATGACATTATTAACAAGTTTTTCCTCATGTCCTCTGATATTATGAAGTAATTTTTTATATAGTATTTCCGCTTTCATTATCCAGTATCTCTTGATGACAACTTTCAACTAATGCAAATATCAAGAAAAAGGGCAGTGAATTCCAATCAAACTCTGCTTTTGGTTATAGAGGTATTAAAACAGGATTTTTGTTTTCTTTATTTTCTTCTGTTTCTTTTCTTTGTTTTCACAAATCATATTTAGAGAATGGAACAATATATTGCACGTGCATGACCACACTCATCTCAGAATTGAGATCTTGGGTTAAAGGGTTTGACTGTAAGTATGAAAGGCTTTAGAAATAGGTAAGAAGAGGGAATGAGTCCAGGTGTCCTTTAAAATAAAAATATGATAGAGTCTGTAACAAATGGATGCATGACCATACTAAAAAGAAATAATGCTTGAAAAACTAATTCCTTACAGGGCATACCTTTAAATGTGCAGAAATATGACTGTCCTGTAAATACATGCAAAAATTAACATTCATAAGAGAAGATTTGAATATAAAGACATATTGTTTAAAAGTGGGTTCTCAGGGGTAAGCTTGTAAATACAGCTGGAGGTGACAGAATAGAAATGGTCAGGTTTACATTGAAAATTGTCTCTTTCAAGAGTTTAAACTCTGCTGCCAATGTAGTAACCTTGCTTGTTATAAAGAACTGCAGTGCTTATGTGAGTAATCTAGTATGTAGTCTACTATATCCTCACATATCTTCCCAAAGTAAAAGTTTTCAATCTGTTTTTGACTTGAAATTTGGATTTGACTTGCAAAGAGTTTGGTAAAGCTCTTGGATTCTGCATTTAGTATTTTGTTTTATCCTGTAAACTCACAAGTCCAATTCTCAGTTTCAATGGATATATTACCGTTTGGTTTTTAGTCTTACATGCTTGTTTTCATGTCCCGATCTTTTATTTTTCCTTATGAAGTGTGTGTCTTTACCTTCTGTTTTCTCATTAATTTCTCACCTATAACTTTTGCTTTCATTATTCATTATTCCTTTATTTGTTTTTACTTACTTACCTGCTGCCCCTTTCTTCAAAGCTCCCTTTTGTGCATCCATATTCCAATGTTAATTTTTGATTCAAGGAGATAAAAGTAGTACAGAATCAGGTCATATTGGGCCAGCAGTTACCATCCTGTTTTGCTACAATTTTAGGCTTGCTTCACAGCCCAGTTGGCAGACCATATCTGACTCAACAGTGAAGAAAAATTTATCAGTGTTTCGTTCATGCATCTAAGAACAGGCTGACGATTTCAGTGTGTCTTCTGTTTATAAAACCAGAATGACGCCAAGGCTTCTTTATAGAGGTGAATAGCTAAGTCTGATGACGTTAGCATTTGTCTCTTTTATTTTTAGTTGATTTCTTGGTGACAAGGCACATCTGATTTGGGGGTTTTTAACTTAAAAAATCCCTGTATTTTTCTATATGTTTCTCTAAAATTTAAGCCAAACTACAGACAATTTTAGAAAAAGGTAGGTTATTTTTCAATAAATATTATGTTCATGTTTGCACCTTTTTTATTTCAGAAAACACAAGTAAAGATAGTACTCTACAGTAATATTTCCCCACCAAATCTATCAAACATACAGGTTCCACATAAGCTCCGTTATATGAACACATTGAAAAACAATCATTAAAATGCTGCCTTTTCACTGAGGCTGAAGGTTCAGGAAGTTTTTCAATATGTTCTAGTTTCCAAAACAGTATTGTAATTATTTTAATGCCATTGATTTTTAAATTTATCTTTATTTTATCTAGCTATTATTTCCATTGCAATTCAATGAGCTCCAGGTCTAGCTGAAATTAGTGGTATTTTTTCCTTGACCTTCAGAAATTTAGATTTCTCACCTCTCTATGAACATGTATCACATACCACATAATGCCTATGAGATACCAAGAAAAAGCAAGACAAATATGATTTTGTGTATTCTTTTCTCTAGGTAAAATTTTCAAAATACAATTGGATTTTTCAAATGATAGTTTGACACCTGACAAGCTGTTTGGATTCCAAGGAGATCAGCCAATGTATTTCACCTTGTGGTGAAATAAAAAGTTATATTAAATAGAGCTCTTGAATTCAGGTCAGCAAGTAAAAAGGCACTGAATCTTCTTTACATCTACTTCCTTAACAGTAAAGGCAATACATCTTTAAATAATTTGTAAGTGTATTATGTCTGCCACCATAATTATTGAGAGCTTTCCTTCAGCAACTGGCTGGCTGCAAGCTTCAGATTTCAGCCAGCCGTCATCCATTAAATATTTTAATATTGAGGGAAATTAACTCTCAAATCAATAACAAAGATGAAAAAAAAAAGAAAGAAAGAAAAAAGAAAAAGCCCTTCCCCTTAGCCAGAGCAGGAGATGTCAGTGTATAATTTGTCACTTTCTTATTCAACTCTCTCCATGTGGTTTTGATTTAGCACTAGACCTCGGAAATCAGAGCCGGCATCCACACTCAAAAGCTGTTTCAAATTATGTGCAGCAAGGTTTTAAATACATTAGCAACAAGAACAAGCTGTCCTCATGCTAACCGGTCCTGCTTTGTTCTTGGTTGTGGAAAATCTCACTTTAACTGCCCTCTAATTTGTTGCAGATAGCTACTGCACCAGCAGCTGCCTTGGCATAGGATTAAACACACGGGAAAACATTATCTTTCCACACAAATTATTAGCAGTGCCAAAAGCCACAAAATCCCTTTTGGAAAAATTAATTTTTATTTTCCTATTTTTTTCTATTTTTTATTTTTATTGTTTAAGTTCTGTCCCCCATGTTCTTTTCCAAAGTCTTTCTCCCTCCAGTCCTTTAAAAAGTACCTGAAAGGAATTACAGAATACAAAATTTCTTGGTTTTCTATTATCAACCATGCTGCCATACCCTTTGAAAAAAATTTTAATTTTACTGAGGTCTCTAAAAGAGCAGTTGCTTGACAAAGGAGGCAAACTGGTGCATGTTGGCACAGCTGATTGTGTCTTCCCCAAACCTGTCAGAGATTGAGGAAGATAATTTCCTGACACAGCTGGTAAGCAAACTGGGGTGGTGCCCTCCTAGACCTGGTGTTTATGAACAGAAAAGGGCTGGTGAAAGATGGGGTGGTTAGAAACATCTTGGGCATAGTGACCACAAAATGATAGTTTTCAATCCCTGTGAAGAAGGGAAGGAGGTCAGCAAAAACTCTGCCTTGGACTTCTGGAGGGTGGACTTCCAACCTGTTCAGGACATTGGTTCAGAGAGTCCCTTGGGAAATAGTCCTTAAAAACAAAGGAGTCTAGGAAGGCTAGACACACTTTGAGAAGGAAATTTTAAAGGCACAGGAGCAGGCTGTCCCTACATGATGACGGACAACCAGTGGGGAATAAGACCAGTCTGACTCAACAGGGAGCTTTGTTGCAGATCAGGGGGAAAAAAGAGAGTTTATGACCTTTGGAAGAAGGCGCAGGTAAATCAGGAAGAGTATGAGGATGTCATTAGGTCATGTAGAGGCAAAATTCGAAGGCAAAAGTTGAACTAGAACTCTATCTGGCTACCAGAGTGAAAGATAATAAAAAGTGTTTTTATAAATGTATTAACAGTAAGAAGAGGGACAAGGAAAATCCTCTATTGGACATGGGGGGGATCATTGTCACCAAGGACAAGGAAGAGGTTGAGGTACTTAATGACTTCATTGCCTCAGTCTTTAGGGGAAAGACTGGTTATCCTCAGGCCCTTGAACTGATGAACAGGAACAGGGAGCAGAATAGACCCGCTGCAATCCAGGAGGAAGTAGATAGTGACCTGCCACTTAGACAATCACAAGTCCATGGAGTTGGAGGATCTGCCCAAGGGTACTGAGGGAGTTGGTGGAAAAGCTCACGAAGCCACTCTCCATCATTTATCATCAGTCCTGGCTAAACAGGGGGTTGCAGGCAGCTGAAGGTTGGCCACTGTGACACCCATCCATGAGAAGGGTCAGAAGGAGGATCTGCGGAGCTACAGTCCTATCATCCTGATCTCCGTGCCAGGGAAGGTTATGGAACAGATCATCTTGAGTGCCATGACATGGCACAAACAGGACAACCAGGGCATCAGGGCCAGCCAGCAGAGGTTTAGGAAAGGCAGGTCTTGCCTGACCAACCTGATCTCGTTTTATGACCATGTGACCTGCCTACTGGATGATGGAAAGGCTGTGGGTGTTGTCTACTTGGACTTCAGTAAAGCCCTTGATACAGTTTCCCACCACATTCTGCTGGAGAAGCTGGCTGCTTATGCCTTGGGTAGGTGTACTTGCTGGGTTAAAAAATGACTGGATGGTCAGACCCAGAGAGTGATGGTGAATGGAATTATATCATCAAGACATCAATCATTATATACATGAAGACATGATGCCAGTGATATTCTCCAGGGCTCAGTACCGTTTAATATCTTTATTGATAATCTGGACTAGGGGTTCAAGTGCACCCTCAGTAAGTTGGGCAAGAGCGTTGATCTGCTGGAGGGTAAGGAGGCTCTGCAGAGGGATCTGGGCAGGCAGGATTGATGGCCAAGACCAACAGTATAAGGTTCTTAAGGTGAAGTGCCAGATCCTGCCTTTGGGTCACAACAACTCCATGCAGCATTACAGGCAGAGGGAGAGTGGCTGAAAAACTGTCTAGTGGAAAAGGACCCAGCAGTGCTGGTTGGCAGCGGCTGAACATGAGCCAGCAGTGTGCCCAGGTGGCCAAGAAGGCCAATGACAACCTGGCTTATGTCAGCACCAGTGTGTCCAGTAGGGCTGTGGAAGGAATCTTTCCTCTGTATTTGTCACTGGTGAGGCTGCATCTCAAATCCTGTATTCAGTTTTAGGTCCCCTCACAGGAAAGATATGGAGGTGCTGAGTCCAGAGAAGGGTAATGGAGCTGCTGAAAGGACTGGAGCACAAGTCCTATGAGGAGAGGCTGAGAGAGCTGGGTTTGTTTAGCCTGGAGAAATGGAGGCTTGAGGGTGACCTTATCGCTCTCTACAACTACCTGAAAGGAGGTTGTAGCCGGGAGAGGATCAGCCTCTTCTCCCAGGCAGATAGCAACAGAATGAGAGGATACAGCCACAAGTTGTGCCAGGGGAGATTCAGGTTGGACATCAGGAAGAATTTCTTCAAGAAAAGGGTGGTTAAACATTGGAATGGACTTACCAGGGAGGTGGTAGAGTCACCATGTTCCAGAAATGACTGGACTTAGTGCCATAGTCCAGTTGGCAAGGTGGTGACCAGTCAGTATTTGCACTTGATGATCATAGAGATCATCAGAAACATTTAGGTTTCTGTGATTCTATGTTTCTGTGATTAAACCTAAAGGTCATAATTCTGTGATTCTGTGACATCAAGAAGAATTTCTTTACTGAAACTGGGAATTAAGGGACTGAGAACAGCCTTGATGAGAAGGACTTGTGAGTACTAGTGGATGAAAATCTGGACATGACTCAGCAATATGCGCATGAAGCCCAGAAAGCCAGTCATGTCCTGGGCTGCATCAAAACGAGCATGGCCAGGAGACCAAGGGAAGTAATTCTGCCCCACTGCTCTGCTCTTGTGAGACCTCAGCTGGAGTACATTGTCCAGGTCTGGATTCCTCAGCAAAAGGATGAGACAAAGATGTTCAAGTGGGTACAGAGGAGGGCAATTATTAGAGGGATGGAACACCTCTCCTATAACAAGGACTAAGAGAGTTGGAATTGTTCAGAACGGAGAAGAGAAGGCTCTGCGAAGACCTTATTACCTTTCTTTACTCGAAAGGGGCTTAAAAAGAAGATGGGGATAGAATTTTTATTAGGTCCTGTATCAATAGTACAAGGGCTGATGGTTTTGAACTAAAAGAGGATAGATTCAGACTAAATATAAGAAATAAATTTTTTGTCATCAAAGTGGTGAAATACTAGCACACGTTGCCCCATCCCTGGAAACACTGAAGGTCAGGTTGGACAGGGCTGTGATCAAACAGACCTAGTTGAAGATCTTCCTGTTCATTGCAGGGCAATTGGACTAGATGACCTTTAGAGGTTCTTTCTAACTCAAACTATTCTGTAACTGTGATATAAGTAATGTCTCTCGATCTTAAAAGGTGGAATTCCTCTTATTCCTTCCACGTTGGCTCTGATGGGTTGTTGGTCCACCATTTCCTGTTACGCCCTGTTTCTGTTTACTCAAAGATGTTTGATCATCCTTGTACTGGACTTTGACTGCTCTTATGTCTTTGGTTATGGTGGTATTTAAAATTATTCTAAATGAATATTGTTTTATATAATTCTCATAAAATCCCATTTTAAATGTAATAAAATTTCATTTTTTGGTCATTGCAAGTGTCTAGAACCTCATTCTCAGGTCTGTTTCCCCACTAATTTTTCCTACATAATTTTTTCCATTTAGGATAATCCATTCCACTTGCCTCAGTGTCACTATGTATGGTCTGAAGAATATGCTTCTGGCTAATACAGATGAGATTGTTGTAACATATTTATGAATAGTATCATCTTCTGTTTCAGAAATGAATAATAACTAAGATTCCATCTTATTCAGTGATTTCTCTTTCAACAAGCTTAAAAGACTTTTTTTACTTTCCTATGTAGGATCCCTCAAAAGGCAATACTAAAGCGCAGTTGACCTGAACATCTTTTCCTGGTCTTACTGCTATTACTAAGTGGTTCACTGTTTTAGGTCTGTTGAAAAATGAACTACTTGCAAGAGTCAGAGCTTTGTGACCACATTAGCTATGAGTATTAAGTAAGATATCTGTATGGAGTGGAAGCTTCATTGTGGTGAAAAAGCATTAGAAAATCTTTAGGAATTTAAGCCTGCTGTCATACTGACCAGGAAATGATTTCTATGTTCAGTTGATGATTTGGTCATGATTCAACTGTGCTCAAGAATAGCTGCCAGCAGACATTGATTACCACACACACAAGTGATGACAGCTACCTGCTGTTAGCATTTCTAGAGAAGGTAGGGGCAGTCAATTATTAGGAATCAAAAGGTATCTAAATTGCTTTTGGACTTTATATCATTAAGAAAGCCTAAGAATATTGGCAGATTTGAATCCGAATACTCCACAGAGTGTTTAGGGTATAAAAGAAACCTCTCAAACCTAGATTCTCCTTCATGAAGGAAAGCTAAAACTATTGGAGTGTGGTTCATCAGCTTATATACCTATGGAGTGGTGGTTAGATAGTTTAGAGTGAACCCTTAGTGTTCTTTCAGATAACAGGTACATGCATGTTCTTATATTCCTTAAGCTTTGTGATTTGTGTTTGAAGCTCATCATTGATTTTTTAAATTATTTTTTTTACCTTGCTGAGTGTGGCCTGTTTTAAGGGGTGATTTCAGAATAACTAGAAAACCTTCAGTCTTTTGGCAGCTAATTCTTGAAAGCCCATAAAGAAAGAAGACCATTTCCAATGACCAGCAATCCAACCTAGATTATTCAGACTTGTAGAGAAAACCATTTATTTAGTTCTGGGAACTGGAAATGCAGGACTCTGTGTGGAACGGGTCTCTTTCAGGGACCAGCATTAATTGACAAAACTCCTTTGCATGCAGCAAATTCCTTCATCCCAAGGGCATCATTAATAGTCCATTATCTGTATTTTAATTTAGGAATTGATTTTTTTCTTTTAATTTCAATTAAAAACTCACTTTTGGAAATGTCCTAGAATTTTCCACTTTATGAGATTTTTCAAAATTTATGCATTTATCCTGCCCTGTAGGATCAGGAACTCACATACTGAGATAACTTTGTCCTCTCTCTTTCTCTCTTTCATATATATATATAGTCATATGCTTAACTATTCTGTGATACCTATCTTCTTCACCTCTTTTGTATGGAAAACGTGATTTTATCTGTGTCGTATGCTGCACCATAGTCTTAATAAGTAACAGCACTTTACTTTTGCTTTAACTAACTCATTTCTTCAGAATTTTTTCTTAGGTCCATTCAAGCCCTCTAAGGAACATGGAAATCAGACTAATTGGACTGTACTTGCCTGGATCACCTCTTCTCCCTGTGAGAATATTTGATGGTGTTTGTTTTACCTGGACTCAGTAGGTTTGTGTTAAACATGCAGTACTCATTAATAAAGCTTCATTTGCCTTACTTTCAATGTTCTGGCGTGGAGAACAGCTCATCCAACTTGAATCTATTGTAGTTTTAAAATTTTAATTCCAACTCCATTTGAGTAACTTCTCTTTTCATACTGTGTCCTAACCGTTCTCTCCTTCAATGCTGCACATTTTTTACAGAAAACTGAACTGAAATATTAATTTTTAGGGGCTTTAGAAAGAGTCATGGAAATCAAAACAAAGGGATATATTTCTGCTTATCCATTTTGATACGCATTTCAGAGTAATGCCACTTGACTTTTACAGTTTCTCATTTCATCTCTATGTTCCTCAGGCTCTTAAAAGAATAGCTTAGTTTGTTAATCAGTTCCTTTTTCTATGCCCTAAAACATCTATAATTTTTCCTGATATGTTTCCCACAGGAAATTCATCTGGAGCACTTCCTACAAGTTTTTCTTTTGCTTTCTTCCTTCATAGTATTGAAGGTATTTAACAATATTAACTTGAAGATATAATTTTACAGGTTCAGTATTTTTCTTCTCTTAGTGTTGAAAAAGGCATTATTTTCCTAGCTCCATTTCCTTCTGACTGCCAGTTCCAGTTTGTCTTCAGCCTTCAGTCCCACTTCCTGTCCAGAACACCGGACCGTACAGCAGCAGCTGGACTTCACTGGTGTGGCTTTGTGTAACTTTGTAAAAGACTTTGCTATGTAGGTTTTCATTCCAATATTGAATACCTTGGCCAAGTCCTGAGTTTGGCACTCAGTGAACAAGGTGCTTGGCTGCAGCTCTGTGGTCTGGACCAGACTCCTTGCCAGTTGAAATTTATTCATATCTCAAGAGTGGGGGTCTTCCTGGACATAAGCCAGAGATCTACTCTTCCCTGAGGTGAGATAATGGTAAAATGGTGGCTGTATCAGGATTAACAGTGATAGTTTTATCACTTAGTGGTCTCCCTGGCTACCTTCCACTCAAAACAGCTGATCTAGAAAGGCATAAAACAGCCCTCATTTTTCTTCTTATGCCTGGCATCAGTACTGCTTAAGAACTTCAGAAAATGAGTTGTAAAGCAGGGGTAAGGCTTTTCGACTTTGAGAGCTTGTTTTCCATCTTTTGCAGTTCCTTCTCTTTAAGGACCATGTGTGCACTATCCTGTTACTCTGTGGAGATCTTGGAAGACCAACTTCTTTGGTGTCTCTGCAGGAAAAAGGTAGTCAAATTAGAAAGATTAGAAAATATTAGGAGATATTATGTCTTCTGGGTGTTGTATCTTGAGAAATGTTACAGCTTTTCTTTTCTGTAACAGAAAGTGTGCACCACCAGCACCAGAATTTGGTTCTAAAGTAAAATATTCATATTCTCAAAACCCACCCTCCTTTTGAGTCCCTACAATATTTGAGGAATAACCCACAAGAAGATGCAGAGCGAATTAATAGAAGAAAGATTCTTCAGGGAATGGGATAAAATATGAACAAGATATTTACTCTACGAACTGACTTTTTAGTATGATTTATTAGCCATTTTTGAACAAGGTTTTAAGAAAAGACAAGCTTATATTTCATTTAGCAATGGCCTACATCCCTCAGTCTTTAATAATATTAATAAAGTGTTTCCAGAGAGTTGCTGTGGAAACTAGACTCCAGGCTTCTGATGTTATAATCTCACCAAAATGCTACTGTATTCTTGAAAAAACTACCTTGTGACAATTTCGTATATGTCTACATATGCGCACCTTTCCCTTTAAAAACTTATCTGACTGCTTTGTAAGCCTGATTTGATCTCTGGTGCTCCAGTTCCGCAATGCCATACGTCTCTAAAGAAGTAGTATATCTCCTGTGAAACCTGGGAAAGAACTCTGAGGTTAAGCCACATCTCCAATTGTTTGTTCAGGTGGTTTCATGCTAGCTACCATGTACTTTTTTGACATTAGTCTGAAAAGTTCTGGCCTCTAGACAAAAAATAAAAATGTAGTTTCATTGACTAATAAGAAACATAAAGAATCAAGTTATTTTCTTAGTTATACCATTAAAAATCTAGAATAAATTCACTGAAGCTAGCACAGTTAATTTGGATATCTCCCAGACATAAGTAAGAACCCAGTCCTCACTTCCCTCCTTAGAAATTCTTCTGCTTTAACAGGCATCCACCATCATAGGAAAAAATCCTTATACATCTTTGAATGACCACAAAAAATCAACTGTCTTTCTGGTTTGTGTGTTCATAGTGTGCATCAGTTCCCACTTTGTTATTAAAGAATTACACTGACATTGCAGTGTAACAGAGAGACCCAGGGGATTACTTTTACAAAAAGAATGAATTATATTCTTCTTTACCCCATTCTGTTCCATCTTTGTCTTGACATTAATCCAACACCTCCCACAGTGTAACTCAATCTCAATTTAGAAAGCAAAAAACCCCACCAAATTCAGCATTCTTTTTCTTTTATTTTCAAGTTCTTTTGGTAAATTTCTATTTTAGCTAGCACTAGAAACATTCTGCTACGGTTCAATATACTGTCTTTTTTTTTTTCAAAATGTAAAACTCAGCTTGAAGAATTCAGCATCTATAATCAATGTGGTACCACTGATATAGCAAAAATATTTTATAAATTATAACAATATCAAAATTAATAGAATTGTAGCATCATAGAATAATTTTGATTTGCAGGGACCTGCAGTAATTATCTGCTTTCATCACCTTCTCACAGCAGGGTTACCCTAAATTTAGATGAACTTACTCAAGACCTTGTCCTGGAGAGGTTTGAATATGTGCAAAGATTGAGATTTCACAAGTTCTCTTGGCAGCCTGGCCCAGTACATTATCACCTTCACTGTGAAGATTTTTTCTGTGTATCTGACCGGAATTTCTCTTGCTGTAGGTTGTGACCATTGCATTTTGATCTTCTTCTGAAGACCTGGCTCCATCTTCACCATAATTTCTTATGTTAATTGATGATGGTACCTTGATACCTTTAGCTTTCTCTTCTCAGTTCTACATTTACTCAAGTCCCTTAACCTCTTGTTTTATGTTTTGTGCTTCAGCTTCCTAATTATCTTGGTTGCCCTTCTTTGGACTCTCCAGTTTTTCACTGTTTTTCCTGTATTTGGATGCAGTACTTCTGATGTGGTCCAATGAGTATTGAACGGAAGGGAATAATTATTTCTCTCTGATATTTGGTTTCTGTGGACAACCCTTCTTTATGTTGTAACTAGCTTCTGGAATGCTGGCCTGTGGCTTGGAAGCTTGGGACAGATTCATGGTTATATGAAACTGAAAATGTTCCATTTATTCCAAAATGACTAAGGTAATTTAACAAGAGATAAAAGATTTCCTCTTGAAGTGATAAAGCCAAAATGTATTTTGGTATGTCAGCAGGTGGTGAACTTTGAGATTATGACAGGTTCCATCAAAATCAGTGTCGGATTGTTTTTGATGTTCTGTATATGTTGGGTATTTCCTAGCCAGTGGTATACACTTTTTCCTTTCAAGCTTCAAGGAAACTTTTCTGTAATTGAAATTATTAAGATAGTCATATCTTAATAATATACTAAGATATGTTCTCATATTAATATATATTAACATATATTCTCATGTACAGCCATATTATTAAAGAGTTCTATGAAGCTCATTCTTTTGCACAAGTGTAGTCATTATATATGATTTGCAAAATAAAAATGAGAATTTCTTTCCACACTGATTCAGGAAGTAGGAGAAGTAGGAAGGTTGCAGTTTTTCACAGCACTTTGACCAGACATCCTTAACTCACAGTTGCATTCTGAGGTATCAGGACTAAGGGAGCAGAATCCTCTTTTCTTCCAAAGACTAGTTCTTTTCTGTAATGTACTCACAATGCTATATTATTAATACATATTTTTAAGAGCATAGTCAGACATTCATCTTTGTCATCTGTGTTATCTAACTGAAAGTAGAACTTCTATAATTTTTATACTTAAATCTTCATAACTAAAGCTTCTGGAAAATAGTAGTGCTCACTTCTTTAATCAATAGGAACTTAAGACAAAAGAGATCATCTGGCTTACCATTTAATAAAATTATCTACAGAGGGCTAATATAAGGAAATGGGAAGTTTTTCTGGAAGATTGCCAGTATTCAGTAGCCTGACCTAGCTTCGATTCTAGTGAAAAAAAATATATTTTAATTTCAAACTGATTTAATTTTGAATCTAGAACCTGCATTTCAATAATTAAATAATTTGAAATTGTTATGGATATTGCATCACTGGCATTCTGTTAGTCTTTCAGAAGGAGTTTTTTTACTCTAATGTCATCAACACATACATTGTGGTTCTGACTTCCAGGAGCTAATTTTGCCATTTCTGGTAGCAATCCTGCCAGCCACTTCCCAAACCCACAAGAAGGAACTAATAGGCATTTCAAATGTTAGCATGTTGTTCCTTATTCACTCTCCAAACACAGATATTTTATTCTGAATTCTCTATCATGTTTTCATAATTAGTGTAATTTCAAAGTGAACAGGTATGATTTTCTGGAAATTTCCAAAATATTTCCAATGTAGGCTTTCTAGGCTTCTCTAATGTAATCCTCTTTAACTTCAATTAAATGTCACTTCAATTATTTCCTTCCTGTTGGTTTCAATATACCAAATATTTGAAAGAAAAACAAAAATTATGAGGGTGGTCCTCTCCCATAAGGAAACATTGTTTGGGCAGTAGAATATTTTTTCAATATCTCTTGTTTTTATCACCTATAATGCTTCATTAATTATTAAATTGTACTCACTGTCTAAATTAGAAACAATCTAAAATATTTAAAACACTGGTGCATTATTAAAATAATTAGCAGGCAAAGTGGCAAGCAAGCTGCTCACCAAAACAGACACTGAACAATTCTAGTTTTCCTCAGTCTGAGGAAAAATACAGAATAATAGATGACTTTCTTTCAGAATAACTAGCCCTGTGTGGCTACCACTCCCAGTATATATCACATTTCAAAAGCTCCAGTTACTTGTTTAGATCAAATATGGAGAATTTCTGTCTGCTTCCACCTTTCCTTTCTTTTGAATGTTTCTAAAGTATCAGATAAGACAGAGGTTTAGTTCTATATTTGTGTTTGTGAAAGTTCTTTATTGAGTCTAGGAACTAAAGCAATTGTGATCTGCAGCAAGGAGCTCAATACAGAGAATAGTGACTAGTTTGATCTGTAAAAAACCAGCTGGATACTAAGATATACAAGGAATAAGTAAAGTAAGGACTCTCTAATTTGACTTATGGACAATCCTGAAAACTGAACATTCATCAGACTTTGGTAATCTGAGGGGAAAAAAAGAGGACTTGGAGCTAAAGCACAAAATAAGTGTCTTCATCTTGCATTACCGATTCATTGATGGTGACTATATGCAGCTAATTTGATTAAAGTCTACTTACATAAATTTAGGGGTTTATTTTTGTTTTTTTTTTTTTTTTCAAATTCAGCTTTGTTGTTTTTTTTAAATTTAATGTGTATGGAATAGAAATGTGGGTATTTTTTGTAAAGAGAGATGGAGCTTTTAGAACCTACTGTGTTCACAGAGTATCTTTTGCACAAAGGGTGGAGAAAGTGAAAAAATCATCTCTGAATATTCAGTGCTACTCCATTTTGCAGCAACTTTAAAACTGTTCATAGAACACTACAATATCATGTTTCCCTTCTGTTTACCAGACCTCCATTTGAGAAAGAAAGGTTGATTACAAAAATACAGAGAAACATTTTAGCTGTAGGCATCAGTAGCTCATGGAAGAGCCTCAGCAAGGTCACACTGAGAGATCCCATCACAGAGTAAGTTAAATCTCCTCAGTTACAGCAGTGATGTGCAAGCTATATCACTTCAGTTCTGGGTCCTCATCCGATTAAGCTTAAAGTTCTTTTTTTTCCCCCACACTGGAACACCTGAAGTGAAAATGTGGCAAAAAACCTACAACAAATGTCAAGTACCCAGCTATGCAATCTCTTATTCTGAGATTAAAATAACTTGGTTCAAAGCCATTCACTGGTGCAGGTTTCAAACCTTCCCTGGTTTCCAGAAAGCTGTCTTTGTCACTCTCTGAATAGGCCATCAGAGGAATACGTCATCCAATGACCAAGGTGGAACTTGTGCCTACCTTTCTCCCAAGTTTAACCTCTAAAAGAGAACAAAATCTTTTTACATGCAGATGTTGAATTAAACATTTTGTCATTTTTTCAATCAGAATTATTCACCAGATTTCTGAAAAATTCAGAACCAACCCGCTTTTTGGTGAATAAATCATTTGCCAAATAAAATTCACTTAGGTGTATTAGAAAGCATAGCTCAGAACTGATGTAATTCATAGAATCACAGAATATGCTAAGTTGGAGGGGACTCACAAGGACCATCCAGTCCAACTCTTAGCCCTGCACAGGACCATCCCCAAGAGTCACACCATGTGCCTGAGAGTATCATCCAAACGCTTTTTGAACTCTGTCAGACTTGGTGCTGTGACCACTTCCCTGAGGAACCTGTTCCAGCGCCCGACTACCCTCTGGGTGAAGAACCTCTCTCTAATATCCAACCTAAACCTCCCCTGGCACAACTTCAGGTCATTCCCTCTGGTCCCATCACAGGTGACCACAGAGAAGAGACCAGTGCCTGCCCAGGTTTGCATGGACTGCCTGAGAATACTACATGAATATGTATCTAACTAGGAAATGGGTAACGGTAATAAAATGCAGTCTCACAAGCAGTTTTATATTCTGCCAGAAAGTAGTGCTGAGTGCAAGTTTAGAAATACCTAAAGGGACTCTATACACACTTTATACATAAAATATGTGATAAGTGTAATGTGCAGAACAGATTATTTGGTGATAACTCTCCCTCACGAGGAAGTTGTAGACTGCAATGAGGTCTCCCCTCAGTCTCCTCTTCTCCAGGCTGAACAGATCAAGTGACCTCAGCCACTCCTCATACAGCTTCCTCTCAAGGACCTTCACCATCTTCATGGCCTCCTTTGGGCACTTTCTAAGAGCTTAACATCCTTCTTACATTTTGGTGCCCAAAACTGCACACGATATTCAAGGTGAGGCCGCCCCAGTGCAGAGCAGAGCAGGACAATCCCCTCCCTCGACCGGTTGGTGATGCTTTGCCTGATGCCCCCCAGGACACAGTTGGCCCTCCTGGCTGCCAGGGCACTGCTGACTCCCATTCAACTTGCCATTGACCAGGATCCCCAGGTCCCTTTCCATAGCACTGCTTTCCAGCATCTCATTCCCCATCACAGGTGCAGACTCCAGCACTTGCCATTGTTGAACTTCATCTGGTTGGTGATTGCCCAGTCCTCTGATTGGTCAAGGTCTCTCTGCAGGGCCTCCCTGCCTTTGAGGGAGTCAACAGCTCCTCCCAGTTTTGTATTGTCTACAAATTTGCTTAATATCCCTTTAAGAGCACTGGGCCTAAGATAGATCCCTGTGGAACACCACTGGTGACAGGTCACCAGTCTGATGTTACCCCATTCACTGCTACCCTCTGTGCTTGACCCGTGAGTCAATTGCTCACCCACCACATGATGTGTTTATCCAGCTGTGTGCTGGACGTTTTGTCCAGCAGAATCTTGTGAGAGACAGTATCGAAAGCTTTACTGAAATTCAAAATGATTAAATCAACTGGCTTACCTTGATCAACCAGGTGGGCAACCTTGTCATAGAAGGAAATGTGTTGGATAAGCAGGACTTTCCTCTCATGAAGCTATGCTGGCTGTGACCAATGATAGCATTGTCTTTTAGGTGTTTTTCCATACTTCCCAGAATAATCTTCTCCATAACTTTACCATGCACTGAAGTGAGACTAACATCAGCACTATTACATAGACATCAGCAGACTATATTCAATTTCTCCCATGTAAATTTGATGCTGTAACTTCATATTATGGTATTACCCAAAATGTGAATGTCTTACAAGGAGCAATTCTGTGTTTTTCCATGGATTCAAATTAGTTCTTTAGCTACTTTTTACCAAAAGAATTTGTCCTTCATAAATCATAATTCACTGTTCACAAACAAAAAAGAAAAAGTTGATTTCTGCACAATATATGGAGTTATCTCACATGTAATGAACACAATAAGAATTCTCACTAAAAAGAAAAATAAAAATCCACCTCTCTAAACCCTCCAAGCCCCTGCTTTTGATAAGAAGTCGAAAGTATGTTCAATGAAAAAATTTCAACATAGACATAGAAAAGATACTGAACTCTTCTTTCTTCCTGTTTGTATACAGAAAATAACATATATATACAGGTCACTATGCCCAAAATCTTCAATATTTTTTAAAATGAAGTGGAAAAATTTGCAGCTAAAAACATTTGTTAAGCTGCTCCAATTTTTGTGTTCACATGAAAGAGTTTCTATTTGTCTGTAATCTGCTTGAAATGTTTAATGAAATACTTTCCTGGAGAGAGCGGAGAGGATATAGTAGCTATGTTCCTATTATCTGGTGATAATAAAAATTTTAAAATTTATTTGTCTATCTTCCAGTTTACATAAAAATATACCAATTTTACATCTTGGGACAGCAATGAAGAGAGTCAAAGCAGAGTAATATTACTGTTCTTTATGGAAATACCTTATTCTCAACACTGCTATCATTCTTAGATGACTGTACAATATGACTGAATCAAGATTAAGGCTCTTTTCCTATAAAAATACGTGTATCTACTTAACTTTGTACGCTCTGAATGATTTCTTTAAACTTCTTTTGTAGAAATTCAATGGTATCTCAAAAACACTAAAGACAAGCCAGAAGCTGGCAAAAGCAAACAAAGGACATAGAAGACCAGTGGATCTGCTGGCAATGTATGACGAGTGAGGCAGAAGACATTAAGTAATTTATAAAAATATAGCAAAAACTGATGCAATTCAGGAGTGGGAGAAGCATAATACAAGAGAAACACAAGAGAAAATTATTCATGAGATTTAGAAGGAGCAAGTGTTCAGTAAATATTTCTTTTCTGCTTTTAGAAAAAATAGCAGATTGATGTATCATACCAAAATTATTTTATGTTTGAGTTTTGAGTTTCTTAATAATGTTTATTTAAAAACTTGACAAATCCTAAGAATTTTAAAATGTTAGAATATTACAACATGCAAAAAGTTATAACTGGCTAAATTATGGAATTGGACAGGGTGATTTCATATACATCGCTATTAATTTTTACAGAAATCGTAGTGCAGTTGGAAACATTTAGAATTTGTAGATAGGGAAGACTTATTGAGCAAAAGCTGTACAAGATTACTGAATGTGTTAGGTAGATGGTTTGGCAACTAAGACCTTGATTTTCTTAGCAGCTTGCAGTAGCAAAAATTATTTAATGTTCCATAAAACCTATACGTTAAAAATCAAAAAACAGGTTTCTCAGAAACATAAATGTTCTGCTTTTTCTTCCTGTGTGTGCTCCATCAGCTTAATAATTCAGGGTTTTGTTTGCTTATCATTGATATTGATTCAGAGCAAATGTGTGGGAATATTGATATTGAATACAAAGAGTAAAGAATAAGACCTTCTACTTAATTAATAAGAATGGCTGTAATGTTTCGGAAAGAGGCCTGTCAGCCGTGTTTTTTTTTTAGGGGTCACTAGATCAAAACCAAAAAGAGCAACCAGCAAAAAGCTGGCAGCAAAGTAATCAAAAAAGTCACAGGCAGACACCTAAGAAAGCATGAGAAATACGTTGTATGTTCCCTTACTACTCTTCTAATCATCCAATATGATACTTTATAAAAATTGTCTTGTTAACAACCTAACTCTTGGCAATACTGGTAATGTATTGAGCAATAGACTTCTGTGTGATGTTTGAATTGGCTCCACAGCATGATGGGGGAGGAAAAAAAAAAGCACTCACAAAATCAATGCAATCACAAAATACAATAATCCCTGTATTAAAGGGATTAAAATTTATGGTTAACCATAAACCACAAAATGTAACCCATAAATGAAGACTCATCTTTCTATTGGGGTTGCTTCTAGTTCAGACATTCTGAAATCTGTCCTCATCCCATTGATCTTCAATACCTTTGTAAATGAGCTGGAATAAAATATGGAAAAATTGCTTGTAAAATGTGCAGTTAATACAAAAACTGGTGGAGAGAGAAGTTACAGTGGTCATAAGTCAGTTATGAAACAGGCAGATTTGATTCATATAGTGAAGTTGTCTCATTTGATTAACATGAACGTTGCCAAAGTCAAGGTCAGACAATGTACAAAGAAAAAATGTAGGCTGTGATTACTAAATGAGAGATAGTATCATACAGTGCATTACTGTAGAGCGAGTCAATAAAGCTAACATGATCCCAGTTTAGAGGCAAGAAACTGGAATGGTTTATTGGTTTCACAACTTCATATTTAAAGGGTTCAGGGTTTACATATTTAACAGGGGGTTCACATATTCATGGTATTGAAACTGGGGACTTTCCACAGATGAGGTAAGGGGGAAATCCTAAATTACAAACCTTTGGGTCTTACTACTTACATCATAGGGGAAAACCCACTTTATCTGGGGTGATTACAGGGGGATTAGGTATTGGATATACATATGTAAAGGGTTACAGAGTATGCACATGCAAGGGGGGAACACGATGGGTTTTATGCAGAGGTCTGATGAGATTAGGATGTGGATTCTCTGGCAAGATGTGTGATAACATCATGCAAGGAGTCTCTTCCATTCTGCTGGAGAAGGTAGGAAGAATCCACAGTTATGAGGTCATTGAAAAGGATTTTTCCCCAGCTTTCGTACTTCATGGCTTTTTGCAGAGACTGCTCAATATCTGCAGACATTACATTTTTGAATCCTACACATTACATTGGAATGGCTTACCATAAATAATCAAATAAAAATGAACTTTTTAGTTTATACAACCAAGAAAGAGTCTTAGATATATGGACATTTACCATAGAAAGTATGGCCATAGTATGAAGTCTTCACTGTGCGTAAATAGTACTGGCAGCTCTGCTTCAGGAGGGAACGTTAAGATATTGAAAAGGATTTTAGAAAAAGACATAAAAGTTTTTTCAAAATAGAAAATTTGTCTATTGAAAGACAACTAAAACACTTCATGTGTTACATTTATCTAAAAAAGTTTGAAAAGAGTCTTCATTATTGTCAGCGTGTCCACATACAAAAGAGTTGTCTTACAATGAAAGTCCTTGCATTTTATCAGGAGAAGCCATAGAATCCTAATTATTGGATAACAAAGCCAGGAAAAATCATAATGACAATTCCTTAAATTCAAGTATGATTTTTAAAATGCGGTTATTTTTGTTTTATTTGTAATTCACCATTTGAACAACTTGTTCAGATATGTAGCATACTTTTATCACTTGAAGTTCTGATATCAAATTACCACCCTTCTGAAATATTTTTTTACAGGGATGTTAAACAACTGAACAGAGAATTTTTGAATTGAACAGAAAATTTTGAACAGAAAAATATTGAACAGAAAATTTTGCTAGAACATCAATTTGTTGTAATTGTCCCTTCAGATTTTTAAATATTTGTAACTAGAAACAGTTCTATGCAGGGTTTTCTTTCATTTTCGAGCCAGTCTGATGCACTGCTACACCAGCCCTGGGATACTGTCACTTCCCAATACAGAGCTCAACAATGGATGCAGGCATTAGGAAATAACTGATAGATGGAAAGAAATGGAAGGCATGCTCAGGACGGCTAACACTCATCTCTTCCTTTTCTCTTTATTACATTTGCATCCACAGCCAAGTAAGCTTTGAGAATATTGGTGCTTTTGAGATGTAAATATTTTATAAGACTAATTGGATTACTTCTAATGATGTTCCTGTTTTACTTCTATCCCACACTAAATGAGATGTGCTCTTTGAATGGAATAAAATAGTTCTTTGGAAAGGACCAATAACTATCATCTAGTCCAACTGCCTGGCCACATCAGGGCTGAATAAAATTTAAAACACAATATTAAGGGTATTGTCCAAATGTCTCTCAAACATTGACAAGCTTTAAACATCAACCACCTCTCCAGGATGCCTGTTTTATTGTTTGGTCATTCTCTTGGCAAAGAAATGCTTCCTAATCTCTAGAATAATTGTCCCTTGTCACAGCTTTTAACAATTCCCCCTTGTCCAGTTACTTGATTCCACAGAGAAGAAATCAGCAACTCCCTCTCCACTTCCCCTCCTCGGAAAGCCTTACAGAACAATGAGGTCACCCTTCAGCCTCCTTCTCTCCAAATTAGACAAACCCGGAATCCTCAGCCACTCCTCACAGGACATGCCTTCCAGCCCTTCCATCAGCTTTGTTCTCCTTCTCCAGATGCATTCAAAGATCTTCACATCCTCCTCAAATTAAGGCACCCAGAACTACATACAGTACTCACGGTGAGGCCGCACAAATGCTGAAATCAGAGGAGTGTACTGTCCAAGGTCTATCAGTTTTATTAAAGACTGGGGTAAAAAGCCCTATTGAATACCTCTGCTCTTCCATTTTCCCAAATAACCTTCAACACATAGCGGTCAAATGACTTTCTTGGACCTCCTCTTGCTATTAACATTCCTAAAAAAGTCTTTCTTCTCATCTGACACAGCGCCGGCCAGTTTCAATTCCAGCTGAGCTTAGGTGTTTTTGCGTCTTCTCCCTGCATATGTGAACCACAGCTCTGTACTCCTCCTGCAATGTCTGAATTCTTCCATAGGTCGTAAAATTTCCTTTTCCTGCTGAATCCCAAGAGAGGTTACCTGTTCAGCCAAGCTAGTCTTCTTCCACTCTTGTTTGTTGACAAAATGGGGCTCTGAATCCTAGAAACCTAGAATAGTGAAGGCTGGAAAACACCACTAAGATCCTCAAGTCCAACTGTTAACCTAACACCACCATGTTCACCACTAAACTATGACTCCAAGTCCCATATCCACATGAATTTTGAACACTTCCACAGATGGTGATTCCACCACTTACTGGGCAGCCTGTTCCAATGCTTGATCCTCCTTCAAATAAAGAAATTCTTCCTAATATCTAATCTAAAGCTCCCCTGGTACAATTCAACACCATTTTCCCTTGTCCTGTCACTTGTTTCTTAGAAGAGACCAACCCCCACCTTACTACAACCTCCTTTCTGGTAGTTGTAGACAGCAATAAGGTCTACTCTGAGCCTCCTCTTCTCCAGGCTAAAACACCCCCAGCTTCCTTAGCCACTCCTCACAGGACCTGTGTTCCAGACCCTTCACCAACCTCGTTGCCCTCCTCTGGACATGCTCCAGCATCTCAATGTCTTTTCTGTAATGAGTGAGGGGCCCAAAACTGAACACAGAATATTCAAGGTGCAATCTCACCTCGGCCCATTGATCAAGCCTGTTGAGATCCCCCTGGAGTGACTTCCTTCTCCCCAGCAGATCAACACTCTCCCACCCAACTTGGTATCATCTGCAAACTGACTGAGGGCAAACTCAGTTGACCCTTCATCCAGGTCATTGATAAAAATACCTAACAAAACTGGCCCTAACACTAAGCGCTGGGAACCCCACTGTTGACCAGCCAGCAGCCTGATGTATCTCCATTCACCACCGCTCTCCAGGCCCCGCTGTGTAGATGGCTTTTTACCCAGTGAAGAGCCCACCCGTCCAAGCCATGGGAAGACAGTATCTCCAGGAGAATATTCAGGAGGACAGTGTCAAAGGCTTTACTGAAGTCCAGGTAAACAACATCCACAGACTTTCCCTCATCTGCTAGGCAAGTCACCTAGTCACAGAAAGAGTCACACTAGTCAGGCTGGACCTGCCTTTCACTATGTTTGACTGGGCCTGACCCTCTAGTTGTCCTGCATCTGCCATGTGATGGCACTCAGGGTGATCTGTTCCATGACTTTTCCCAGTACTGAGGTGTGCTGGTTTAAAAGTTAACCAGCAGGGGAAATGAACTCAATTCAAAAGAGAGATTTATAAGTCAGAATAACAATTTATTAAAATAACACAATAAGTACACTTATACAGACAGACAATTGGTTTTAACCTGCAAAACCCAAATGTATAACCCAGCACCCTGGGGCATGAACAAAAGTGGTGTTCCTTGGCCCCCCCCGAGTCCAAAGTAAAGGGAGAGGGGAAAAAACCTGCTGGTGGGAGAACTGTTGCAGTCTGGTCAAAAGTGGTGATTGCAGTCCAGTTGAGGGTGGTGGTCTCAGTCTGGTTGAGAGCGGTGGTCTGCAGTCTTCCTCTGGATCCCACGAGAGGTGCCAAGGTTCCGAAACTCCCAGTTTATATATTCTCCAGTTCAGGCGGGAGTTCTCAGTCCCTCCCTCAGAGGGGGAAGTTCCATAAAAGGGTATCAGAGCGGGGAATTCCATAAAAGGGTGTGAGGACAGGAACATAGGCCTCTACTGACAACAGTTTCTGGGAAATGGCATGGAAGGCTATAGAATACACAGTTTTGGGTTACACCCATCCAGTGACGAATTGGTCCCAGCCGTTCTAACCAGGACATGAGGTCAGACTGACAGGGCTGTAGTTCCCTGGATCCTTCTTCTGACCTTTCTTGTAGATGGGAGTCACATTTACCAAATTCCAGTGGAATCTGCTGTCAACTATACTAAAGATAGTTGGGGTATGATAGCAGGAACTAAAAAAAACCAAAACCCCTGCTTATTTTCTCTTATGAAAGATTTTTTTCCCCTCTGTTTATAGGAGAAACATTTGGGATTTGGCATTAACCTCTGTTATGTAAACCCTGTTCTACAGGCTGTCTGTGTAAGTGTCTTCAAAATTGCTATATCATATCCATTAGATCCTGAATCCAGAACTAAAACATGTAAGTGCCTTAAGCGCAACCAAATGAAATTTCAAAATCCTCATGAGTTACCTATAAAGCTTTACACAAGCCCTTAAGAATGTATAGGCTTCATTGAGTTTGACTGGTTTTTATCTCTTTTGCATTGTTTGCTTACCCAGTTGCATGATTGTTTAATGCAGGATGCATAAGCAATCTTGAGAGATAGCACTAGAAACCTAGGGTGATCATCTTCAATGGAAAAAATCTCACTGAAACAGATCTCCCAATGTTCTCAGCCTTTATAATTCCCTGCAAATTCCACTGTTTTTTACTTCTGCAGGAGAGATGTCTTCTGTTCAGGAGAAGTGTCTTCCATTCATGTAGGCCATAGAATAATGTTAGACATCTTTCTAGGAGGCAAGAGGTGTAGTTTGAATTGCTTCAGGATGAAGGAGGTCTAGAAGACATTTTTAGCTTCCTAGTACTTCAACCACTACCAATGCTGCTGCCATTTTTTGAATGCAAAGGGTGGGACACTTCTGTTTCTGTCCATTCCTGTTTCTATTCTGTTTCCAGAATAAAAGGTGTGAGCAGCTTAGACTGTGAATATAGGTATTGTGCAGCCTCACTTAAATAGGGGAATAAGAGAAACCTTGGATAACTTACTGTCCCCTGTGAGCTGTGCTGCATGTATTGGTGTTAATTGACAGCACTCTAGGGATCCGACTTTCCCCCTATGTTGTATGAGATACACAGATGACTTGACTTTCTGACTCATTGAACTGAGCAATTAAAGGGGGAAAATGGGAGGACAAATATTTCTTTGACAGTCTTCCTTTGTGAATCTCGACCTTTGTGTTTCAAAGTAATGTGTATAGCCCAAATAAGAAGTTAATCCTTCTCCTGTTTTTGACAGGACCAAAAGAAACTAAAGAGGACTCCCAGGTTGCACTTGTTTACTGTAATCTAAACATAGAAATGAAATATCTTGATTAAAATGGTAATTACCATATCATTCTGTCTGTTTAGAAGTCATCTTAAAATTAATAACATGATTATTAAATATGTAATGGTGAAGAAAGTGTATCTGTGTAAATAAAATAGCACAATGCAAATAACCGTAAGTTACAGTCTGTAATTTAAAAAATAAAATTATAGACAGTACACTCTATAAAACATAGTCAGTAAATTTATTTTACCATTATTATTGTCAGGAAAATGTAACAAACAGATGGATGATTTAATATAATTTTGTTAGCTAATTTTAGCAGGCTTGGCTACAAGTGTTAACTTATTTTTATATTTGATTTTTACTGCACTTGCTGTGGCCCAACTTGCACAACAAAAGCTCAAATCTGCACACAAGACAGCTGTTGAGATGCTGTCAACAGAGTAGCATAAAATCCCAATTCAAAGAATTTATCTTTCTGTCCCCTCCAAAAAAATATTTGGGCTTGATTTATGTTTTTGTTTTCATAGGAATTATTGTAAGCTACCAATTACACTTCTAAGGGCCTAGAATCAAAATTACATGCAAACATTTGCATCCAAGAAGGGTACTAGGCAAGATGTACCAGTCAGCTGAATCAGCAGGTGCTATTAGATTTTTAAGGGTGGGGGGGGGGGGGGGGGGGGAAGGGGGTAGGAAATAGCCTTCTTTTTGAATGGGTACTAAACCTGCATCATTTTCATGTCAAGTTAAGGACAGTACACTATCTGAAAAAATATGAGTTAGGAAAGAAAGAGCACCACTGCATGACTCATGACAGCAGGTATTCTGCCGTTTCAATTGAACTATGCGCAACATACGCTGTGTTATGCGTGAAGGTTTTATTTTATCAACACTGGTATCTAACTAGTACTTAATTGAGAACCTACTTAGTAATATCCACCAAAATTGGTTATTAATTTCAGTTGCCCTATGATCGTAATCCTTATTCATAGAAATAGAATGAATCTATAAAGTATTCTGTAATAGCTATTACAACAGCAAGCCACTGGAAAAAGCTCTTTGACTTCCCACAACGACTAGTCTCATTATAGCTTATTACTGAAAGAAAGTTTCAGAGAATTTGTGCTCAAGTAACAGAGCTGCCTAATCCAGAGGATAGGAAGTAGTTATTCATGTTATCATAACTTGTAGTACTTCAGAGATTTTTGTCATTTTTACTAGGGTCTTATAGAAAGGAAAAACTGAAAATACTGGTGTGTATACATCTATTTACATCAAGACACATATGTCTTTTTGAATAAATAGAACTTCCTTCGACTGGTTCAACCTAAAAAACAAAACCATGAAAATACTGATATCATGAAGGGGATGTTAGTCTTGCTTTCCTACTGAGCTGTTTGTTTGTTTGTTTTATTTCAGTAGAAAACTTCTATTAAATTGTAGCTGTAAAGAAGTGAGCAAAATGGCTTCATTTAAAAAATATATTTTCTACCTGGTTCTTGTTGAGAGTCACATAGAAGAAAAGGTATCCACTGATTTTAGTTATACATGGAACAGATTTGCAAACCTCCTTAGAGCACAGTTAGGAGATTATCTGCTTACTCTTTTCCAACAATTTCTCTTAAGAATTGTCACTAACACTATCTGGGGCACTCATTGCAATAATAATTTCCATTAGTCAATAAAAGGCAGTAAATATTTAACTTGCAAAATTTTTTGAACCCTTCAGCATGTTAATGAAATGTTGAGGTTTTTTTCCCATGAAGAAGAAGTGAAAAATATCTGGTATTGTCTATATTAATATATTTATTGTATTTCCTGGAGGTATGACTCTTATGTGTTTTATTTGGCACAGTACTGAAAGAATAGCAATCTTCTTCCTTTTACTATGAAAATCTAACTAGGATGACAGCAAGACTGGTGTTACAGGCTGATCAAACATGCAACTAAATTGTTCCATATTTAAAGTAAGAAAATGCACACAGGGGAACAAAGTCTTGTGGTTCTTAAAAGTGAAACTGCATTAAAAGTAACCAGAAAACAGGTAAAGAGGGAAACAGCTTAATGTGATGAGAAAATTAACTGCAAAAAAGCTTGTCAAATACCCACAGGAATGACAATACTGCATTTGTCAAGGCCATAAATCTGTTGTTTCCGTGATCAAGAAGAGTTTGAATGATGTTGAAAATAACGCTGTGGAATAAAAAAGAAGTCTATGGGATTTACTAGATGTTTTCCGGAAGAAGGTAATAAAATTGACACGTAGTTTGATTATGAGAAGCTTTGTATTTGCACAAGGTCCTGGATGTTGGTCTGACTAGCAGGCTGAAAGGCGGTGGGAGACGATCAGAAGTGATGAAAAGCAAGATCAGAGATGGGAGATGATTGACACATAGGCAGTCCTAAAGCAATGAAAGGTTACCAGCACACATACTGGAGGAGAACAGGATATCTGAGCTATGGGCGTGGAGGATTTAGGTGAGTTTATGCTTGTGTGTTCTCCATGTGTAGAAGTAAGAAAACAAAGAGTATGCCATCCACAGTTCATTGCAGAAGGGATGAGAAGCATTCCTTCTAGGAAGTGCTGAAGAAACAATTCTGAGAAAACCCAAAAGCTAATCAGATACAAAGTCAGATACAAAGCATTTCTTAGAGCAGATACAAGAAGAATTATGATCAAAAATTTGTTTTCATTAGGAAGAAGTCATTATAAAAATATACTGAGGGAAAAAAAGAAAAAAACAAATTGATTTTAAATAGGTTTAAATACACTGTTATAAAACAATGACATTATACTTAACTTCAGTGTATTACAGTCAGAAGCTTACCACCTTAACATCATCATCTTCATAGCCATGTCCAGATCATTACAATTTATTGCACAAAATTTATGCATGTTTTGGTACTATTGTATGCCTCTACTCATTTCTAGATTTAGAATTCATCCAGCCTGAAATTAAGATTTATAGACTCCATTCTAAAGATAGGAACAGAATGAAAGAATCAACATATAGATTTCTTTTATTGGAAACATCAGTATGTCAATGAGCACTGTAACATGTCAGGTGTAAGGATGAGCTAGATATAAGACACCTGGCAAACTGACCTTCAGATTTTAGTTTAATTATTGCCAAATTGATAGTGCACGATAGTCCCAGTACACTTTAAATGAATTTTGTGTAATGGCAAAGAGCAGAATGTGGGCCTGTCATCTTTTGAAAATTATTTTGACTTTTCAGACCAGATAACTAGTGAGTGATTGGTGTGAACATAAGGTCACTGAAATTTCTTAACTAGAAAAAAACAATCCAGAGTCATTGTCAATAGACTGTTCATTGACTGAGAAGAAGATACAGTACTGCAACATTTAAAAAAGTCATGAGCGCTATTCTACCCCTGGCTATATTTGTATAACTCTGGAATATGCAGACAGTCTCATAATTCTTGAATTGATCTGTTGCTTAATGTTTTAATTAATTATTCCCATTTACTTCACTTCATAGTTTTCAGAATATTTTTCCACCCATAAAAGGTGAATAGCAGCCCAAAGATCCACATTTGGATCTTTGTAAATCTCTTTTGCTAGACCCAAAGGGTAAGATTTTTCTATTGATTTCAAAAAGTTATCCTGTCTCTTCAGTATAGGTCTGGAATGGCAGCAAACCTTAGTTTGATCCTCCTCTCCTCTTAAGTATGAAACACAAATTGAATAAAGTTCTAAAAACAAGGAAGAAGTGTGCAAGCCACACAGAGCATGGCATGACTTTCTGTGTACTCTATATTGTAAATGCCCCTAAAAAGAAAAAAGATAGGAGGAACAATAAATCTTTTAAATAATTTGGCTTATGTAAATGATGTATAAACATGCAGAAGAGTATAGAAATATTGTTACCAGTGAATAACAATAATTTGGTGGGTCATTTTGTTAAAGACATTGTACTGCACAGTATCTATACTGCAAATAGTATTTCCTTTCTGTTCTATTACTACCAGAAGGTAGTAAGGTAGCACAGCTTGCCCTGGTATGCCTGTATAATTGTTTCAAGGCAAGGTATTGGAAGGCTAGGTCTAATAGGTACGACAATTGAACTCGGTCAGAGAGCATCTAGATGCATTATTGATTATGCATGCGCTTCAGAGTCTTTCAGTTTGCACATCAGCATTTGCACTAAACAACAAACCTAGAAAAGTCTTAACATATCTGTTTAAACCATCTAAGCAGGAATCATTTATTCCAACAATTAAAAATAAATATGATCATGAAGTTACCACAATGAATGATATTTATTTAGTTCAGTACTTTAAGGCTTCTACTAAACATTGTATTCTCAAAATGACCTCTAGTTTCCACTCATTAGATAATATCAGGTATTTTTTTATTAGGAATTGATGTGTTTCTTTTGCACATCAGTGCACAGTGGATTAATTGAAAAAAACCCCACCACTGGTTAAAGGAATAGAATATGCTATTAATAGCCTTTGATCTGGAAAAGCTTCTGGTCTAGCTGGTGTTAAGGTCGCTAGTATATAAAAGAAAGAGGCTGTACCTCCACATAAGCACTATTCATCTCACTTTTATTAGGATTTTCCTTTTCGAGCTGTAGAAATTTTGACTAATGAATTTAGCTTATTAGGGAATAAGGTCCTGTCCCTGAATTCCTTCATCCCACTGAGGTATTCCAATAATTCCAGCTTTTTAAGAAGGGACTTTTGGGAAGAATCCTCTCATTCTGGGGAATTAATGAATTAATGCTTTTGTTTTAGTGCTGATGGTGGTTTGGTTTGACTTCACTTAGTTGTTTTTTCTTGTTATTTTTTTGAAAATGCATTTCCTGAAAACTACCCTGAAGCTGTTCTTGGTTGCTGTTTTTTCTCTTCCCCAGCACAGACCATTATATTTTGATGCAGCATATTTATAGCCATTGTCTGAGACTGCAGAGTACAGTATACCTTGAGAACAATAGGAGCAGGACATGGGAAATTCAGGATCTGAGGATTTCCAATGAGATGAAGGGATGTGGAGCAGATAGTAGAACTAAAAGCTGGAATAACAAAGTAAAAAAGCTGTGTGATCTGTGATCGCCCTCCCTTTTTAGCTAATGTTAAAATCTTCAGGCAGCTGATTATCATCTAGTGCTCCATCACAGAGGCATTCAGGGCTAGATGATCAAAATGTCTGCTATGCGAAAGTAGATTGACAAGTCAACTTAAGGATCTAGATAGAGATATGCTGAGGAAGAAAGTCAGAAGGCAGTCCAACCCATTATTTGTTTGCTCCAAGGGCTAGTGTTTTCTTGCTTATACCACTGATGAAGTCTGAAGTTCACCACAGTCTCAAAAAGGAACTAAATTTTCACCCTCAAAATTAGAATGTCTTAAATGGGTCAATGCTTTTAGACGAGTTTCTTTACTTTATATAAAATATTTCCAACTGTCTCCCAGATGCTTTATTTATTCCCTTCTTCCAGCTATTACGCAGGCTGTCCCCCAAACTCAAAGTGCCTTTTTTCCTACTTATCCAAAAAGGGCCAGAAGATGAGTAGTGGGATTCCAGGGAAATGTGCTGGCCTGTCACTTGAGAGAGGTCTGTAAGAAGAGAGATCAGAGATGTAGCTTCCATCTTGCCACAACTGAGGAAACAGAGCAGTGGACAGGGAGGAACTGAATATGATTTTGTGTTACAAATTGAACCAATTAAAAGTTAAACTTTCACTTCAGAACATATTTCCACAAAGTGAAGGTGTTAGCTGTGCTTTTTTTACTATGGGTTGAGCTTTTGCTCCCTTTTGTCAGAGCTACAGAAAGCTCCCAAAGATATCTAATGCTTGTAGGTTCATGGGAGAAGGAAAGAGAATGAATTTCAAGAGACACAACAGAGCAGTAAAAAAACCTGAAGCACGATAGGAACAAGTCTCCTATAATGGCTGTATTTGCATTTCAGACACCTTTGATGGAACTTTCACAGCAAATGGTACAACTGAGGACATTTAAACACTTTGATCATAATTTTGCTATAGTCTTGGAATGAAGTTTTTCAAGACTGGGTGGGAACTTGATAAAATTAAAGTGTTGTTGCTGCATATAACAAAAAGAAACATTGTGGATAATCAGCACTGCCAGAGGCCAGAAGTCAGTCCAGCTGTCTGAGGACTAGGAACAGCAACATGATGTCTGTGAAAAGAGACTATTTAATCTTTAAAAAGCTTGTTATAAACATTAATTAAATCTGACTATATGTGTTTGTGATATTTAAATATTGTGTTCCCATGTGAAAGGATTAGCTGAGACAAAAAGAGTTGAAGGGCTTGACTTTCAAAGGCTTGAATCAGACTAAGACCTAAGACACAGGTTGTCTCACTGGGAGTTTGACAAGTGCCTAATTACTTTTAATGCCATTGAGGCCCTAAGGAAGCTTTGAAAAATCCCATTTGGTACCATAGGTACTTAGATATTTTTGAAAATCTGGTTTCCTATGCCTTGCCTGTTGATTTACCTAGTCAGAGGTAGTCAGACAGGGGTAAGTGTGTCTCAAAGCCGCTGCACTGATAAAGTTCTCTAGCATGCCTAGAGAAAAGCTGTACCTTTTCAAAGGCTGATACTGGACTGAATTGCGCCACAGTGAGTGGTAACTCAGGCTCAGTGCAGCTATCCATATGCTGCATCTACATGATAACTTGGACCACATTTTAATTTCAATTAATTCTTGAAGCATCTGATATTAAAAAAAGTCTCAAAATCTTCCTCCCTTACACGTTCACTGGAAGGACATTGACACTTATACAGTAGACCTGACTTGGGTTTGGAGTATGAGTATGTTTCTTTGCATGAATATAGTGGGACTTCATTTGTTACAGGCCATGAAGCAAACAGATGCCTACAGCTCTCTTTTCGGTTCCTCTGTACCATATCAACCATGCCCTGCAGCCCTTGCAAAGGACTGCCATTGTCATATACACAAATCCATTAAATCTTTTATCTGAGATCCTGTTATGCCAAAATATGTTTTGTGTAACATAAGTTGTATTTGTAAGTATTTGATCTCTTCTGGTCTCAAATCCTATCAGAGAGACTCACTGCTTTTTGAGAAAAATAGACATGTAGATAGACTGTAAATACTGCAATGTAATGGACAATCAGGAGTACCGTAGTGCTGCATTGCAGTCCTTGATCCACAAATTGCAAGGCTGGTCTACAGGCAAGTGGTTCTATCCTAGACACTTGCATCTGTGTGGGCAGTGTAGCACAGCTAGTTTGTAGGGTGGAAGTATCCTCAAAATAATGAAGACTTCCATGATAAAGCCAGAAATTGAGTTCTCAAGTACTTTTTTTCAATTCTGGGGATTTCTGTTTCAGGAAAAAAAAGACAAAACCCAAAACCAACCAAACAAAAAACCACCAACGAACAACACAAAAACTTCAAGCACTGTTCAATAAAAGAAGAGCGCAGACAGCTCTTGAATAACATTTTAACAGAGCTTTTGGACAACATTTAATACACTCTGTACAATCTAGCTGGAATCTGTTTGGTGTACCCCCAAATCAGCTTGATAACAGTTTGTTGATAGCAGACTGACTGATCCATAAGTTACTTGTTACTATTTCATAAGTGATATATGAGTCACAGATTTAAATAAATTCAATTCCAAAAATATTGGGGAGCCAATAAATCTGGCTATTCCTTATGAATCTATCCAAACATCTCCTGCAGATTCTGTTTTTTCATATTTTGCTAAGAACATCTTCTTAGAATTTACTGTATATGCAAAACCAGCAGTGCAAGCAAGATGGTAATCAGAGCATAAAACAGACCCATGCACTTAATGGGGATGAGAGGAAAAGAAATGGAAAATAAAACAGACCTCAGATAATTCCAGAATGACAGAAGTGATGTAATGCTTGAATTGTAGTTCTTTGAAGTAAGCTCTGGGTGAACTAGATACATAGCACATGGCAAAAAACGTGTGGCAACTGGTGTGGTAGAATTTGTCTTGATTAAAGCTCTATATGAAAAGATAAATCCTTCTAAGTAGGAATAGCAGTTCAATGAATTGCAGCCAAAAATTCAGCATGCCATTTGAGTTCAGGAAGTGAAGTAAACATGAGTTTGCATAATGTATTAGAAACCACTGTATTGCATTAGGAAAATTCATAATGTCTATATACCCTCTGAAAATAAGACATAGCTGTAGCTAAACTCGCTGTTTAAATTTTAGAAAGTCAAAATCATATTTACTCAGACTGTGGTCTTAGAATCACTAAAATGTATTAAGATCTTTTTGTTGTTTTGCAAGGCCTGGGTTGTGTTTCTGACACAATTTGTATCATCCATATCTGGAATATGCTAGTACTGTGGGGTCATGGTAGAAAATGAAGTTTCCAAAGTGACTTTAGTATGAATTGATTTGCTCTTGCTGACCAGATAAAGCGTGAAAACCTGCTATTACTGACTGCAGCTCATAGATGAACTAATCCTGTGTGAGTAAAGGATTTAACCAAAAGTATGTCATATGAAGTAGATGAGTGCAAGTTCTTAATTAAAAAAAACCCAATGAACAGAAACCCCACAATGATTCATCTATATACCTTGAACAGCAGGACCTAAGCTGGCACAGCTTCATACCCAATTCAAACCTGTGGCCCGTGAATATCCATAACATATACAAATTGATACACCTGTTTTTCCTATTACCTATTGGAGTTATATCTAGTAACTACATCAACACTTTGTAGCTGATAATTATGTATGTAATAGGAGATCTGAGGCTACTCATACATTTTGCTGTCACTTACATAGACAAATAAAGCCAGATTTACCCTGACGCTGCATCTAGGTCTTGATAATTCTTCCACAGATTTCATTTTTTTTTGTTTATGTAATTAATGGACACTGGAACTTTTTCCATTCTTTAAGAAGGAATAATTATGCTCTTCAGAACCATCTATCATCTGATCTGATTTTTATAAAAAGAGTTCTGCATCTTTGTTTTTAATAGTACTGGATGCACTTGGTTTTTGAGATGCAAATTCAAAATTTAAATGCTGCTCTTCATCTCTAACAAAGTCAGTAGGACTGTATTTGTTAATTCTGTATATGTATTTATTTTATGTCTTAAAATATAAACTTGGCATTGGGGGGAAAAAGCAAATTTAAACAAATAATATTTTGTGCTCTTCCATAAGGTTTTGGGATCTTTTGTGATCACTTTTATCCAAGCCTGTAAATTTTATACTCCAAACCATTATCTAAAAAGGAAGGAGACTAAAGCAGAGAATTTGTTAGAATATACTGGTAAAGATTTGAATTTGACAAATTCAGAATGTTAAGGGTTCAACTTGTATAAACCAGCACAGCTTCATTTAATTTAGTTGAGTCACCAAATTTGAAATACCTAGTAATATAACTTTAAATTTTTCACAGAATCACAGAATGTATAAGGTTGTTGGGGACCACTGGCACATGCTTGCTATTGAATATTACTCTGTATGTTAGAAGGTGGAGAACTGCTAGGCAGAGAGACTGTTCCAAGGACCTCCTCACATACGTCACACTACTCAGTCATGTTTAACAAAATCCACACAATGAGATATTCTAATCAAAAACTTTCCTAGAATGACAATTGGAATTTGGCATTAACCTTTTTGTTATCACAGAGGAAAGAGACGACCACACCACCACTCTGTGGAACACAAAGGATTGACTGTAGTCTTGGGGTGGATTACGGAATCACAGAATGACAGAATCAACTAGGTTAGAAAAGACCTCTGAGATCATCGAGTCCAATGTTTGACCTAATACCACTTTGTTTGCTACATGGCACTTAGTGCCATGGTCTCTTCTTAAATACTTCCAGGGATGGTGACTCTACCACCTAACTTCTTCCTAATGTCTAACCTAAACCTCCCCTGACTCCTCTTGTCAGAGGAGGCTGGTTGCCTGGGAGAAGCGACTGATACTAACTTGGCTACAACCTCCTTTCAGGTAGTTGCAGAGAGTGATGAGGTCTCCTCTGAGCTTCTTTTGATCCAGGTTGAAAAACCCCAGCTCCCTCAGCCTCTCCTCATAGGTCTTGTGCTTGAGTCCCTTCACCAGCCTCGTTGTCCTTCTTTGAGCACACTCCAGCACTTTAATGTCCTTCCTGAACTGAGGGGCCCAGAACTGGACACAGTACTCCAGGTGTAGCCTCACCAATGTCAAGTACAGGGGAAGAATCACTTCCCTGGTCCTGCTGGTCACACTGTTCCTGATCCAGGCCAGGATGCCACTGGCCTTCTTGGCCACCTGGGCACACTGCTGGCTCATGTTCAGCTTCCTGTCAACCCAAACTCCCAGGTCCCTTTCTGCCTGGCTGCTCCCTAGCCTCTCTGTCCCCAGCCTGTAGTGCTGCAGGGGGTTGTTGTGACCAAGGTGCAGCACTGGGTACTTGGTCTTGTTAAATCTCATACTGTTGGATTCTGCCCATCTATCCAGCCTGTCCAGGGCCCTCTGCAGAGCCCTCCTGCCTTCCAGCACATTGACACTCCCCCCCCAATTTAGTCATCTGCAAATTTGCTAATGATAGACTCGATCCCCTCATCCAAATCATCAATAAGGATTTTAAACAGGTGTGGGCCCAACACTGATCCCAGTGACTGGCCGCCAACTGGATGCAACACCGTTCAGCAGCACTGTCTGGGCCCAACCATCAGCCAGTTCTTAATCCAGCAGAGAGTGCCCCTGTCCAAGCCATGGGCTGCAGCTTTTTGAGGATTATTCTGTGGGAGACGGCTTTGCTGAAGTCTAGGTAGACTACATCCATGGCCTTACCCCTCAATCACCAGGTGGGTCAGATTTGTTAGGCAGGATCTGCTCCTCCTAAATCCGTGCTGGCTGGGTCTGATCCCCTGTCTGTCCTGTAGGTGTCATGTAGGCAACATTGTGATGGTGCATCTTCTCCTTGCTCCTCTTGAAGCCTGCTCTATGATTTTAGTAGCCCCTGGTAAGCCTTGACCAAAAAAATAAATGGTGAAGTGCCTCTTTCCTGCACTAGGAGCCTTTGCATGGTAAAGGTGGGAACACTTCTGCCTGTAGCAGGACTATCAGCTGCGTAGCCATGGTGAGGAACAAGGGATAAGCAGTTGGACTTCTTAGCCTTGGTAAATCATTTACCTGAATCATAGTCCAAGTGAAATGGTACCATTGTTACTGGATTTTTTTGGGAAAAAGTATCCAGTAGTTACTATCTTGGAATATGGTAAGGCTGGAAACATACAGATTACTAAAGCTCATGACCCTGTGGAGAGTGGTCTTAAGTTAGGCTGTTTGAGTTTTCCTTGTCCGCCATGGTTGCACAGGAACTCTGAGTGGAATGCCTCTTGGAGCTCAGCAGCTTTTCTCTTTGTGATGCTTGAAAGATCATTGCTGACAGTGAGACATAGGCTAATACCCCACCCACTCATACTCCCCGTACTCTTCAAGGTGCAACTCCTGCCTGTTGAGATACACCAGTGAATTTGATATGAGTATTTCACTGAAATGAAGGGGAATTTTTGATGGATGCCTTTACACACATAGATATAGATGTATACATTTCTCTGCTTCTGTGTGTGTGAATTGGTTATGGTATGAATGTTGTTACATTCTATATACAATCTATAGTTAAGTCATTGTTATAATTGTAGGAAGTCCTATTGAATCACTTTATAATTATTAAATTAGTCAATGATTACATGCTGCTAAACCCTTTTGTACCACTATCTTTTTGTATCCATATCCTTTCCACCTTTGACCTTTTACAACTCCAGTCTCTGTGTAAATCATTCTTAGTTGATTCTAATTCAATTTTCCTATGTATGCTTCATTCATGTAGTAAGTAGTGAGTGAACCTCGCCATTGAACTCTCTAAGTTTCACTTTCACAGAACCATGTTAAACTCTCCTTTTTGCAATTACCTTTGACAGTGATTATTTAAGCAATCCAACCACTAATTCATGACAATAGGCTATTCTTTTACTCATATTCCCCAAATAACTGTAAGCTCTAATACCAATAAGCCTGTCACTCCGAAGAAGATCAGAAGATTTTGTCAGGCTCTTTGGAAAGCGCTGCCAGCCCATCAGTGTGGCTTTGGGTGCTCTGGGTGTGCCACCAGCCATTATCCTCCTCTGCCCCATTCATGGCACTCAGGATGCAGAAGCTGCATATCCTGCTGCAACACCCCATTCCTCCTCTAGCTATAGTCCCAAGGAGGTCCAATGCCTGTGGTCATTCAGGAGAAGACAACATCCTCAGCACATAATATTTTTGCAGCCAAGTTGGAGGAAAAGCATCCAAGGTTTTATACCCAGGGGTCTTGCACAAACAAAAGAAAATGTTGGTTTGTTTCAAACAAGCAGCAGCAACTAAGATTAGAGCCCGGTGAACATAGTAGCATGCTTAGTGCATATGTGTAACAAGAATAATATGCCAGTTCTTAATGAGAAGCAGAAAATTTTGGCTGTGACAGTACTGTAAGATTTTCAAGACTTTACAGCTACTTTTAACATGAGAGGCGTATGTGATGCTTTTGTCTATGTACAAAAGTACACACATATATCAAATGTACGTGTGAAAGAGGGGAGAAATAATGCATGCATAACAAAACAGATGGTGTGGTGATGACAACTTGTAGGCTACATATTGAATTTTTTTAATTTAATAGACAATAGCCTGTCCTAATGTTTTAAGCCAACAAAGTCTTTCCTGGCTCCCAAATGTTTGCCAAAATAACTTTTCTCCTTATTTATTTCCAGTTCTTGGCTGCATTTTGTGCTAATTTCAAACATATGTCATACACAAAATATGTTAGTTTTGAAAGCCAAATCTGGCAGGAGATGATTGTTGAACTGGTATAGAGAGTTTTGGGACAAACAGAAAAGCTCAAAGATGGCAGGATGCATTTACAAACCACAAAGTATGGTTTTTTTTAATCTTTTCCAATCATTTCCGTGTGCACACAGGCAGGAATAATGTAAGAAAGGCAAATTGTTTGTGAGAAAGTTTCAGTATGAAATGAAAACACCTTTAATTTAGACATCTGCTGCATTTTAATTTATCTCATAAAGTTTAAAAAAACAGAGTTCAGTGTCTAACACAGACCTTCTGGTCCCTAAATACCATACATAAAAATTATAGTAATTGAAATATGATGGTGTTCATCATACATATTAACACTTTACTGAAACAAGCGCAAATGAAACTGGCTATAGGAAGCCAGGGGATTGTTATGATTTTTGCTAAAATCCTATAGATTGCCATCAGTTCAAACAGTTGCACTTCTTCACTTGCTTAGTAGGCTTCTTTACAGGAGTGATATCTTCTCAAACACTCTCCATAAAGAATTCAAATCAGTAAAAAATAACTGAAATCTCTCTCTTCTCAATACTGATCTCTTTACAAGTTTAACCCAAAACTTGCTGAATTTCTCAGCCAGTCCACAGTCATTTTTGCTTCTTAAAGATATTTTTTATATATATATATATATATATATAATATATAAAGATATTTACATGTAGGGCTAGGTATGTATGCTTAATTCCTAGTACTGCAATTATTTGTGCATATATATTTATTGAGCTCATTGTAGCAGTGGTACTTAATATCACTTAAGACACATAGGAATTTTAAAACACAGAAATTTGATAATGATGGACTTAATTCTTAGAGGTATATCTCTAAATGAAAGTACCTATAGCTGCATACTAAATTGTAAAACTCCCTTAAAAGAATGCAATAGTGCAGCATAAGAATGTACTATAAGGAGAGACTGAAGATCTGAAGATAAGAATACAACCTTAATTCTGTCCTATTAGTTGGATAAATTACAAACTCAAATTATGGAGCATTTGTCCTTTATCCTGTATTTTCTAATTCTATACTCAGAATTTCTTTTCTACTTATCATTTAGAATTTAATTTCTGTCTGATTTAAGCATATGTGTTTCTTAAAGATCTGAATTGGAACAAATGCAAACTTATTAAAATTTTTCTTGATTAGACATTTTGAAAAATTTTAGTAGGAAGTATTGTTAATGTCAAGCATCATAAAATACATGCCTGATGTTAAAGTACCAAAATATATTAAAAATTGTGGCATAAAAGCAAAAACATAATGGAACAAAATTATAAAATCAAATTAACTCATTCACAGAGTGGAAACCACAGTTTCTGACATTACAGAAAAGAGAGTGAAAATAAATAATTTTTTAAATAAACAAAACTTTTCTCTCTCAGAATGTTTTCATTTCACTGAGACTATATTTTTAGGCAGAAAACTATTGCATTCTACTAAACAATTGCTCACCTCTCACCTAAACTAACCTATGATCTCCTTAGAGAGCAAAGAGAATAACTTCTGTAGGTGGGCAAATTCACATTTATTTCTGCTCATAGTAGTTGATATCCAGCTGTCTCAGAAAGACACATTATTTCCCAAAAAGATGAAGAATAAATCACTACAGATCTTTTGTCTGAACAAAGGGACAAATAAGGTACAAAAGAAAGAACTGACAGAAATGTCGTCAGGCTTCTTTGATGATTGATCTGGATGCTGAGGGAAAACAAGCCCAGGTAATACTGTGAGTTTTAAAATAAAGAAATTTCTGCAAAGTCCTGTTGGAAGATGGTAACTGGAGTACAGTTACTTATTTTGGAAATCTATAGAAAAAATTAACTTGCAGTCAGGTACTGTATGATGGTTACTGATATATCACACACTATACAATGAAAATAAGGTTATAGAACAGGACAATAAAAAAAATGAAGTAAGCTTTGATACAGAAAATGTATGGGATATAGAAATCTCATTAAGAAGATGTCAAATATGCTTAAGTGCAGCTCTTGATGTTTTAAAATTATACCAATAAAAGGTTCTCCTAGAACACTCCTGAGACAGTTATTCAGGGGCATAGTGTTTGGCTAGGAATAACACATATACTGATCCTTGACCTGTATCAATTAATTTTAATAAGGCAGTAAAAGTGGAATTCATATTATGCATCTTAACCTACTCAGGAGTTTAAGTCTTTTAGACTCCCTTATACTCGATGAAAAGAAACAGACTTCTCCATAAAAGAAATCCATCCTGTCTCTCTTGGATAGCTATTCCAGATGCATGAATTCTCTCTGGAGTTTTCATTTTATCCTGTAAATATGAGAAGATAAGTTACTAAGATAACAAGCAGACATGTAACACAGATCAGACATCTACTATTGAGATAATTAGAATCACTGAAGAAATGTCCTGTTCAGAGGGACTGATCATTTGCAGGTGGAGAAGAAGACATTTACAGCCAGTAAGGAAAATTGGAGGAAAAAACTTTCCATTTGAGCTTTGCTCTCAGAACTCCAGAAAAGATTTAAGTCTTTTTACATTGAATTTATGGATGTGGAAATAAGAACAGATTTGCCCATGACTAGACAAAAGTTCATGGCTAGACCAGTTCTCTTTCTACACATAATGAAAATGTTTTTCATACTCATATAGTCTGCAAAAAATGACAGGCAATGGCAAAACAGAAAGAATCAGCAGACAAGAGCACAGTGGCCTGTATCACGAGAGCATGGATAATACCTTTATTGTCCTTAGGCAGGGATCCAATGAAACAACATTCATTATCCGAACAAATACAGAGAGAGCTCAACTATTCTTCTGTTAATTCAATGTAAGTTATTCTTTTTACATAGAACTTATTTTTCTTTACTCAAGTTAATTGATCTCTTGTTCTTCTGCAATTCACACTCAGAGGTAAATAGTAATTAAATTGTACCTTCACAAGAGATCCAACTTAAAGTGAAACAAACACAGCTTTCTTTATCTTTACCAGAAACAAAACACATGAAACTTGAGAAAAGATTCAGAATTTAGCTGGTCTTTGTGATCTGACACTTTATAGAAGGAAAAAGGATTGCAGAAGTCAGATTTATTACAGTTTCAATTTTAAGCGTAGAGAAATTTTTGATAACATTTACAAATTTATGTTTGGATACTGCATATCTTCTTATAAATAAAGTTCATAAAAATCCTGTAAAACCAAAGAAAGTGTTTAAACAGCATTTTAGTTAACAACTTATTTAAAATAAAATCTTGATACCATGGACATTTACTTCAGAAGCTTAACTTTGCTCATGGGAGTGACAATACTATGCATCATAGGCAAAACTAGTAGCCCTGCCAGGTACTAAAGCAGTCCAAAAATTCTCATTAGTAAGCTTTTCTCATTTGCTTATTATACATTTGTCAAATGTATAAATAAATAAACAAAACTAGATGAGCTGAAATTTTGCAACCTGAATGTCTATCAATAGTTTATTCCTCATTGTTTCTCTGAAAGAAGTTCAGACATTTGCAGTATTCCAGAGGTGAGCTTTTATCTTTTTCCCTTAAAAGAATGATTAACCTTCCCTTTGAGATGCTTCATTGTCCAACTTTTGGGGCAGTTTGAATCTGGGATTCCAGAAAGTCTAATATCCCATTGAAAAAGCAGACTCTTATATTAGGAGTGTAGAGCAGGATAGGTGAGGATTGCATATTCAGTTCTAAATCTGGGACAGCATAACAGTGTGTTTGACTTTACAGTTGTAATGATTTTTTTTACCACCAGTTTTGCTGTGTTTTTTTATTAAATATGTAGAAAATGGAGTTGCGTTCAGCAGTTCCATGAGTAGTTCCTAGAACATACATTTGGGTCTTCAGGAAGAGCTAGACTTTTGGGAAATAAGGCATATGTATAATATCTTGTTTAGAGATTTACAAGATATTATTTTTCCCCCAATCAGTGATCTTTTATTAATTTTAAAAAATCATCTGTAAATTTTATAGTCATTTAGGACCTTATGAAATATTACCCCCTTACTTTACTAAAAACACAGTTTTCGGAGATAAATATGAATCATTATGCAGCAGTAAGGAGACGATTCATAAATTAAGAAACTAGAATTTAGAAGTCCTATCTTTATTGATTGAGACCAAATCCATTTTTAATCCCCTGTGAATATTTATCAAAATTAGTTAGCATGTGAGAAAATGTGGAACAGACAAAATTTTCTATTCCTTGTCAGTACCCATGTTGTTGACAGAAGAGCTTTTTATTTGAGAAACTTCAAACACATTTAAATGTGCAATTAATTTTTTTGCATATTATGAACACATTTGACACAAATGGAAAAATATCATTAATAGAGAGCAATCAGTGGTCCTTGCATTTCAAAGAATTTTCAAGCAAGGTTGACAGGTTTTCTACTTATCCTTTTTGGCAGGTTATTCTCTTTCAAAAGCTCTAGATAAAACAAATACTGTATACTTTCCTTAAAAAATGAATAAAAGTAATATATTCTTATGGATTCAATTAGATGTGAATTGTGTGTTTTTGAAGGTACAAAACATTTTCCTATTATGATGTTCCCAAAATACATTATATCAGCATTATAACAAAACAATTTTTGTTATAATATTTATGTTGAAAATTTTGACTTCTTCTGTTTTAAAGGACCTAATGAACTTCTGAATAATGTACTGTATTTGGTATACTATAAATGGATGTCATATAAGGTTTTTCAATCTGCATATATACACATGGTCCATACTAGTTTGTGCATGTCTGTGCATGTGCAATATTATTTAATTTGGAAGTTACTCTTCTAAAAAATAAGATTCTACTTGAAAAGACTCTACTACTACTTTTATCTTTGCCTTTCTTACTCTTTCTCTTCTTTAAAAGTCTTTTGGGTTTTTTTGCCGAGTTCAGCTCTGTATGTTCTTAATCCAGATAGTATTATTGATGTCCAATAAATGGGAAAGGTTCTGAAACTCCTATTTGAAAATTATGAAGATCATAATTGATTGGTTTTATTTATTTTTTAAAGGATTTATTTGATAATAAATGTAATTTACTACTAAAATAAATACAAGAATTCTGTCAAATCCTTACTTTAATTTATTTTTTAAATTTTATTTTCCTGGCAGTTTTTTTGTTCATAAGTATCACATAAGTAGCTTCTACAGTGCTTGCAATTACATACATGTTATAGTTATTCCTTTTGCAAAGATTTCAGCTTGCTGTGTTATACACTGGAATGGTGCTACCCTTACATACTATGTCTCTAAAATATCTATTTATGTATATTGTCTTCAAAGGAGACGATGTTCATAAGTGACTTTTACTAACTGAAGCACAGGGAGCAGAAGTGATATTTCATAGCAGAAGATTAGATCCCAGGACCCCAGCTTACAGACTATACTATTCTAAGGCATATTGTCCAATTCCTGCTAAAACGCCATTTGTTTTGTGGATTTCGTGGGAGCAGTGTAGCACTGATAGAGCAGGATTGGCACTGAGGATGGTATTGTCTTGGTCCTCTTTTGTCCTAGGAAAAAACCTGGAGATTTTTCAGTCATTTTCTGTATGATTTTATAGCCTAAAAACCTGTAATGATATTCTTTATATGTATCAATGCTATCTATTTTCTTTAAGAGTGTTACTAACTTTAAGAGAACTAAACAACTGCTTAGAGTTATACGTGCACTTCATTTTCTGAAGGATCAGATCCCCCCCTCCTTTAATATTGTACTCATGTCAATTAGAGCATCAGTCAAAACAACCTTATATAGAAAAATTAAAATCATAGATTATAGAATCATAAGGTTGGAAAAGACCTTAATACTTGATTGACCAAATACTGCCATACCAACTAAACCACAGCATCAAGTGCCACATCCAGTCATTTTTTGAACACTTCCATAGACGGTGCCTCCACCTCCCTGGGAAGCCAATTCCAATGCTTAACCACCCTTTCAGTGTAAAATTTCTTCTTGACATCCAACCTGAATCTCCCCTGGTGAGGCCATTTCCCCTTGTCCTGTTGCTAGCTGCCCGGGAGAAGATGCTGACCTCCACCTGGTTACCACCTCCTTTCAGGTAGTTGTAGAGAGTGACAAGGTCTCCTCTGAGCCTTCTCCAAGCTAAACAACCCCAGCTCCCTCAGCTGCTCCTCATAGGATTTACTCTCTAGACCCTTCACCAGCTTTGTTGCCCTTCTCTGGGCATGCTCCAGCAACTTAACATCTTTTCTTCCAAGACCAAAAACTAAAAGGAGTGTCTTGCAAGTACACTCCCGCTACATGTTTATGCTTGCTAAACAAAATAAAATTAAAGAACACCAAAGAACTAATGGAAATTTTTAACAAGCCTGACTTTTCATGGAATGCTTTTGGGAATGCTGAAATTAAACAAGTTTTTGATAACAAGTTTAGTTTGGCAGAACCTTGATATTATGTGAAATAATACTAAATGAGTTCAAAACAGGACTACTATTAGATGTACAGAATGTAATTGCAGATAACAGAAGTGGAGTTCACTCAAGTCTTAGTGTTTAAAAGAAATATGCAAAAGGAGAATTTTAACAAATTGTATTTTGCTTTTAGGTATAAAGCCATGGAAATTTTACTGAGGCCAATAGGTTCATACAGTTGGATTTGAGGGAGGAATTTGACCACAGAACCTCCCCATGCACCAAAACAATTGAAAATGTGTTTTTGTTGGATGGGAAGAAATGTTTGTGAAAGCAGTGCAGCTGACAGCTCATATTCACATACAGTGTTGGTGTTCAGAAGGTGTACAGAAGGTGAAGAATGATACCAAATATGAAACAGAGGCTGTCACTGACCATGAGCAGTCAAAATTTTCACACCAGTTCCTACCTCCCTAAGATGAAAACTATGTGTAGGGGAGGGCCTATCACCCTCATGAGGTTCTCCTGAGCTCTAATGAGTGTGGCAGGTGAGGTCCCTACACCTAGAGCAGGGAGGGCTTGGCAGCCAGCTGAGTGCTACAAAACAGCCTATCAAACAGTACTTGGACTGCGGAGCTGGTGCACTTGGGCTTGTGCACCAATTGACAGCTAGCCTCATTCTGTTTTACCAATCTGTTTTGAACGTACTTAGCTTTTGTCCTAAAAGCCAAGCTAAATAAAATCTATATAATCTGTGAACTGAAATCCAGATTGTCATTTTTGAAAACAATGGGATATTAAAAGGCTTTCACTTTTTTTTACTTCCCCAGTGTTTTACATTATTTGAGGTTTGGTGACGAGCTTCAATACAAGAGTTTTTGTGGAGTTCTTTCCAGATTTTCACCACCTCTGTCACTGTCATTCATTAAAACATATATGCTCAAATCAAAACAGTAAATAGTGAACAAACAGCTGTAAAAATTTAATATATCCTCATATTTCCTTGATGGGTATTAGGATTGCTGGGAACTTGAAAGGTTTGTTTGGTAAACAATTTTTAGATTTAAAAACCTGGTGTTCTTATGAAAACAAGACATTTAAAATTTCCAAGCTAGGGAAAAATGTTCCCTCTTATCCTTGCAATTAAAAAAAATCACCCAACTTCACCTTGTTTCAAGTTTTTGAAAGTACTTTGTTTTGATATTGATTTCTTGTCATTCATGTATTTTACATTTAAAAAATAGGTAATTGTAAAATAAAAATGGTAATTACAAATTCAGAATATTAAAATGAGACATTTGTCAGACAAATAAGCCATTTGTTCTTATGTTTTACCTTGAAACAGAATTCTGATAGAGTATATGTGGCAACCTACTCCTTTAAAGTATTCTCATAAAGGGTTCTGTAGGAATTCTAAGGGTTCTAAATTTTCTGTTGAGGTATATATTACATGTTTCTCCTGCAATGTGTTTTTAAAAATTGTCATCCATACAAAAATTATCACATTTGTCTTCTATATACACTCTGAACCAAATCTTTTCCAAATTTTCATCTAGTGATTAGATAATATTATTTTGAATATTTCAGAAGGGAAGGAATCACAGGGTATCATCTGATACAACCTCCCTGCTTGACTAGGATCATCCTAGAGCACATTGCACAGGATTTTATCCAGACAGTTCCTAAATATCTGCAGTGAAGGAGACTCCGTAACCTTTCCAGTCAATGTATTCCAGCACACAGTCACCTTCACAGTAAACAAGTTCTTCCTCATGTTCAGGTGGAATTTCCTGTGTATCAGTTTCTGCCTGTTGCCTCTTGTCCTATTGGTTGGCACCACTAAGAAGGGTCTGGCTCTGTCCTCTGGGCATCCTTCCTTGAGATACTTACAGACATTGATAAGGTCCCCTCTCAGTTGTCTCTGCTTGAGGCTGAACAGGCCCAGATCCCTCAGCCTTTCCTCGTAGGAGAGATGCTCCAGTCCTTTAGTTATCTGCTCCAGTTTTCCCCTCATCCATACAGGTAGTTGTGTTATTGTAGAGGGCAATCAGGTTGGTAACATATATAGTGAGATAAAGTTTGATGGAAGATATCATATAGCCAATGGCAATCTTATAGTTGGTGAAATAAAATGACAATAAAGAAAAATTTCCTATGCTTCCATTTTGCATTAGACTTGTTATGCACTTTCCCCCCTTTGCTTTTTAAATCAAAATTCTCATGTTTGAAGTAGGTCTGTAATGCAGGCATACAAAAAATAGATTAAATGCAGTATTCAAATTGATATTTTAAGTGAGGTCTAAAGTTCTTGATATTTTTGATATTTTTTAACAGTTTTCTGTGAGTTTCTTGTCTTACTGCTAACAGCTTTACACTTAGGAATAATGATGCATCCCTCTAGTCTTAAATATAACTTGAAAAAATTAATCTGGGTGAAATCCATGCCTTTGGTATCCCCCAAAACAAAAGTTAAAGTTTAAATGATGAGATGGTAGCAGACCAATTCAAGAATGCTGTCTGGTAATGATTTTGTCACACTTACACGTTCTTATAACTTTTTACTGAGTATGTGTTTGACATGAGAGAGCTCATATGAATCGATTCATATTTCTTTTTAATATTGTCCACCATAATTTCATTGTTTAGAGAGCATTTTCCAGAAGAATCATTGATTGTTGAGTTGTTGCAACCTCAATTCTTTATCCAGAAAAAGAGATGATGTTCTATTTTTCAACACGCTGGAAGACACAAAATTTTACCTACCCCAGACAATTTCCCCGCAGATCAAAAATTGCTGTTCCGTCAAGAATAAAGAGGATTGGGACAGGCCTTTTTTGTTGGAAGTGAGAGCTCTCTGGTGTTCTAGTTCATGTCAAAATCCAGTGAAATGATATTAAATGCTCTTTGAAAGGAGGGTAGGAGCAATATCAAGGTTGAGTGGAAGAAAGTACAACTATGTCAAATTTTGCTCTTCCTATTTCTGAACCCATAACCAAAAGTGAAAAGGAAATATTGTCCCAGGTATATACCACTGGCATGTCAAACTGCTGAGCTATCTGAAGATCGTACTTTTTATAGTCACTCTACCCATGTAGACTTGGGAAGTCATATTTTCTGTCCTTCACAGATGTGCATTTGCCTTCTCTCATACCCTGTAAAGGCATGATAGACTAGACAGATAATATTAGGCAAAAGCATTGTCAGTTTTGACCTGAATTTATGTTTATATTTCAGGTGTCCCGACAAACTTTTAAAGAGTTTGGTTCAGAATGTTGTCAAAGTGAAACATCAGCAACAGACTGATAAGCTCAAGCTTATCCTTAATGCTCAGCTTATTGAGTTGGATATCACGTGTTTGAGATATTTGCTTACACAGATATTCTACTTGGAATTGTACAAATGTTCAGAAAATCTGGCATTACAGGCTTGACACTTTTGAAGTCATGTAATTTGGCCTCCCAAAAGCACTAAAGTGTCATTTTCATGAAATCAAATTCTACATTGGTCTACTTGTCCAACAAACACCTTTTGCAGGTTTGATTTTTTTTTTTAATATCTTTTCTTTATTTCATTGGAAAGGAGTTTCTATAATTTGCTTTAAGATGACACAGTTAAAATGTTTTAAACATACTTCATAAATACACAATGAGTTTGTTTTTCCTGAACAGCACAAATGAGTAGTTTTGTGTGAGATGATTACACTAGAGTTTCAAACTCAAGGGGGCCTACAGTATGTCTGATGTATTCCAGATAAAACATGGGAGGCCTGAATTTATAATTTTGGCTGTTGCTGAACACATTCATCAGACAAAACTGCAAGGAACTGCAAAGTGATTAACTGATAATGGGGAGTATTATGTTTAAATAAATCTAGTACTGTATTCACAGTTGCCTTTCACAGGGACTTTGATGCATATACCAAGGTTATAATAATAATAATCCTAAGGTTCATTTAGTGCAAGGCTGAGCAATCACAGTTCCTGTTCAGTTTGCATCAAAGTCAGTTTTTCTGCTAGCAATGAGAAAATTGATGTTGCTGACATTATGAACAGAGAGTCCTGCTAATTGCTTACAGGCATTTTTATCAGTCTTCTTTTAAAGTAGAGAGAGGTTGTTCAAAGACTGGCAGTAATGGGCTGTGGACACATAGATGTGAAACTTGGTATATGCAGCAGATGCTGTAAGTTAGAGTGAATAAATGCAACTGTACACAAGCATGGAACAAATCCTAAAAATGTGTCATAGTGTGCAAAATATTGTCAGCAGATTGTTATCCTTGCTCAAAGGATGAGATTGACACTCATTTCCTGTTCAGTCTATACAGATTAAATTGCCTTGAATGTCCCAGAAATTCACGAATCTTAAAAAGGAAGAAAGATGTCAGCATTATTTTTGGTAATGAATCCAGAATTGCAATGATTTCAATATTGCCTTATTTTATATGGCTTTATATCTCTTAGGATATCCAAAAATAAATTCTACTTAAAAATACTTAAGTTTATAAATAACTAATTGGAGGTCTTTCCTTATTTTTTGACTTGTAACTTCTAACATTAGCTTTTTGTACTTTTATCCATAAACCCAGAAGGCTAGCCACTTATTATATTAGACCAGGGTTCTAATATAACAGATATTTTTAGCATTGTATGTGAATCTGGGTTTTAAAAGAACCTCAGTGTATTACAGAGAACTAGAGATAAGACGACGAGCTGACAATATGTCAACAATGAGTTGGTAATGCTGCATATACAGAACCTGCAGCCTTGCACTGGGAAACCATGCGAACAAAACCACAGGTAGACAGTAGCTCACCAAAGATAACATAGCAATAGGTTTATTGCGAGCTTCAAGATGCTTAGGGTCCTCCCAATGACACCTGTGAGTGCATTCCCAGTGATGGTTCCCCCATCTCTAAATCTCTGCCACGTGGCCCTGTCTGACCCCAGGACCCACTAAGGATAGAGGAGATGGCAATGACAGAGGAATGAATAGAGGAGTGAATAGAGGAGTGACAATGACTGCTGTTAGATGTTTCTGGTGTATGACTGAAGACCTGCTTTGAACTACTTTAGGTAATCTTTATACTTTGTATGTTAACACATTTCTTTACAGGGGTACTTCTGCAAAGAACAGTTGTCCTAAAAATCCTTGTATAAACAGAAATCTGTCTGTGAGCATTCCCAAAAAGCAGGCATAAAAGAGACATGGATAAAATTAACATACAGCCAAAAGTTAAAATGCCTGTTTACTCCGTATTTTATGCAAAAGTTAAATGCCTGTTTACTCAGTATTTCTAAAGACCTACTCAAATGTGAGAAATGTCAGCCCAGCAAGAAATTAAGCACCATGCAACTGACTGCTCAGCCCTCCTTTCTCCTCCCAACCTAGGTGGAATGGGGAGGAGAATCTAAGTAGAAATTGTAGGTTGAGATAAGAACAGTTTAATAATTGAAAAATACAGTAAAATATAGTAATTGTGGTAAAATGATAATAATGATGATAATAAAATGGGGAAAAAATTATTCACAATACAACTGCTCACCACCCATCCACTGATGCCAGAACCCAAACCAGATTGGCCCCCCTTGCAGGTAACTCCCCCCAGTTTATATACTGGACATGACATTCTATGATGTGGAATATCTTCCCTGCTATGCTCCCTCTCAGTTTCTTTTGCCTTCCTCCTCACTGGCAGAGCATGAGACAAGGAAAAAAAAAGTCCTTGGCTTAGGAGAAACATATTTTAGCAAAAAACCAAAATATCAGTCTTGTGTCTTATCAACACCATTCTCCTTCCAAATTCAAAACACAGCAATGTGACAACTTCTGATTAAAAAGTAAGTCTATCTTAGCTGAAACTAGGACAATAGCATTCAAACTAAATGCCAATTTCACATTATTCCAGAGAATACCAGAGAAAAAGAGAGATTAGGTAAGAAGGAGAATGCTCAAGTTTGTTGTGATTTCAAAGGTACTCATTTCTCTTGGCTGTTCTACCAGATTAAATAAACAGAGATTGTACAGGAAATCTGTAAGAAAGTTTTATCTTTAGATTTTCAGACCAGAGAGGTTTGGATAAGCTTTGACTGAACATTTAACCTCACCAGACATCTGAATCCAAGCAAAATGCTGAATCTTTTGAAGTTTACATATGATTATATATGAATACAGATGTAGGAACTTGTTGGATTAATATGAGTACATAACTTCTAATACTTAAACTGATTTATCAGCCTGTCAGGAAACTGAGAAGTAGCACAACTTTACCAGAAATACTAATATGACTATATAGCATAGCTATCTGTTCTGAAGGGGTGTGTTGATTCTTGAAGAGTTCTTATAGATGCTTACAACATTTAAGAGCCATTTTATAAATATGTATTTTTTTACTTATATTTTCCAAATAAAAACTATTATTAAAAATATTCTGCCAGATTTTTGTCCTAAGTAGTTTTTGTTCTACAGACACTCTAAATCTTAGGTGTCACTGAGAATGAACTGATTTGAACTGAATCAACAAACTATTTTTTATTTTTATCTTGGAATTTCTTTCCTTTTTTAAACAGTAACTATGATTTCATTACACATGTATTTTTTATTTAATGGCAGTTTAATTAAACTGCTTTCCTATATAATTTACCTGTCTGGATAGTTAACTATTATGTGATTTTAAGTACAAATACAAATTCTAAAAGTCATACACAGTTACGTTTACAGAATCCTTTATGTTATAAACACAACAACTATATTTGGCACCAAAACATAAATCTGAATAGTGGAAGTTAGTGTTGGATAACAACTGATAAGTAGTAGTTGGGGATCACCATTTTGATGCTTAATTCTTATATTACATTACAGTCATCTAATATAATAATAATTGCAATCACCAGATGGCACTTCTTTTCAAGTTGGAGATGGATTTCAAATGCATTCAAATTTCTTTCCTTGAGAAATTTGTTCTGTAATCTGTCAGAAGCAGGAAGGTGTTAGTTGCTTAATAAAGGCATGAAATTGAGATATTATGAATTGCTTGGCATAAGTTTACACCATGCTTTAAGAATCATGAATTAAGATTTCTCATTAAAGCTCAACTTCTGTCAATCTCACTTTTTTCTCTGTGGCTTTCTCCTTTTGGTGCTGCAACTAACTAAATCATTGTACCTGACTGCCCACTGAACTACAGTAGTTGCCTGATGTTTCCAGTTCTAAAGAAACTTACCTGTCGCAATTGCTCTACGTGGACTGATCTTTCAGTCTCTATCAAAGGAAAGTGTGGCGGGTTCACCTTGGCCAGGTACCCATCCAGCTGCTCTATCCCTCCCCTTCTCAGCCGGATAAAGGAGAGAGTAAGGTGGAAAAAGAAAACAACAAAAATCGTGGGTTGCGATAAGGCAGTTTATATTGATGCAAACAAAAGAAAGCAAAAGCAGTGTGCGTGTGCACAAAGCAGAAGCTAGCAGTTAATCTCTACTTCCCATAAGCAGTGATGGGCGGCCACTTCTCTGAGAAGGAGGGCTCCAGCATGTAACAGTTGTCAGCAGGCAACCGTCAGAGACAATGAGTGCCTCCAGTCCTGCTCCTTGCCTCAGCTTTTATATCTGGGTTCATATATGGTCATATGGTATGGAATATCCCCTTGGCCAGTGTGGGTCAGCTGGCCTACTTGTGTCCCCTCCCAAGATCTCACCCTCAATTGAAGAGGGAATGTTACAGCACTGTGCTCAGCAGTAGCCAAAACATGGGTGTATTTTCAACACTCCTCTAGCTACCAATGCAGAGCACGGCATTGTGAGGGCTAGTATGGGAAAATAAATTCCGGCTCAGCCAGACCCACCACAGAAAGCTAAAGAGCAGGACAAGAGACAAGGATGGAAAAACTCTGTATTATAACTCTCCAGGAAAATAAAAAGCTATTTGTGAATTGCAGTGAATCATGACGACTTAAGAGACACACTTCTCCATGTCAACATTTTACAAAATACAAGGGTAGTTTAGCAAATCATCTATCTAGACTCACCTTTAATATGGCCCTCCACAACATTCTTGCTGCTCATTTGGAGAGGTATGGGACTGATAGAGGGACTGCTAGATGGGTAAGGCTATATGACCAAATACTAACATTCAACAGCTCAATATCCAACTGGAAACCATTAATGAGTGGTGTCTCTCCAAGAAGACATCAATGGTTCCTCTGAACTGGAACAATTACTATATCTTCATCAATGACATGGACAGTGTGATTGTGTATATCCTTAGCAAGTTTGCAGATGACACCGAGCTGTGTGGTGCAATTAATTTGATAGAAAGAAGGGATGTCATCCAGAGGGATCTGGACAGGCACAAGAAGCAGGTCTGTGTGAAGCATGTGAAGTTCAACAGGGCCAAGTGCAAGGTCCTGGACCTGGGTCAAGGCAACCCCCCGGTATCAGCACAAGCTGGAAGAAGAAGGTATCAAGAGAAGTCCTGCCAAGAAGGACTTCAGGGTGCTGGTGGATGAAAAATTGCCCATAAGCCTACAATGTGCACTTGCAGCCCAGAAGGCCAACTGCATCCATGGTTACATCAAAAGCAGAGTGGCCAGGAGCTTGAGGGAGGGAAATCTGTCCCTCTACTCAGCTTTCATGAGACCCTGCCTGGAGTACCTGTGTCCAGCTTTGGGGTCCTCAGTGCTGGAACAGACATGAGCCTGTTGAAGCCAGTTTGGAGTAGGGCCACAAAAATGATCAGAGGCCTGGAAGACCTCTCTTACTAAGATAGGCTGAGAGAGATGGGATTGCTCAGCCTGGAGGACAGAAGGCTCCAGGGAGACCTGGTTGCAGCACTTTGACACTTGAAGGCTGTTTCTAAGAAAGATGGAGAGCAACCTTTTACCAGGGCCTGTAGGGACAGGATACAAGGCTACAGTTTGAAACTAAGTGTTGGTAGATTTAGATTGGATGTAAGGAATAAATATTTTATAATGTTGTTTGCGTGGCTCCAGAAGAGGTTGCCCAGAGAAGCTGTGGATGCCCTATCCCTGGAAGTGCTGATATCCAGGTTGGATGAGGCTTTGAGCAACTTAATCTGAAGGCATTAGAGTTATTTCTGTGTGGAAAAAGACACTTAAGAAAGCTGAGTAAAGGTGCTACTGATCATGATAGAATGGGCTACAGCTGGTAAAGAATGAGTAAGTAAAGAATGTAGACTGAAGTGTAACCAGGACATACAAAAGCTTAACCAGACTTTTCTCTGTGAAGTGACGAATGGAGGAAAATTGCTCATTTTCATATGAAACAAAGAGGTAGAAAGAAGCAGTTGTAGAGCAGAAAGAGAAGGTTACAAAAAGCCCTAAGAGAACCATTATCTAGCGGTCTTGTCTTGTTCAGGAACTTCTTATTTTGTTTGTTACACAGGAAAAATTGTATGTGTTTCACAAATAAAATGGACAAAATCAGTTCAAAAAAAGGTAAGAAACTCATCAGATATAGAAAAAAACACTTCATCTCCAAAGAAACACAAGATGAAACAACCTTGTTCGAGGTTGTGATCTATCTAATCTCAAGGAAATTGCAAATTATTTCTTGAACACTCTTGAGAAGATTCCAAACCACTGGTGCAGTCAAATTAGTTTAGATCACATAGAAGTACCACAGCAATAGAAAGGAAGTGACTTAGGGTGAGAAGCTTTCAGAAATTTGCCAAAGCTCATGTTTGGCTGACTGCTATTAGAAGAGACTGTTGGCATGAGTGAGAATGGAATGAGTACAACCTGAAATGTTTCTGAAAATCTAATGTTTACTTTATTTGATCTGTTAAAACAACACCAAAAGGAAATTTCAAGTGAAAAAAAAAATTCTGTCTTTTTCTTAGAATATTAGTTGTCTAGGGCTTGTAAATAAAAATAAATTTAAAAAAAAAAAAGAAAACTAAAGAGTTAAAGTGAGAATATCAATCATCTAACTTCATTTTAATTGTGATAAATCATAGACCATGTAATTAGATAAGAGTACATATTTTAATGGTACTTCACCACTATAGGGCGATATAGTTGTATCTTATAAAAAATGATGCTATCAGCATGATTGAGAAAAATGATTCATACTTATGCTTGGTACTCCAAAAAATGTTTTTAAGAAAACAAAATATGTGATTGTGACTAAACCACATCATAACTCAGAGGCTTGCTATAAACCACAAGATAGTCCTAAGCATACTTAATGAATGCTCAAGAATGTAGACCCTCATTTTTTTCTTAAATCCTTGTTATATTTTACATTACCCATTTATTCGCAGTATTTTAGACACCTTGCAGCTGGAGATCAATTTCTATAAATGAGTCAGAATTTTACTCAAAAGTCCCGAGCACATTTTTTGTTTAAATGTCAGCAGTTTTTTAAAACCTGCAACCAAATAAACTTAGAAGCGGTTTGCAGTTTCCTCTTGATTACAAAATTATAAGAATTCGTATTTCTGCGGTTTAATGTCTTGAATTCTTTGATTAACTTTTGTTGTCCACTAATCACACTAATATGCATACCCTCAAAGTCTTTTAAAGAAAAAAAAGACCCAAACCAAAACATATGTGAAATCTCCCTTGCATGTTACTAGCAGAAAAGTTCCTTTGCACAGTTCTAGCCCCTTTTAAGTGAATGAGTTGGTCTTACACTTGCTTCAGTACAATGTGAATACTCATGCAATACTGGTGTCATCTGAATCAAATACATACTGCTTTTGCTGAAAACTTGTGTTTTCTTTATTACCATTCCCATTTTTTAAAACAGTATCTGGAGTTTAAGTTTTAGCACATGAAATTTAGAAAGAGTGTTCCTACTTCTGTGAAACAACAGTCACACATCCAGTAATTTTTTTCCCCTCTTTATAGGATGTAAGGGAAATATTATTATAGAATCATTATATTGGAAAGGAGCTCCAAGATCATCAAGTCCAACCTTTGACCAAACACCACCATGCCAACTAAACCATAGCAGTAAGTACCACATTTCTTGAACTTTCAGGGATAGTGACTCCATCACCTCCTGGGGAATCTGGGAAGAATTTCTTCACTGAAAGAGCAGTTAAAGATTGCAACCAATGTCCAGTACGAACCTCCCCTGGCACAGCATGAGGCCGTTTCATCTTGTCTTGTCACTAGGGTCATGGCAGAAGAGGCCAACCCCCACCCTGATACAACCTCCATTCAGATAGTTGAAAAGAGTCATAAGGTCTCCCCTCTGTCTTCTTTCCTCCAGGTTAAACAACCCCAGCTCCCTCAGCCACCCCTCAAAAGACTTGTCCTCCAGACCCTTCCCAAGCTTCATTACCCTTCTCTGGACACACTTCAGCATCCCAATGACTTTCTTGAATTGAAGGGCCCAGAACTGGATGGAGTAATTGTGGTGCAGCCTCAGAAGTGCCAGGTACAGGGTGATTATCATTGCCCTGGTCTTTCTGGCCACACCATGTCTGATACAAGCCAAGATGCCACGGGCCTTCTTGGCCACCTGGGCTCACTGCTGGCTCATGTTAACCAGCATCCCCAGGTCCTTTTCCACTAGGCAGCTTTCCAGACACTTCTCCCCAAGCCTGTAGTGCTGAATGGGGTAGTTGTGACCCAAGGGCAGGACCTGGCCCTTTACCTTATTAAATCTCATACAATCAGCCTCAGTCCATCTATCCAGCCTGTCCAGATCCCTCTGCAGAACTTCCTACCCTTCAGTAGATCAACATTCCCACTCAACTAATCTGATAATTGCACTGCAGCTGCCCACTGGATGCATTAATCTATCATACTTTTCCTTCACTGTGTTTATAAGTTCTGTTTTCTTAAGTCTGTCTGCCTACAGAATACTAAGTGGATTTCAAAGTGGGATTAATTAGTAGGTTTAGTAGTCCAATCAGTAGCAATCATCAATAATTCTTTCTCTACTGTGAACCACAAGGGTGGGGAACTTGTGATTGAGTACAACCAGTGCCTGTATTTCCTCAGGCTCACTGCCACTTCCTTTTATGTACATTTATTGGCTATTACTAGAGCATGTACAAATGACTGTAAAATATCTTTGAAAGGCTTATTTGGCCCTGAGCAGGGAGAGGGTTCCACCCCCACCCCCCAGCTGCTGGTGGTATCAAAATAAGTATCAAAGATTAAATGAGCAGTTGAAAAAAAAGAATTCAAATAGTAGAGGAGGATCAAATTACAGTGACCCTCTCTCTGGGTTCACTGCTGTAATAAAGGCTTTATTTAGAACAAAATTACTGAAAAGTGTACTTTAAAATAAGCCCTGTATCTATCTTGGTGTTAAGTTGAAGAAGATGCTTTGTGGAATGAGGGGATGGTTGGAGGGGATGTACTTGAGAATTAAGACAAGTCTTGAGTGTTCTCCACAATCGGGAAATTTTAACTGGTAAGGCAGCTTCCAACCTATTTGAATACATTCTCAAAAGTCTTACAACCTATTTTCAGGAGAAGCAACACTCTCTCAGAAGAACAATGTAGTCTGTGCCTCACCTGGTCTCTGAGGCAGGAAGTTGGGCATACTTTACAACCACTGCAAGAAACTTCATAGAGATTCATCTTCTGCATATATGATTCTTTTTTATATGAACCCTTCTGGTTTTTTTCTTTAAAGAAATGCAGTCTGCCAGCTGGGTTCCTCAGAACAGTTTTGGCAATAAACTGTGATTAGCGTGTGAGTACTTTCCTTCACTTGTAGAACTACTTCATGAGCCAAATACAATGCAAGTAGGCTCACCACAGATAAAGTTTGAGTTTTATTGTGAGAATTTTTTGAAACACCAATGACATTATCTGTAAAAGATCACAGGCTGGCATTTTTCCAGGCAGTATTTTGATCTAGTGTAGAGCAAGTTAAATTTAAGAAAAGAAAAAAAGCAGGCTCTTTTTATTTGTCTGGGCATCTATGCATGACTTGCCCCTGTTCCATCAGTCCTGTTAAAGGGTCATGTTAATCTTTCCTACTTATTCCTGGTTACTGATTTGTACACGTTGTTTTGTGAAAATATTAAGGGATACCCATAATAGAGTAACTCCCAGAAAGACATGCACATTCCACTTGATTATTTTATTTTTACACAGAAAAAAGCAAGATATTAGAGTGGATTTTTTTCTCTCAGTTCCTCTGGAGTGCCCACCTACCTACTCTTGCATTAGAAAACATGTACTGAAATAAAATTAATACTTATTTTTATTTAGCATAGAAAATAGACAGGCTAACATTTCCAGATAAATATTCCATGGAAACATTGAAGAATAACCTGCATATTTCAGTCTCTGGTTGAGCCTTTACCATTTTATCTTGATTTGTCTGCATGCTAATTAACTAGCCAACGATCCTGAGAGAGAGAAGCAAAGCTTAAGGCATGTTTAGCTTTCGTTTTTGGAAAAATCATAAATATTGGTCAGATAATTACCTAGAGTATAATTCATAGAATTAATTTTGGGTTGGAAAGGACCTTAAAGATCATCTAATTCCAACCCTCCTGCTGTGGCCAGGGACAATTTTCATTAGAACAGGTGTTTCAGAGACCCATCCAACCTTGAATGTCTTGAATACTTCCAAGGGTGGGGAATCCAGTTCAGTGGATATAGATGAGACATCTATATCAAATTCATTGAGTTCAATAAGAGCAAGATTAAAAGGTGTAAGAAGTGCAGTGCCACTTTTAGTTATATATCTCACTTCTGTATGTCATTTCAAGAGTTTAAAATTCAAGATGAGATCTCTTTGCTTTGAGGACCATTGTGTACATTATTTCAGAATAATAACTTTGGGTTGCACCAGGCCTTGGGCATTTAGCAAAATTAGCAGACGCTTTGATATCTCTCTGATTGGACATCCAGGTCCTAAAATACAGCACATTTGTTCCGGTCAGTATATTTTTGGTTCATCTTTTACTGTCTCACTGGGGACAGTGTTCACACAGCCCTTTTCTGCTTTGTTTCTGGGTACTTCTAAGACTATTTCTCACCTCCAGAATGGACTCAGAGCTCTATCTTTAACCCCAGTTACACTGTCATAAGGTCAAATAAAACAGCTTTGTCAGATCAGGAGACATAGGTTTTGGGAAACTGCTGTGAGCTCTAAACCAGTGACAGCAGCAACAGTCTGGCTAGAGCAGAGTGTCACTCACAACAGGCGAGCTGACTCAGCGAAGAAGTTGCCTTTGCTGTACTTAGCACTGAGATCGACAAATGCAAACAAGCTCTCATTTGTAGCTGCTCTGTGGTAGCTGCTCGCACACAGATGGCTCTTTGCAGCTGCAAAGAGTAATTCAGTTCAGCTCGACAGGGCTAAATCAGCTTAGACCACGTCTTGTTCTCATGGGCTGAGAGCAGGCAGAAAGGTGGCTGCCACGGCTTGGCTGGTGTGAGCCTCACATTGTCCAACCCCTCACTTATCAACGTGTACTGAACACTGATGTATTTTTGTATGTTTTTCTGTAGCAAGATCTTTTTACCTACTGGCTTTCAAAGTTGTACAAATTCATCTTCTAAAATTATTGCCTTGATGTAGTACTGCACAAGATTTGACTAATTTAAAAGCAATTACCAATTTCTCACTTTGATCAGTGCATTCAGTTTTGACTAATTAATTTCAAAAATATACTGGAAAAAATAAAAGGGAAGATAAAAACATTGAGAGGAGAGGTACAGTGGAAGGAGAAATCTAAAAAGAATTGTTTGCTCTTGTTTCAATTTGGAAATTAGATTAATTAGTAAGAAAGACATTCAGATATGTTATATAGGATAAAGAAAATCAAGAAAAGGCCAATATAGGAATGATATTGTATTTTATGTGAGTACAAAACCTAAAGCACTTTCAATAAATTAAAAGCTATCTATCTATCTATCTATCTATCTATCTAAGTATAGTTTTGGTGTTACATTTATATGTTGTGAAACTCAGGGCCACAGGAAGTTACATATGAAATAAATATTTGCTGAAATGTGTATTGGATTTACACTAGCTTTGATAAAATTACAGGAATTATCATCTTCATGTTTTAAAGTAGAATCTGAGCACTTCATCTCTGAAAAACACTTTTTCTTATGCTATCTTACTGCAGAACTAATTATCTTTTGTTATGTGCATACCTCTCCCTCAGACATTTGTACTTAGTTTGAGATCACCAAATCATATGAACTACTGTGTTTAAGGTTGTTGGCAGATTTACTGTTCCTAAATTATTAAAATAAAAAAGTCAGATGCTACAGGCCATGACAGCCAATAAAATCATTGATTGAAATATTTAATACGCTTGTGTGCAAGATGAAACTCTAAATGGAGCAGTTCCCTTTGATTGAACTTGGTTTGCTGGGCTGATAATGATTTCACTAAGTTAGCAACTGTTAGATGATTGACCGGCCAAACTAAGATAACACAGTTCTGTTGAAACATTCAAACTCAGATTGGATTTCCTAAATAAGAAGCTTGTGTGTTAGTATAGGAGGAAAACCTGTAGTGATTGTTGCCTTTCCTAAATGTACTATTTGAAATAACAGCAAAAGATATTTTATGAAATAACAAAATTTTGTAGTGCAGCAAAAAATAATGAAATATTTCATATCAACCTTCTTCAATACATGATTTGCTCTAATGGCAAATTAACACTTAGAAAGAAGAAATATGGGAAAAGTCTAGCCAACTACAGGAGTTATGGAAACTAAACTGTTATGTCATATACCAGTGGTATAGGTGTTACCATATTAATTTCAAGTGCCTCAAGGTTCTGCATGTTGCCCTGTTTAGAGGGAAGCTTCGTGTGGTCAGCTTTCAGTCCTATCTCATGGGAGAAAGGTGGAGAGTTGCCAGTGGCCAGGCTTTCCCTTCTAAGTCCTTCTTCACAACCAAGATAGCTGGGAAAATATAGCCAGTTATCTAGAGCACTGTGCTTGGGCTTCTGGAACCACCACAAAGAGTAAGCTCAGTTGCTCCAGGAATACTACCAGTGTTTCCTCTCCTTCATTTTTCTAAAGCTTTCTTGGACAGTACCCTTCCTAGCATGCTTCCAGAGAAGTAGTCCCTTTCATTTAGTATGTGTTTGTCCCCCCTCAATGTCTGTAAGAGTACAATCACTGTAAAATGAAAGACAAGAACTACAAAGAAAACAAAAGTAAAAACAAAACAACAGTAATAACAACAAAAAACATACACAAAATACCAAAATAACAACAAAAAAAAACAAACCAGGAAGAAGACTAACCTCCTCAGGTCTGATTTCCTCTGTTCTCCATCCAAAGGAGAAGAAAATGAGTGGATTTCACTTAAGTTCCTTTCCCTAATTTAACTCCCCTGCCAGAAAATTAGATGGAAAAGAAATAGCCCTTTATATCTCCAAAACCAGAGTTGATGCGTGAGGAAAAATTGTACACATTAGCTTAATTCTCCTTCCCTTCAGAATGAGATTTCAAGGAAAGCAGGACTTGGAATCCTTTATTTTGCAAGGGCCCACTCCTCCTTTTGAAACTAGCCTCAAGGTACTTGAGCAATATAATATCTAATGTACACAGAGACCAGATGATGAGAAATTAAAAAAATTAATTCCAGAAAATATACAATTCTTTGCACACATAGAATAATAAACACTGTAAAAAGAAAGATTTTCATGCCAGTAGGTATAAACCTGCATTTGAGAAAATAACAATTATAGTTCTTTCATTGTTTCCTCTGTCCTCAACCCTTTAGACAGTTGGTATCATGGGCCAAGTCTCTTTAAATGGACATCAAATAGAGATTACTAAATTACATGACTTAATTTATGCTTTTTCCTTCTTTTTAAACCTGGTTAACAGTTTGTCACTTTCTCTATTCTCCCAAGATCTTTGTCATACACCATCAACAAAGAATTATAATGTTATAATAAACCTGGAGGAAATTTCAAGACTCACATATTCTATCAGAATTGATTTCAGTATTTCTCATCAATCACTGCAAATGGATATTTAATACAACATTTACTTTCCTCAACAATATTGCCTCCCATCTTCTCAGGAAAATTGCCTTACTTCATAACTTCTTTTTGCCACATAATTTCCTAATACTTAATGTATTCCTTCTTGTATGCATTTTACCTGCTTCCCCCCCCCCATAATCCACATTTTCCTTCTTCCTTCTGTCCCACTCCATTCTGTCAATCAAATGATATCTATTGTCTATATTCTGCCTCATTCAGAATTTTTTTATAAAAAACTACTTTAAAAAATGGTTGTTTAAAAAGGGAAAAAGATAACCCTTCTAATGTATAAAATGAGAAGGTACTCTACGGTGTGGATTAATGAACTTTTTGATGGTTTAAGCCAATTGGCTATCAGTCTATCCTGCCTTACAGTACACTACAGGCATGTATTCATAGGCTGTTAATAAATGCCCCTTCAAGATTTTTCTTCTAAACTCTGAGTCATCATAGAGTACATATTCAAGGAAAGAATAAGACTTGTTGAGCATCTGGCAAATAAATAGCACATTAGATTTGGAGACAAAAGTTGTTGAGCCACATTGCTGAATGTGATGCTTTGACAAAAAGCAATCTATGGAATATTTCTGTTTACCAGTGGTTGGAGGTCTGAATCAGCAGAAATATTCTCTACCTCTCTCCTGTTCTAGATGAGTATAGGCATCACAGATTAATAAATCAAATGACCTGACTTTATGTTTTCAGCACATTAGTCACTTCACATTCATATGCAATATAAAATAAAGTGGGGACACACATTTTCTAATTGGTAATTTGTAAATCAATATTCATTGATTTAGGAGCTATGTTAACAAATGAATATAGGTGGTTGGCAGAAAGCAAAATTATGCCTGGAAGAGCTTACAAATCATAAAGGAAAGCAATCATTTAATTTCTGTGGAGCAAGTAGCAGTTAGCAAGACAAACACAGCACTGTACCAATTTAGAAGTGATCACAACAAGGCAAAAGATGAGAAAGATGAACGGGGTTCAATGAAAGGTTATGAAACACTGGAACATTAACTCTAGGGTAAATAAGTAGTGGATTTTTTTTTTCTTAGAGCACAGTACCTAATCCCTTCGGAAACAAGTCACAGTTTTGCCATTGACTTCAATGGCAGTAAGAGGGGTGTCTTTACTAAATTTAAGTATATTGCACAGCTGTGATGTCAAATCCACAGCTGAAAAGATCACTGTAACTCTACTGGATAAATTAAATCCAATGAAGGTCTAACCCAAGAGGTGATGGAAAAATGTTGGTTCACAGACACAAATGTCTCTTGCACAGTTCATACAGACAGCACAGTCCATATTGAAGATTCACATCTCGATGAATTATCAAATTAATTATAAACTGAAGATTCAGAACTTCCACACTTGTTTAATTCAAAAGTCTTTTTGTCTTAACGCAGTGTCTGTTGTCAGAGTTATTTACCTGTCCCTACACTCAATAGACACTCATTTGTACCCATACACTAATATAACTTTTCTTAATTCTTTAAGGTTTTTAACTAAAATGGAAATATGAGGATAAAATAATAAACAGGAACAGTTCACAATAGGATCAAGCTTCCAGAGCTGTGAAGAAAAGCATATTTTCAGACTGTGTCTAAATCAAGTTTGAATATTGATTTAAATTTAGAATATTATTGTTCTTTCAGTAAAACCACAACCAGTTTTTTTAGGGAAGGTCCCAATTTCACATGAAGTTTTTGAACTTTAAAATTATTTCCTGAAGGAGAACGTATTTCCCATGATTTTATTTCAGAGTTCACAGAATCCTTCAAACAATCACTTCATGCAACACATTATAGCACTCTCTAAAAATGAGGCCTACCTCTTAAATATAGACCTATTTCTTTGCAGTGGTGTTCCTGTGTATCTTCAGCTTTCACAGCAATCAAAGCATGTATAGGATTTCTCAAAGACAAATGATGTAAAGAACAGCAGCATTGTTAATTTGTGGGTTATGGATAAAGATTCCCAAATTCAGACAACCATCTAGAAGACGTCTCACTAAACTTCTTCAATAATTCTCTCACAAAACACTTTCAATACACAGAACACACTCTCAAAGAATACTATGAGCCCCTTGAGGCCATAGTACAGTAGAAAGAGAGACTAGAGATTTTGTCTAAGCAGAGTAGGCAAAGTTCAAAGAAAGAAGGTAAAAAGCATCCTAAACAAGCCTCAGTTTTCCTGCCTGAGTCTGAATTTCTGATGAGCAACTCCTTGAGCTTTCCAGTTCTGGTGCTATAAAGTAAAGTGAAACTATCTGGATTTTGTGCTTTTCCTTTAATGGTAATAATCTCACTATGATAGATTTCTTGTAGGTGCATAGGCTATCCCATCAAAACTAATCTAATTGAGTGTCCCAAAGCCAGGACCATGTCTACATAACTTTGCAGAGGAATGCTCATGCCTGTCAACATACCAGTAGATATATGAAGTCTCTCCTGAAACTTCTAAGCCCTACTCTCCTGCAGTGAACAGATTCTGTCATTGTCCAGCTTGCATCACCTGATTGAAAGAGAAAATATAAGCAAGTGGTCCTTACTTTATAAGAACTTAGGTGGAGAAAGGGCAGAGCCATATAATTTCTACTAACTTGAGCACTGATTATTTCTAAGCACTTACTTATTTTTGGTCACATAACCCTAGTGTCTGCACAAGGAGAAGAAGCAGCAGGTGAATGTTACTGACAGCTGAGTTATTAGTGTTTCCTCTGCTAGATGTCAGCAATGGTTGCTATCTGATTGGTGCAAGCAATGTTTTTCAAACAGTAGACAAAGTCTTACTTCTGCAGATTTCAATGGCAAAACTCAACTGACTTCAGCGGGCTCAGGATTTAACTTACTGAGTCTGTATTTTAAAACTCAGAATTTGCCAGAAGCCTGCAGTCCTTCCAAGAAAAATAATTCTTAAAATAAAAAGAAAAAGAGAAAAAAATCAATTTATTTCCTAGAAGCTAAAATCTTTGACTGCAATGAGTACAAGAGCAAATAATCTTTCTCACAGTATCTTAAGGGTGTCGTTAGTGTATATGAAGTGTAATCTCTCAGTGGATCACAACAACCTGTTTGTTGCATCCATCAAAGAGACGCTGTTCCTACTTATGGAAGTGGATGATCTGTTATAAGTGCTGTCTTGGAGTCTGATGCTGCTGATAGCTCCACTTCTCACCAGCAAAGCTTCCCCTAATTAAGGAGAAGGATTTGTTTTGCTTTTAGTGACAGTGCATTTGCCTTCATTAATACCTCCAATTTAACTACAAAAATATTAAAATTACTAATAATGATGTAAGACTAAGTGAATAAATTAAAAAATGCATCTCTCCCACTGTCAGCAACCACAAGACCCCAGGCACTGAAAGTCTCTAGCACGTGGTTATAGGTGTTGATAGTCTGGAGAAAGGTGTATGAACCTACATCCCAGCAAAAATTTATTTTCAAACGATGCATAAAGTATTGGCTAGTTGGGGCTCTAGTGTCATTCTTTGATATACATTTTTGGTATGCAATAGAGTTCATGCAAAAGATGACTAAATACTTCCTGCTACGTTCATCTTCAACTATCACTATAACATCTGAAAAAAAACATGGGAAAGGGACCTCATTCTTGTTAAGAGTCAAAACTCTTTGACAAGGATCAAAAGTACTGGGATAAGATAAATTATATCACTCATAAAGCCAAAACCCACTGTTGACATGTATATATGGATATACACATATATATTTATGTATGTGTTTATACATATATAAATATATATATACATATTCATTTCTATCTAATCAAAAAGTTATTGGTTCAGAACCATCATAAAGATAGTTCTATGTACATAAAAAGTGTCTAACTGTATACCTGGAGTGAGAGAATTTGAACAGACAGAGGCAGAACAGACAAATTGGCAGCATTGCTTAAATGTACACATTTGTATGGAGAAATGCTATGTGCTGTATGAAGGGCAAAGTAGTCACATCCCTCTCCTACTTTTTAATCTATGTTAAAACAACTTGATCTTCCAAATTTTTTTTATATTAATGACATAATGTCATCTATTACTTAGCTTTACATGTTTCATATAGTTTATAAAAACTTAGAGGATGAACCAAGATCAGGCTACTACAACTTTAATGTACCAAGTTCTGCCTCTAAGGCAGAAGAAAAGCATTAAAGTTTTTTCATTACTGTATATTAGCTGTATTTTACGTATAGGTTTTGAGTCCGCTGCAAGGTGAATGCAATGAACTTATCATTAAACTGTACCTTTTCTACAATACCTCATCTTTTAATAGCCCAGTATGTTGTTTGGCGAACAGTTTCATGCAATGGAATGGGAAAGGTAGAAGAATACGCATTTTGTTGCCCCCTTTGAATATGGTGGCACAGATTTTTCTGATTTTTTAAAATAATTTTTCTTTTAATGCAATAAATATGAATTTGTTGCTTGAATTGGTGTTAAGTTTTAATTCTTCCCAATTACTCATTACTGCCATCAAATAAAAAGATCCATTAATAAAAAATATAAATAACAGTACACATAAAAAAACTCACCTATTTTCACAAGAATATTTCTTTCATGTTAAAATCTTCATGATTTGGATGTATACTCATAGGTACATAACACAATAAGTTTCCCAACTAACTTTTTACCATATGTTGAGATAAGAGTCTTTTTTGCAGGAAGTACCAGCACTTAACATGACTTGTTTAATTATTTTTCTCTCAAGAATTTTAATTTCTTCTAATTTGTGAGTTCATTTTTGCAAAAAAAACCACTAGAAAGAAACAAATGCATTCAATTTTTTTATTTTATTTTGTTTTACTTGCCATACTCTGATTCCACAAGTCAAAACAAAAGAAAATAAAACAAAAAAAAAGGTAAAATCTTCATCACTAAAAGACAAGAGAAATAGCAGAATCATGTACATGGCTTTGGGTGAACACAGCAGATATTAGTTCCTCCAACCATAATCCGCAACATTAAGTAGTCCTTAAAATCACTGCGGGGAAGTGGTTTCCAAAATGCCTAGGCTGTCATGATACTGCGTTTCCATTCTAACTATTACTAATTTCAGTTAGGCTCAGTTTCAGGAAATCTGAGAAGCTTTGAAACACATGTGCCTACATTGTTAACTGTTTCTCCCCCCCCCCCCCCTCTTCCTTTCATTGTCTTCTCCCCACAACCTTTTCTTCATTTCCCTTGACTTCATTCAGCTTTCTCATGTTGGCATTCATAATGAATAAATTCACTGGTACAGCTAGGAATATATTACTGTTGAATATTCCCTGCGGCAAAGTTCCATCAAAATTGCTTATCACTGACAGATACCCACTCAGAGACGCAAAACTGTCTCACTCAGTCCTCCTTTTCCTATCCAGTTTTGTAATATGTGAATGAAAATGGAGGTGGGAGGATGACAACCTTTCTCTCTAAGGTACAAATCTCTTAAGTGTTCTAATTATTTTGATTCCCATCTAGGCTGCTGGAAGTTTACCTATTTCATGTGTGCTGGCATTCACCTGCCAACAAAAATAAGACCAGCTCGAATAACCTCATTGTTTGAACTGCTTTCCAAAATTAACACTCTCAGAACATTCTTTCAAAAACCAGGAAGGAGATGGGAAATAACTCTTTCAACCTGTATGAATAGTTCTTGGTTCACTCATGTTCACACAAACACACACACGTACATCCCCCCCACCTCACGCAATGCCAGCACTTTCTCTAATGATGAATTCAGTTCTTTGCCTCCTCTAGCTTTTTCTGCAAGATAGGAAAGTTCTACTTTAAACACCACTAAAGCACATTATTAAAAATTTGGTCGTCACACCACAGACACGATGTTTCAAGTGCAACAGTAATGTCAAAAGACCTGTTGCCATTAACAGATGGCAAGGCATATGGGACACGTGCTGGTGAAATCTCTGAGAAGTCAAGAGGGTGGAGAGCACCTTTGTACTCTCTGCTCCTTTATGACTGCAGCTTGTGCTAGATGTCTGCATTGGGTGTACAGAATATTCACCAAAATAGCAGCAAACATGACTAGATGGACTTCTTAAACAGCTATTCATGCTAAACCACCCAATAATTGGAAGAGGTTTCAGGCACCATCTTCCCAGCATTCACAGATGTAGGACATTCAACACAGTACTCTAAAACATCCTTCTCTCTAAATGAAAGAAAGACGGAACTGATGGATGGACTGTTTGCTGGATGAGGGATTGGTTGGATTGTCACATCCAGAGGGTAGAGGTCAAGGCCCGACATGTCACTGGTCTCCAGATGGAGATCAGTGACAAGTGATGTCCCTCAGGGGTCTGTATTCGGACATAACTGTTTATTATCTTCATCAGTAACATAAAGAGAGGGACTGAGTGCATTCCCAGCAAGTTTGAAGATGACATCAAGCTGAGTCATGTCAAGTCAGTCACTCAGGACAGGATGCCATCCAGAGGGACTCAAGAAGTTCAAGAAGTGGGCCCTTCAACAAGACCCAGTACAAGGTGCTGCATCTGGGTTGGGGCAACCCCCTGGTATCAATACAGACTAAGGGAGGAGGTTATTGAGAGCAGCCCTGCCGAGATGGTGGATGAAAAGCTGGACACAATCCAGCAATGTGTACTTGCAGCCCAGATAGCCAACTGTATCCTGGGTTGCATCAAAAGAGGAGTGGCCAGAAGGCCAAGGGAGGTAATTCTGCCCCTCTAATCCACTCTGGTGAGGCCCCACCAGAAATACTGCATCCAGCTCTGGGTTCCTCAGAACAGAAAAGCATGGATCTCAGAGCAAGTCTAGAGAAGGACCATGAAGAGGATTAGAGGTCTCGAGCATCTCTCCTATGAAGACAGGATGATAGAGATGGGATTGTTCAACCTGGAGAAGAGAAGGCTCCAGAGAGACCTTATTGCAGCCTTTCAGTACTTAAAGGAACTTCTAAGAAAGATGGGGACAGAATTTTTAGCAGGGCCTGTAGCAATATGACAAGGGGTAATGGGTTTAAGTTAAGAGAGGGTAAATTCAGACTAGATACCACGAATAAGTTTTTTACAGTGAGGGTGGTGAAACACTGGCACAAGTTGCCAAGAGAGGTGGCTGCCCCATCACTGGAAACATTCAAGCTTGGGTTGGACGGGGCTCTGAGTAACTTGACCTTGTTGGAGATGTTCCTGCTTATTGCAGGGAGTTTGACTAGATGACCTTTAAAGGTCTATTCCAACCCAAACTGTTCTGTGATTCTATGATTCTGTGTGTTCATGGTAGGGCATTGCACATCCCTTCTGCGAGGCACAACCATTTTACCTGTTTTTGCTATGCTCAAGTTTGATCCCTTTTGTTCCCAGATATGGAAAGCAACCACATACTGTCTATCTTATTTTATATCCAGACAATAGAATGAAGAGTTGTCTCCTGAGAAAACAAAGTGCCAGTATTTATTTTACTCTACTACAGGGGCTGAGTTGTAATAGAAAGAAGGATCTTTTGGCACTGAAGTACTGCCTCCCTCTTTAACAAAGCATTTCTGGGAAAGTAGACAGGACTGCTGAAATATCCACAAATCCCTGCTGCAAAATAGTTCTCTTCCCCATTTTTTTTCTTTTTTTTTTCCCCACCAATTTTTCTTTTTCTTCAAAGATAAACATGGGATGTAAATCAAAACAAAAAAAGCTATGTGTATTCTATATATATATATATTGTGGAAAGCACAGCATTCTGCACCCTTATAATACTGTTGGTTGCAGCACACTGTGCACCTGGGTTCAAAGTGAAGTTTGTACTTTTGTTCTCTTGCCAGTATTTTTGATCTGTTCCATAAGACTACTAGATCCTTCTTTGCCACTGTATATTTCCAAGAGGCTGTATAAATTTAGCTTGGAAAAAATATAATTTATTACTAGTACAGAAAAAAAGAAAGAGAGGCTTTAAAGAGAATTGTTCTAGGCTTACGGCACTGAGGAGACAAAAACAAGAAATAGGGGACCTCTTGTATTTGTTACAGTAAAGACAGTCTAAAACACAGTCCTTCACACCAACTTTTTGCAAGCAAGAAATGTTGAAACTGACTGAAAACAACGATCTCTTTCCTGCTCCATTTCTCTCTTTCCTTCCCAACCTGTACCCCTACACCATTAATTCAGCTCAAAAATATTTTGCACAGGTGTTTATGAAACTAATACACTGGGAAAATTCCAACTCAGATTGATTCAGCACAAAGATCTAACCACGCTTCCATCAACAGGGTGGGGTGGTCTAGATCCACAGTAAATGGTCACTTCAAGAAATTCTGCGGGCTTTCCCTAACCTCTAAAACCAGGCTCCTTAGCACTGGTGTGTATCAATGAATCCGTTGCTAGTAATGAATTTCCTGGTATGAAAAATATTGGGCTGCTGAAGCAAGTAGGCTAAAAGTGTAAGTGACTGTCTTGTTTTATCTTTTCCTTGCTGTTTGCTTGGGAAACACAACTCCAATTGTCTTACCATAAGCTAAGTTGGTTTTATCAGTTGCCACTAGACACTTTAAATGGGTGAGGAGGTTTCAAGTCCCATCTATTCCAAAATGTTACTGTGCAAGGTTGCAAAAAAATTAAAGTTAAGAAACAAAGTTTGTATACGAAAGGTATTTATTTAACATTATAAATGCTAAATGTTGAATCATTTTTTGATGCAAAATAGAAAAAATATTTGGGGAAATTGCTCTCTTGGCAAAGTTACATATATTCATTTGAAACAAAGGATCATTTAAAAGCAAAATAAAGGAATCCGTGGTGCACATACTCATTGAGAGTCTTTGGCTGTAAATTCTCCTCCTCTGTGGAAGCACATCTTTGCCTGCTGCTCATCAGCCTTGATTTCGATGGGATGATTTTTAGTCGGCTGTCTCTATCATTTTGGCACAGACAAAAATCCTCTAAAAAATGTTACACTTCATCAAAGTGTATCATGAGACTTCACGGTCATTATCTCAATGGTCACTCTGATGTGCTACAATTGGCAGGGCCACAGACGGTGGGGGGATGTATTAGAAGAAAGCCAGTGTTTCATGTGGAAAGCTGGCAAGCCTCTCCAAGCTTCTGTCAACAACTCAGCGGTCTGATCCGATGCACTGAGTGCTGATTATGCTCTTGTTTCTGTAGGAAGTAAACAAGAAAATGAATTCCACCACACAACACAGTCTCTTTGTATGTTTAAAATGGCGTGGTTGGAAGCCAGCCAGCCTTGTTGAAAGTTTGGCCATTTGTGTCATCAGGGCCCTGGTACTGATAGAGGCTTTGATTACAGCTTGGATCCAGCATGGAGACTTTTCATGGACAACCACTCAGCAAATAAAGGCATTGATAGGTTGTTGGGTCAATTTAGCCATAAGGGCACAGAGCAAGGTCCTTTTGAAAAGACTAATGGATTAGCTACACAACCAGTCCCACTGTAGGGCCTTATTTCTCAAGTAACTTCATGACTGCTTTCCAGCTTGGCAGGAACTCTCTTCCTCTAAAGCTAGCTCCAACGTGTTCTTGTTATCAATAGTGCAGCTCAAAGGATTAGACACAAAGAGCTTTACAATTTAATGAAAACAGCTGTTGAAACAACAATTAAGGCAAACAATAGTTTGCATGAAAAACTATTAATTATGCAAAGTTATGCTGAAAGTAGAATACTCTTTTATTCATAACCACCTAACGTGACTGACAGAAAGTTAGACACCTTCTCCACTGTTAATTTAAAGGTTTCAGCAAGTTGTGTTGCTTATAACAATATTCACAATTTTTTGCTTTGTTAACATTTGAGCAGCTAATAGTTAAGAGCCTGTGAATTCTCTGTGGTATGGCTGCAGCAGGAAGAAATAAAACAGTAATCTAACAGCTAATATTTCATATCAAGGCAGTGCTGAGCTCTAAAATTTACAGCATTACTTTATTATGAACAGCGCCTCACGCAAGCAATACGCCATATCACTACTTCAATGTATTCTTCCTCTACCCTGCCCCCTTCCACCATGTGCCTTTTTGGCGATGCCTTAAAGGCAGGCATTTTGTCAAATCACTCACCACACTGTTTCAGCAGTATCCCTCTTTTATTTTCAGTGAACTGCTAGCTCCCTGTCTCCTTATCTCCCTTGTCACTGACTCTCAGAAATTCATTGCTTCTCTATTTGCAGTCTCCATCCTTGACTAGCAGTGCTGAGAATTGACTTACAGTCTTTTGAATACAGTATGTTCCACATCTTGCCTTCTTCCAGGACCTTGAACCATTGTACCAAGAAGTCCCATTTAAAATGTTAATAACTTTGCAGATATAAACACTGTCTTATGCCTCCAACTACTGTTTATTTCAGGTTGCCAGTTAATTGGCATGCTCTAACACCCTTATTAAGCCAAGTTGAAAATATTGCTTTAGAATGCCTTGGGAATTTAACTAATTTCATGCTAGAACTTAATAAGTAGAATCTGACACTGTCATATCTTCAGTAATCCATTAGGTGACTTTAACTCCTTCCAGTGACTGGATGAAAGTTTTATTAGTCATAGGGTCTCTACTCCAAAGACGTCACTAGAATTTAGTACCATATCAGCACTAAAATGCAGCTGACTTTCTGACTAAGTAGACTTTCAGTGATGTCCCAGAATGTAGTTTTGGATATCTACTTCAAAAGCTTTCTGCTAAATGGAATTATAATTCTATTCAAGCTTTTATTTTTGTTTCCTTGAGAAATTTAGCAATAAATATATAACAGTGACATAAAAAAAATAAAATAAAATAATCAATCCATACTGGATCAGCTTCTCAAATGATGCACATAGAGTTGTGCCACAGTATGTTATTTAAGAATCTCACCCAATATTTCAGTCAATGTCCTGTAAATGTCCTTCTTAAGTCCAGTGCATAAACTTGCTTCCCTCCTCCACTTCATCTCCTAAATAGCATCCTTTTTCCCTTTTATCTCTTCAGTTTCATAAAGTAAGAGTTGCTTTATGGCTGATGCTTAAAGATTGGATCTTCTGTTACCAGTATGTCTCCAGCAGCCCGTGGAAGTTCATTAGCACATTTGCTGGCAATAATCCAGTTAATGCATAATTGTTCAAAATCTCAAAAATGATTTTATTTTGAGAAAATGCAAGATCATTTTCCAGTGTAAAGTTAGACAGAAAACAAATGTCCATACAGCAAGATGCAATTTATATTTTTCACTAGAGACTTCTAAACAGCATCCAAAATTTGAAAGCAATTACACCGGTTATCCAGACATGATTTTTCAATCACTGTGGGTTGTTTGGTGTTTTGTAATTTTAAAACATTTCTTCGGTAGTTCTTATTCAGTGGTACTTCTCATAGCTGTCACACTGGTGCAGTGCTCCCACCTCTTCATTAGTCATTCATCTCATGAAGCTTCACTGGACAAGGCTAGAGTGAATTTGACAAACATCACAGCAGCAGAAAAAGCAATCACTCTTTCAAGATGAAAATTTGTTTGATGTCTTACTGTGTAACTCATTTACTCTCCCTGGGCACCATGCGACCTGAATTTTAACCAGCCATTGATTGGCTTCTCTCCGTGGACAATCACGTGGGGAGAATACTAATGGGCTGGGACCCATAGCGGCAGTGGTAGGCAACCTTTGGATTGGCAGTCAGGTTAAAGTAGGGAGATAAGTGGGTGCTTGATGAACACTTGACAGAACTTCACAGAAAATTAAGGCCCTAAAATAGCATGAGAAAGTCTTGTCAAATCAAGCATGATTATCATTGAATGTTTAAGGAATTCACCATGTGCATGACATTGATACACTTCAGCACCAGCAGGCCCTACAGTCAGCAGGGACTCATCAGACTTTTATTTATATGTGTTCACCAAATCACATTAATTCTGAGAGCTAAAACATGCTAAGGATGAAGGTTATTTTCTGTTCAATCTAATTTATCTAATAATCATCACTAATAATATATCAAATTAGATGGCAGTCATTTTATGCATGCATGTTGATGTGGAAAATAGTGTTAGACCATCCCATAGTAATTAACAATTGCTAAAGGTGTGCAGGGCCTGAAGTCATCAACCTATCTAGATGGAAAATTGCAGTTTATGGAAGGGATTTATAGATATGTATCCTTATCTTACTCTGAATATAAGTTATAACCTGTAAAAGATGTATGGTATTATTATGGTATTAGGGCTAATAATTCCTGAAGAAGGTGTGTCCTTCTCTCCAAATTATTTTGGGCCAAATTCTGCTACTCTAGAAATGGAAAGGAGTTGTACCATTGTTCCATAAGAATAAACAATTGATTCTTTGTCCTTTGTATTTTCCTTTTTTTCTTCTTCTGTGGGTTAACTTTCTAAACATTTACCATCAGATTCTAGCTTTTGGTACAGATTTAACAAGGTTTTGCAAGTACTTACACATGAGTCTATTCACTGTACAAGCATTAAAAACAGCAGTTGCACTGTAATTACATGTATTATAACAATGCACATTCCATAATATCTACCAGTGTTATTAATTTAATGCATTCTGATCTTGCAATGTTGGTGGGTGGGGGTTGTTGCTGTTACTGGGTTTTGCTTTCATTTTTTTCTTTTAGATGAAAGAAAGATCAGAAATTGTATAGACTAACCCATGTAGACTCACACACTCTTAAGGAATCATTAAAGCAAAAAGCTTCTGCTGAAATACTGTTAATAGGAGTTCTTTTTTTTCACAGTAGGTATTTCATGGTACTGATTGCTTTGATAATACTTTTACAGTCTCTTGACTTATTAAGTCTTAATGTATTGCAAAATACTTCATTTAAAACTGCCTGCTTATTAATGAAGTTTATATCCTTTTTGGCTCTTTTTTTCTCACACACGTACACATACACACACAAAATCATGCTTTGGCTTACAGAATTACATTTTAAAAATAAGAGGAAAATAATCTGTTGTTTCTTATTTTTCCTACTGTAATCTTTCATGATCCTGGTACTGCCTCTCTCTCTCTTTGGGGGCCCTCTTTATTGATTAAATGAATCTGCTCGAAAGGCCGGTTCCCAGGCTCTTCGATCTAATCCCATCTGATCTTATCCGATCACTTCAGCAGGACATTGAGGAATTAACAATAAGCAGCTTTACCACTAGTGTTTAATAACTCAATACAATCTCCTTATGGCTCCGAGCTGCTCATGTTCTCATCCAGTCAACGGCTCGCGGTGTAGCAGATTGGACATCCCTCTGAACCTGAGGAATTTTCATGCACTGTGAAACTAATCACTTCAAGTTCCTTCATAAATCACACAAAGCAGATTTCAGCATCTTAACAAATTAAAAAAAAAAAAAAAAGAAAAGAAAAAAGGAATGGGAGGAGGAATTCATCCACTGAGCTAAGGACTGGGAAGGGGCATGAGGAGGGGAGGAGGTATAACCTAAATTCTGTCATCTTATTTAAAGTGTTTCTCATCTGCTTAACTTTCACAAGCATAAAATAATTCAGGCAGACTAAAGCTTTACAACCCTTCAAGCCCGCACTGACCTTATTTTTTTCCCCAGTATGATAGAAAACATGTGATTGCTACAGCAGTTGTGTTATTTTGTCCCTGCAACAATCCTTGAATTTTCTGGTGGCATGAACTTACGCAGGTAACAATATAACTCAGGTGTTTAACAAGGCAATGTATTTAACATCCTATTTCAGGTACCTACTAACAGTGATTGGATGAGCAGATGGGATGCCCTGATGCTGACAGGCTACTCTTTTTGAATTCAAGAGCAGTAGCATTTCCAAAATCAAAAAAGTGGGAGATTTGTTTAATCCTTAACCTTTCCATGTCACAGTCATCCAGAGAAATTGAGTTTTATTTCTACTTTCCAAACATCAGAAGGAGAATCACAACCTAAATTGACATTTAGGCTGTGACTATCTGCTACAAACAATCAAACAGATATATGAGGCCATGCAGGAGGTAAGGAAAGAAATGGGGTGCTTTGACAGAGAACATCACCCTTGAGAAAAAGTTCACAGTGTTAGAAATGGGAACCAAGCATTTTAGGCCCACGAGGAAGGCCTTAAAAATCTTTCTTATAGCCAGTTCACGTGGCCAGTGCCTTTGAGATTCCACTGAACAAGTATAACATTTATCCAACATCTTAAAATTAAGTTCGTTAAGTCTTTTTACATAGTTGTGAAGACTCCTAGGCAGTAAACAAAAAGTATTAACAATGCAAACATATCAAATTAAGTTCACCTGAAATATTTGTGAACCTGATTTTGACAAAGTTTTGTTAGAGTTTTAAGGAGACATGAAAGATGTTTTATTACTGATTTTGCTGCCAACATATTTATCGAGTTAAGAAGCCTGGCTTTACAATACCAATTGTAAATCTAGGTATTAATTTAATGATTTCTTTGGAAAGCAGTTTACTAACAGAAAGTTCCTTGCTGGATTTTTTAACACTTGAGGTTAGGCTTGTAACTGAGAAAGGATGTCTAAGCAAGGTATCTCATTTTGCACAGATCTTAGATCAATGAGAAATTCTAAAATTATTGAAGCTGCAGTTCATTTTCATATAATATATTTGAAATCTGATTTTTAAATTCAAATACAGTTATGAACTTCAAATACAATCCAATGATTCTCATACCACTTCCTCATAAAGACTACTGAAAGTGTCTCCATAAAGGCTTTAAGGTCAATAGCAAATTCTTCTATCTGGAGTTCAATTCAGAAGCATTAAGAAAGTCTTGAAGGCTATGTAAATATTGTTGAATTCATCTCAATCTTTAAAATTATGGCAATATGGCCAAATCTCCTATAAATGTAGCCTTCTTCCATACCTATGGAATTGCTTTCTGATTATGAACAATGCTTTTTACCTGGTTCATGTCAAGGGGCTACCATGTAAGGGGCATTTAAATGCTCTTTCTTGCTCAGTAGCAATCACCAGCCACCAGAGACATCTTTACTCTGTATTTACTTCACTTTTATATTAAGCAGTGATGATGGCAAAGTCATGGACAACTTTGCTGAGAGTTGTGATCTGTTGATCATTTGAAAACCAATCACAGTAATTAAAAAATATTGTGAGCTCATCGTGGATAATTTCTGGAAACCAGTCCAAGGAAGAAACAAAACACAGCATACCTTCTTAAATTAATTTAGACAGAGATATTTTCCTAGCAATGAAGCAATGTTTATAGAATTGATATACTATGGAGATGCTCCAAAAAGGGCATGAATTCTGCTGCTGTTGTGCTTGGAGTTCGCTGGGGTTTGATGTTGATTTATACCATTTACACCCAAAAAATTTCCAGAAATGTTGTTTCAATTGGCAACTGCATTTTTCAAAAGCCAGCAAATTAACGGGGTTGGCTTGCGTATGTGGACATGTAAAAACTCTTTTAAATGCCTCTCACATCCAAATAACCACAAAAAAGCCATCAAACTTGAAAAATAATTCTGGAAAATATTATTTATGACTGACAGTTTGAGGCTTCCATGACACTGGCTTAGCATTTTCCAACAAAACAGTTTTTTCAGAAGATTTATTTGATTAAGGTTTTATTGTGTCACAGGAGGCATAAAAGTTCTTTTTAAGAACTTTTGTGTTCACCATTTTTATGAACTTTTGATGTAATAGACAGCATACCTTTGGAAAGCTATTTCTTCTCCTACCATCACACCTGTGGAGGTTCTTTAAAACCTAATGATAAATGAGTTCGCGCAGCATACCTGTTGCACAATTTGCCCCTAAGGCACTGGACTATAGTTCTATAGACAGCTTGATTTGTGAATCTCATAGTATCATGAAACCAGAGTCTGGAAGCCTTAGAAAATCTAGCAGCCCAGAAGGAACCTTGGAGAACTCAATAATAATGGCTTGAACTGTTGTTCACATGACTTCCGTCGTTCCTTGTAGAACTGAATACAAAATCTCTACTGCTTTCATGTTTCCTACACCAAATATTTTGATTAATTCAGCAGTATAATTTTTATGGGTTATTTACTCACCCATGTTTTGTTTCTTTTTTTTTTTTTTTAACATCTATTTTACGTTCTAGAAATTGAACTCCGTGTGGTTGTTTTGGGATTTAGCTTTTATTTTTCCAAAAATTCTAGAGACAGAAATGCTGATTTTTAGCACTATGTTTGTAGTTGTTTGATTCAGTGTGACTGTGTTGTTAAATCATTTTGATGTCTTTCAGAAACATAGAAATCAGATCTTCTTTGGTATTCCCATGAAGGCCACTAATGGGAATGGATGCTTGCCTATAACTGATTTCCCTCTTGGTTTACTACAAATGGGATGGAGGAAGACCAGAATTTTACCTTAGTGTGAGAGCCAAATGTTATTTGAAGCATTACACTTTGAAATTATACCAAGGTTAAAGACGTCAGTCTACGGGGAAATCTGCCCTGTAAAGCATACTTTGCTGCACAAGCTGACATAAAGATAACAAACACACTCTACTCATAAAGCTGGTTTATCAGAGAATATGGAGACAGGAGAAATGTTTAGACCTTTATATTTATGTTCATCAGACAGTCTCACTGTATCTAAGAGAAATATGCCAGGATAAAGACCATGACTGTCAGCCGGTACCTCTGAAGCAAAGCAAGTTTAAAGCCTATTAGTCATTATGAAATTACTTTGAAATGGTCATTGTATGAAGTAGTACAAGAATAGGAAAAAAAACTAAAAGCCTTCACAATTTTTACCATTTTTTATTCCTACTTCCAAGACCAAGTGCTTTGATAGCATCAACAAAAGAAACATTTATATGGGTACAGTAAAAATAAATAGAACCCTACCAAAACAAAAGACCGTATTTTGTATATAAGACGAAGAATAAGAGAAAACCACAAATGGCAGATATCAGCTGAAGGCAACTAAGACAACTAAGGATTAAAAAGCTATAAAAAATAAGTGCAGAAGTGTTAGGTCCTTTATCCACCTATACTGACTTTATCCAGAAGCTTTCTGTCCTTCACCTATGGCTGCACACCAGAGTATTACAATGGGGAGGGCAAATCATGAACTGCAAAGTATGAAGCAGTGACATGCAGTGAGCAATATTACATCTGGAATTGTATTGATGCAGTGTCGTCACTTCCTTGCAGCACAGTCTGCGGCTATGCAAGTTATCTTGCAATATATAACATTGTGCTATGCTGGCACAATGCATCTTTGATGGCACAAGTTCTCCTTACATGCCTTGTTATTTAAGGATTGCAAGATTCCAGAGACTTTTTGCCTGAAAAGGTCAAAAACAGTACTTATTTTTTCTGGTTTTTCTCTATACCTTACTTGTTCATATTTCAATCACTGAAATTTAGAGACTTCTTATGAACTCACCACTATATCTGAACTGCATCCTTATCACAACTTCAATATAAAAATTACAAAGCAGGGCACCTCATTCCTCCTCTTTCCTATAAGCCCCCATATGAAAGTACTATGGTATAAAATCCAACAATATTTCATGTTCGGAAATACATACACATATATATATGTATATATATACACATTATAAAAATACATTTTTATGTTAGGTTATATTTTCATTTTTATTAACTACGCTTCTGCTATATTTTACTAACTATAACTGCTGCTGAACTCAATGAGCTCCAGTGTTCTCAGTGGGCAGAAATCATGGTGCTTGGGTGCTAGTCTGTTCAATTATCTAAGCAAATTCCTTGGGAACCATAGGCCAGATCTTTCTGAAAGTGTCTAGATGCCTAAAAATACGGTAGAAATAATCATATCCTACAAGGATCCTTGTGAGAGTGGTCTGTCCAACATGTCTACAGATAGGCTAGTTTCCTGTGTTTTCCTTATAGTGAGCACAGAGAGGTAATGGTAGGTTGTCATTCTTCCTTATGGTATGTTTTTTGCAATAATTTATATGAATCATGTTTCAGAAGTGCCAAATTCACTCCATTGACCCTCAGAGATTCCTAGCTAAGACACAGACACTCCTGCTGTAAGCCATCTAGGTGAAATGTGTTTCACTCTTAGTGCTTGCTTGCATCTCTTGATACAAAAAAACCCCTACAAATCATCCCACTGTGCTTACACACTTTCAAATTTTGAGTCTTCATGCACCTGGTAAAAATTGTTGCTACCTTCCAGTGTCCCCAATTAGATTACTATCTGAATCAGTGATATTCAAGGTTTAAAAAGTATTACAGCAACATGCAAACACATTCTTGACATCAAATACTGCAAAAAGCCTTTTTTCCTAGCAGGTTGTAATGTAATAAAAAGGGAAATGTAAAAGGGTATACTGTGTTATCAAAAAATATATTTCCTGAATGAAAACCACAGATTGGAAAAGAAGTCTTTAAAATAAAACTTCATCACATTTTGTCTGTTTTTGAAACATGGTCCGACTAAACCATTAAGTGTGGATCTTGTTACACAAAGTCTGCAGAATTTAACCACTAAGCCAGTACACCAAGACTGGCATGCCAAACAAAACATATCAGGACTAGTTATGGTCAATAAAATCTCTAAATGAAATGAATGTTCTTCATGTTTAGAACACTTCCTGAGGTCAGGGAAAATACTTTTTTTCTTCTTAGATATGGGAAAGTCTTCTGGTATCAATCTGTTAACTGAAAAAAACAAAGTCACAATTCAAGATAGAAAAAAAAGGTAATCCTTTATCCATATTAATATATTTTTAATGAGTAAATTTGCATCAGTCAAATTTGTGATTAAGGCTTACCATTGTGGGCCCAGAATCTCCTTCATTTCCGATGAAACTTGGAGGCAGGTATGAGCAGTATGACTGAACAGTTTATATGAATATCCATATACATGCTTGTGTGTGTAACATTTGGGGAGAAGCCATATAGGGTCACATTTGAGAAAGGAGTCAGGTAATCTTCATGTGCCATGACTTCTCAAAAATCAGGAGAGGTAAAGAAATACTGCTAATTAATTTTTCCTGAAGTATATTCGTACATTTAGTGGCTCATACAGTCCTAGACAACTAGAAATGCAGTGGAAACTCTTGGACCTGTTGTTATCCCACTTTTGTATGTGGAGGGAAAACAATTCAAATTACTTTCAGTAGGAACAATTACTTGTACATTTTTCTGCAAATTTCCATCACACTGTATGAGGTGGCATTGTGATCTAATTTGTCATCTGGTCAGAACTTTACTATCTCTTGGCACCATATTCTAAACTTTAAATGACTGCAATATTTCTTTTGATTCCTGAGTGAAGGGAATTATGTGTAAATCACTCCTCTAAGGAATCCATAGATACGACAATTTTTTAAAATCCAGTTCTTGTCCCATTATTCCAATGCCATAAGTTTCCTGCTGTTACTTTAAACATTGTAAATAATTTTGGTTCTTTTATAGTAACTGGAAACTTATGCAATTTTGTGGCTTAATACTGCATATGTAAATATAGGTTAATTGAAATTGCCAACTAATGAATGTTTGTAATATAATATTCATAAACCCAGGATATTTCATAAAAATATTTGGTCACATATGAGACATCTGAATTAAGTTTTTCTTTGAATTAAATAAAAAAATAAAAGCACCTTCATTTTACTGAATTAGGCTTGAAATGTCATACTAGACATTGGAAAAGTGAATGAATTCACACAGCAAGATTAAGGCAACTATGGATATCAGAAGATGCATAATCATATTGCTTTTCTTCAATCTTATTAAAAATTTATACTATAAAAAATTATCTCTGTATAAAAGTACAAGAAACTTCAGTGATTGGTAGTTAGTGGAAAAACAGAATCATATTTTTATGTCAATGTTCCTAAGTATGTCTCTGTTTCACTGGTCTTGAAAGCACAGACATCTGTGAATCAAGAGCATATGGTTTTATGCAGTATTTGGTGGGTAGGTACTTTTAGTGAATCATCTTTGATGTCTGCACTGGGAGGTGACACATGGCTGGCTGTGAGGTTGCAATGGCACAATGCTTCTGGTCATACACCCAGTGGTGTTTCTTCTCCGTAGCCACCAACTAAGTGGTGAAGAACTTGATTTCTCTTTTCTCTGAGACCCTTTCTATGACTGAATTCTCTGAATTGGAAGTGTTTCTGGCTGTCAGACCACATAAAAAACGTGTACAGACATGAGGTTTGTGTCTGTGTACATGTCCTTCTTCCCAAATAGCCTGACTTTTTTTTCTTAATGCACATGCCTTTGAGATGTCAGCAATCTGCCAAGAGCTGAGGACTTCAGCTGAAGAGCTGAAAGAAACTTTGCTTAGCAAATTAGTCAGTATGTGTTTCCACTACGTATTCTATTGGCTTATTTAGGTTTAATTAACAAGTGTTTATGTCTGTTGTAGAGGACAATGGCTATCTAGTGAAGTCTTTTTTATTGGCAACATACAGTATTCTGGTGAATGATTGTCAGAGTAGCTATAACGAAGCATGTAAAAGAACTTTTCAGTTCAGACTTTTGAAATACTAAAAATGTTTTTCAGATGTCTGCACAGTTCTTGTTTCTTCGAAAATAGACCCTGTGCTTCTTCCAGCACATTGTTATAAGGAGATGGGAGGTGGGAAGAAACTGTCATAGTATTAAATGATTTAAGCAACAACTTGCATATAAAACAACAGAGGTGCCTGAAAGCATTAGTAATAGTATCATTTTAACAAATTACTAGAATTCCTTCTTCGTATCCTAACAAAATTATGTATAGCCTAGACTTTACAGTGATAACCAAAGAAAGAATGAATCTCCATTTCAAATGGCACAGGAATTTAGCATAAACTTTGAGTAACTTGTAAAGTAGGACACAATTGGAAACGTATACTGCTCGTGGACTCTATACAACCACAGATACTAACACTAGTTAAAAAGATTGCCTCTAAAATTTATCTAATTTAAAAAAAAAATAGGCACATCCCACATCATAAAAGACACTGGTCCAAGCAAACACAGATTTTGTAACATAATGTTCTTTAATCGGATTGGCCACTAAGAGTAGCAAATTCAGGACAATAAGTTACCATTAAAGTTGATCTTCTGATCTAAGGTCGATGTTGACTGCATTTTTGTCTGGATTTTAACTAAGAGCTCAATGGCATTTTAACTGCCTCTGAATAAAAATCTTTATTCTTTCATGGAATTATCTTGAATTTTGCTAGAAACAGTGGTGGTGGGTAGTCTTCATTGAATGCTTGTTCTCAAGCCTACACTTGCAAAACAGCAATGGAAAAAAGAGTCACACCAGTTCTGGCACCCCTGTGGCATTAAGTGGCATGCAAACTGAATTTACAGGCTTCTGAAGATGTTGTCTTATAAATGGAAATAACCAGAAGCAAATTTTAATTACAACTTAGTCTTCTCACCATCAACCCTATCTCTAGTGTTGCTGAAGGGACTCAACACCGTGCCCTTCCTCATCCCTCACAGAAAGAATGATAGCTCTCTTGTCCATAGCCAGCTTTTGCATCTCCTCTCCCTAGGCTGGCAAAGTATATGGTCTGTCTCAGTGGCTCTCAAGCATAGGCAGATTTTTGCATGCAGTCGATAACTACACAGCTAAATTTACTTGCCTCCCTTTTCACAAACTTCTGCAACTTTCAGACTAGCCATACCTTCAGTAAGGGGCTAGCATCTTTCCCTCTTAAGTATTAAAACTTCTAGATATTGTTTCCCTAAGGACATACTGACAGTTCTCTACCATAGCAGAAGGTATCACACTTTTGAGTTTACTCTTAAGAGATTTATAGAGAATTTGACCACAGCCTCACATGCACATCCAAGTTTGAAAAACCGAAGTTTACACTCCTTACAATGAAAAATGCTTCTAGCTTGTTTCATACTATTTCAGCTTGAAACTCTATCACCAAGGCTATTCTCACCTCTAATTTGAATATGATTTAATGTGATGATGTTATATGAAATTGTATCTTCAGATTATATTTTACTATTGGTTCAGTCTCTTAAAGGGGACATTTTTTATTTGTCTCCTTGAATAGTTTTTTCAGAGTTGCTCTTTGAATTTGCCTCACAAATACATAATGTTGCAGTTTATCTTTCCTAGAAATAAAGAAAAACTCTTCCAGAGGTTTTTAAATAGAAAAATCTTTTCCCTTCATTGACTCACTGCCATTTTAGACATAAAAAATATCCAAGTGGTATAAACACTTATTTGAATTTAAGAAAGTACATACCTACAAAGATAGTTTTTGGATGAGAGAGGAATGAGAATGATTACTCCTGTTTTTTCAGGTTAGCAGTCAGATTCACTTCCCAGCTGTACCCATACAGTTGCCTATAATTTTTTAATCTCCGATCAGTATTGGTGTTCCCATATGTTTTCTATTTAGCTGCATCTGGTAGCTTCCACACACAAAGAGCAGCTTGTACCTGTGGAGTTTCATAAAGATTCTGGAGTACAAAATAATAACAAACATAATTAAGTACTTAAGATAACCAGCAAGTATCCCCAGCAGGCAATTAATAAATAAAAATTCTGTGGGTAAAAATAGAGCTATATTCTTAAATTGTAAACTCTTTCCTTTCATTTTGTAGAACATAAGACATAAAAGTTCTAGAGTAGACAAAACTAGTACTAGGGTCTACTTTAAAGTGAACAGTTATTATTTTTTTCTGCCCCCTCTTTATATTCTTTCCCTTATTTACAAATAATCCCACTAAAATTATAGCAGCTATTTATAGTTAATATTTTCATTCAACACAAGGCAGAGTAACAAAACTGACTTAGCATATAGTCTACCATACTGTTATGCCACTCCCAAATGATCAAATACTGAAATGTGCTTATAAGTGACTGTCCTTCTTCTGGCCAAGACAGGGTTAATTTTTGCAGTAGCCAGGAGGGTGGTCAGGACATGGAGGTTATTCCATACCTCATCTCATTGCCAGGGGCAAGAGGAAAGGGAGTCCCTTCCAGTAAGCCAGTAAGCCTCGTGGATGGAGAGCAGGAGTGGTCTCAGTTCCAAGCAACTACATGTGAATCGTTTGCCTATCTTGTAAACTCTGTTATTGATAGTGTAGCTGATACTGGGTTTTTTTCCTATCTCATTCCTGTTTCCAGTAAATTGTTCCTATCTCAACCTGTGATCTTCACCTTTTGTACCTCCCATTCTTCTATCCAGCCACTCACAAGAGGGAGAGGAGAAAGGAGGAGGGGTGGGGGGAGTGAACGATCCCTGAGTGGTTTCAGTAGGAACACTAAAGTGGAGAATACCATTTCTAAACAACAAAAGGCACAAATAAAATATATCAGTTTTAAGGTACTGCAGGGTTCACGCCTCTGGCAATAGACAAATATACCACCAGTTTAAAGATTGCTGATTCAAGTGTAGAATGTCATGGGATCACAAGTCCTACATGATTACTTCTGTGAAAGTACTTTATCAGTATATGATTTATAAAGAAATGTCAAAAATCCTCTAAATCATTGATATTTAGCCAAGATTGGATGAAAACAGATGGTATTTCAGCTTCCTGTTCTGAGAAAATAATATAAAATTCTTGGAGTGGGTAAAAGTTCACAAAACTAATTTTTATAATGCTAGTGATATGCTTTCAAGAGGAAAAAGGAGGAACTCCTTAGATGGTATATTCTGCAAGGCTCGATTCTTTCTGCGTTGTCTTTTCTCCTCAAGAGTGATCCTGCATGCTTTCTCAAAAGCATCAGCAGCATTATAGATGGTGTGTCTCCAGACCTCCCGATTGGAGGCCAGAGTAGACCAGTTATGGTGATCATTATGCCCGAGGCTGAGCTGTTGTTTCAGGGAGTCCTTGTATCTTTTCTTCGGGGCTCCTCTCTTGCAGCAGCCAGTGGCAAGTTCACCATAAAGCAGGATCTTAGGGAGGCGGTGGTCCTTCATCCTGGAGACGTGCCCTGCCCATCGCAGCTGCGTTCTCAGTAGCATGGCCTCAATACTTGTGATTGCTGCCTGTTCAAGAACAGATGTATTGGTCACATAATCCACAGTTATTGTTAGTGAAATACTGGAAGATCTGAGGCACTAATTTGTACCAAGAAAGTGTGGATCTTACACAGAATTCCTCATCAAAGTTTTACGAAGAGGCTTATAACAAAACATATTTTCAAAATAAAAGTTTACTAATAATGTGGTATACAGGAACAGCTCACCAGCTCTGACACAAGAATTCATTTGTTGGTCAGATTTTATGCTAACTAGGAAAGGCCTGTGAAATACATTCTTATTTGTGGAAGGATAAGATACATCTTCTGAAAAATGCTGCTGTGGCTATGAAATAGTATTTCATCAAAATATGTAGAAATACTAATAGAGGTAGAAATACTAGTAGAGGTTGAAATGTAGCTAAGATTTTTTTTAATCCACTCCAAGGAAAGCAAGGTAGAATGAAATATGTATAAAAATTATACTTGAAAGCAGCAATATAGTAACACTAAAGTGGAAATCCTGTTGGTCCAAAAAAGTAACGAAGCTCCAAGTCAGGCTTTTCACTGTAAGCATGATGGTGTCCCTCATCACTTCTGAAGTTTGTGACTGTTTTAATTAGTTATAATTGCCTAATATACACACTGAGTGAAGTCTTATAACTTAATGGTTGGCCTTATAGGTATGCCAGAGCAAAGAAGGAAAAAAATAAAGTATCCTCACATGAGAATAGACTTGAATTCTTCAGGATGAACCATTTCCCTAGAGAGTACTCTGATTACTGGTGCACAACTGAAATGGTGATATGCTGGAAAGAAAAGGGAATGAAATTCCAGTCTTTCTCTCTCCCCTCTATTCCTTTAATGCACTTAAGACACTCTGGCTTTCCCAGATGTCTAAGGAAAAGGTTAATGTCCTGGGTTTAAGTGTTCCTTGTAAGAAATACACCCCACCATCCCATGCCTAAGCAGTGGACTGAGACAGAAATTAAGACATCAACTGTCCTGAAATTTCTATATATCGTAGCTCATGCAGCTCTATTTTGTCTCCGGGGGTCTCCATGGACCTCACCCTTCACATATATTATACTGAGTCTGAATGCACAACACAAAACTGCACATTCACCATGGAGTATGAGGGACAAGTGTCTACAAACAAGGGTTGTCAAAAGTCCTAAATCCCCACATAAACCACTGCCTCAGCTAAGGGCCTGACAATATCCCTACCCAATTCAAAAAAAGATCAGACTGCACTATGGGTGAGGCATCAGTTTCACTCGAAATGGAGGAAAGTGTAACTAAAAAATATTGGAACAATTTTTAAACTCAGAAGGCTTTTTAAATCATCCTCCTTCCTGTATTCTTCAACATCCCTGTAATTGTGGCCTTCATCTTAACACCAAGCACTACATTGCACAGAGCAAAGATTAACCTTGTCACAGTGAAAAATAACCATCTGGCAGTCCTACTACAGTGTAATAGAGTATTACTTAGAAAAGAAACAGTGCTTTTTAATTATGGACAATTAGTCTCATATGTAATACCGTTACTGTGTTTAAAAGTAACTTTAATTGTTGTCACTTTCCCTAGGAGAATCAATAACATTTTTCTATAAGAAAGTGGGTGATGACAAAATTGGAGGAGTGCATGCAATAACGTTTTTGTCCGTCTGTTCAGAAGTCTCCATGCCTGCAGAAAATCATAAAAAATATCTAGTATCTGCCAAAAATTTATTCCCAGGTGTCAGCTTTCTGAATCAGAGCAGTATTTCCATTTGCCACTCCTCTTCTGAACATGTCATGCAACAGGAAAAGCACTGTTGCTTACATGACCCTGATAGGCTGACATACAAACAGAAATGAAAAATAAGATGTACAGTCTCCTGCTCATTGCCAGAATGCCCTTATAATGATACTATTCAGACTGAGTGCTTACTACTGAAAGTAGGAGTTTGTTCTGTGTGTCCTCCATGAGACTACCCTCACATTTTCTCTAACCTTGTCTTGGATGGGTGCATCCTTTGTTGAGTAAAAACGTCTGGATGGCCAGGCCCAGATAGTTGTGATGAATGGAGTTACATCCAGCCAGCAGTTGGTCACCAATGGGGTTTCTCAGGGCTCAGTGTTGGGGCCAGTCCTGTTTAATATTTTTATTGATGATCTGAACAAGGGAGTCGAGGGCACCCTCAGTCAGTTTGCAGACAACATCAAGTGGAGTGAGGGTGTTGATCTACTGAAGGATCAGAAGGCTCTGCAGAGGGATCTGGACAAGGTGGATTGATGGGCCAAGGCCATCTGTATGAAGTTCAACAAGACAAAGTGCTCGGTCCTCCACTTTGGTCACAACAACCCCATGCAGCACTACAAGCTTGGGGCAAAGTGGCTGGATAGCCGCCCAGCAGAAAAGGAGTCACCATCCTTGGAAGTGTTCAAGAAACAACTGGATGTGGCACTTAGTGCTGTGGCTTAGTTGACAATGGTGTTTGGTCAAAGGCTGACCTGCTGATCTTGAGTGTCTTTTCCAACCTTAATGATTCTATCATTCTGTGACTTGGTCTGACTCAGACCACAATATATGCCAGCGCCTCCCTAAGGAGACTTCGTGCAGAGGGGGCAGGTAAATCCAAAGGTAAAGTGTGTAGGCAGGCTGCAAAAAGTAGAAATACAACAGGAAAATTTCTGGTCCATCAGGAAATTAAAAAGTAATGGAGAAATTTCTCATACTTCTGAGGAATATCTATGAGCAGTGTAAAGTCATAGAGCCTGTGCTCTGGCAGAAAAACAGCCTTGGTTTCTTGGGGTAGATCTGTAAGGCTGGAACTACTGATCAAGGTGATCAAGTGCCCTCTCATTCAGTTCACGATGACATCAACGTGGTCAGGAGTGTTGAGGAAGAAGGAAGGCAGGCTCTAAGACAGAATGGATCAATGGGCTGAGGCCAATGATATGAGGTTCTTGGTTTGTATTAGACATAGTGTGGCCAGCAGGTCTAGGGAAGGGATCATCCCCATTCATTTGGCACTGGTGAGGCCACACCTTGAGTCCTGTGTTCAGTTTGGGCCCCTCATAACAAGGAAGACATTTAGGTGCTGGAATGTGTCCAGAAAAGGGCAATGGAGCTGGTGAAGGGTCTGAAGCATGTGTCTTATGACTACGCAAAATAGTTTATTTAGAAGTTCTGTGCCTGAAATTTCTGGCCCATATTCTTGATTAGTGCAAGGAAAATCATTATATTGCAATTAAAAGAGAGATGTCCGCAAGTAGACAAGCAGGGAGATGTTTGCTACTGCAAAACCAGAAGCATGGACTCCATTTTGAATCAGTAACTTACCTGAAAGAATTTGTTTTATTAGCTAGACTGTCAACTTTTATCCTTTGTTTGTGGAATTGTGATGTGCTGTTTAAATAGAATATTTTCTTTCAGATTTTCAGATGGTGATAACTAGGGTATAATTTATCTTATTAGTCCTTTCAGGTTCCCTTGTTTACATGACTAATGTTCCTGCATCATTCATGCCTGATGCCAGCCCATGGCTCCATTATCTCTTTTCCTTCTCCACTAAGCTTAAAATCAACAACCAGCTTTTCTCTCTTTTCTATCTTGGATTTCACCTTACATACATTCAGCTTGTAGTGTGTGTGTGAAACTCCCTTGGAAATAAAGTAGTAATTCATGTTTACCACTGAAAGAAACAATTACCTGTCTCTCATTTCTGGTAATCCACTTCTATGAGTAAACACTGTTTTTAAAAAAACCTGCCTCCATAGAAAATGAATTAACTTCCTTGTTGCTCAAAGCTTTTTATTAGTAATAATATCTCCCTGTTTATATTTGTCATAAGAGTCAGAGAATCACAGAATATGCTGAGTTGGAAGCGACCCATAAAGATCATTGAGTCCAACCCTTAGAGCTGCACAGGACCATCCACAAGAGTCACGCCATGTGCCTGAGACTATCATCCACTTCTTGGACTCTGTCAGGCTTGGTGCTGTACTCACCCCAAGGGACAAGAGGGAGAGGGACAGGGAGAGGGACAGGGAGAGGGAGAGGAGATAAGATGAGATGAGACAAGGCGAGGCGAGATGAATGGAGATGAGATGAGATGAGACAAGAGTAGACAAGAGGAGGAGGTTCAGTCATGGGTTATATCTTGCCTACTGGAATTATTAACATTTTAATTCACAGAGGTTGTGAAAATTTGTAGATACTACCATGTTCTTGCACCCTTGTTTTCTAAAAATAAAAATTGTTTAATGCTGTAAAAAACCCCCACATTCTTACATAGATGATAGACATTTTATGCTGCAAAATCTGTGCTAATGTGATTGTGCTTCTATGTGCCTTTCACACAAGTTCATTAACATCTCCCTATTGTACTGACTGACCCCAGGTGAGGCTTTGCATCAGTTTGTGAAATACACAACACAGAGAAAACACAAGACACTTCCTGCCTCAGAGAATGTGAAATTAACGTTTACATTCATCCCTCCTGGAAGCTGTTTTCTCTTCTAACAGACAAACAACCTGATCTATCTGCATTGCAGACTGAGTCACTGTGAAAGGTGTAATGCAGGAAAAGAAAAGGAGGACTCACCTTAAGCGTCTTTCCATGAACTGCACAAACAAAATGCACACCAAAGTTCTGTATCCTGCTGTCATGGACAATTCAGCAAAGCACATAACGAGTAAGTGCTGGGTAAGCTTTTTACTTGAGTTGACAACACAGCTGACATTCACATAAACCATTACTATGAAATCCAGTGGCAAAACATTCAAGAGTGTAATCATCATCTAATTAGTAGATTATCTTTAATAAACTTGGTGGATGAGTGGAATAATTTCTAAATGGAAAAGTAGGAGAGGAAAAGAACTTCTGAGTTATTCTTATGTGTAGTGGGTTTCTGTGGCTGGGTTTTGGTAGTGGGTGGGGCTACAGGCGTGGCTTCTGTTAGAAGCTGCTAGAAGCTTCCCCGGTCCTATGGAGCCAATGCCAGCCGGCTCCAGGACGGACTTCCTGCCGCTGGCCAAGGCAGAGCCAATTAGGAGCAATAGTAACGCCTCTGTGATAACATATTTAGGAACAGAAGATTGTTGCGCAGAAGAAAATTCCAGCCAGGGAAGAGCAGAGTGAGAACGCGGGAGCAACAAGGCACCAAGGTCAGTGCAGAAGGAGGGGCAGGAGTTGCTCCAGGCGCCGGAGCTGAGGCCCCTGCAGCCCGTGGTGCAGACCATGGTAAAGCAGGCTGTCCTCCTGCAGCCCATGGAGGATCATTGGGGTGCAGAGACCCACCTGCAGCCCATGGAGGAGCCCATGCTGTAGCAAGTAGATGCACGAGGGAGGCTCTGACCCCGTGGGAGGCCTAGGATGGAGCGGGGTCCTGCCAGAGACCTACAGCCCCTGGAGAGGGAAGCTCACACTGGAGCAGCTTTTTTCCTGGGTAGGACTTGTGGCCCCTGTGGGGGACACACAGTGTCCCCACAGTGGAGCTCATTCGTGAAGGACTGCACCCCATGGAGGAGTGACCCACAGGACAGCAGAAAACCTGCTGCCCAGGGGATGGACTCACATTGGAGAGGTCCATCAAGGACTATCTCCCATGGAAGGGACCCCACAGGAGCAGGGGAAGGACTCTTCTCCCTGAGCAGTGGCAGAAACAACAACTGACTATAACCCCCATTCCCCATCCCCCTGCACCACTTGGGGGGAAGGAGGGAGAACATGGAAGGAAGGAAGGGTGGGGGGAAGGTGTTTTTAATACTGTTTTATTTCTCACTCTTTGGCTCTTATCCTGTTCGTAATAAATATAAGTGCTACCCTCACTTTGAGTCTTGTTTTTCCCGTGAAGGTAATCAGTAACTGACCTCTCCCAGCTCTTATCTCTACTCATGAATCTTTAGCTGTTTTTTTTCTCTCTCCTCTGTCCAGTTGCAGAGGGAGAGTGAGAGAGAAGCTTTGGTGGGTATCTGGTATCTGGCCAGGGTCAATCCACTACATTATGTCTATTCTGACTTTGCCTTTTACTGGTTTTATGAAGTTGGTCAGCTCCTGCATGGAGACTAAAGCTCTGCCCATCTCAAGGTCATTACTTTTTTAACACCAGGTTTTAATACAGCAGATGCTGTGTTGGAAGTTAAAGGCCTATTCAGTCAAAAATCTGATTGATAAACAGTATACTGTCTGATGAATAATATCATAAATTACTCTTTCTATAATTCTTTTTTATCAGCACACATAGGCTTTTGCATTGTTTGGCCCAAAAGAACTAATGTAAGAATGTTAAGGAGATTTTTCTCTTGTGTAGTTTTGATTTGTGTCATTGTGTAGAAGGAAAGTAGTTTCTTAATTTTAATCCCCTTCAAAACAACTTCTGAAAGACACTTTACTGGAAACCTTGAACAAAAGCAAAAAATCCTACAGGGAGATATAGAAGAGATAGAAGTAACCTATGTTTCCAATAAAAATATTTCCAGAAAATTTAGCCCATGAATTGCTGTAGACCTTTCAACAGTTAATGTCCTTCTTCAGCTACTGCACAGAAGAAATTGCAACTTTTCTATGCTACTAAGTAATTTCTGGCTATTTCTACATATTGATGTGTATCAATGGTGCTTGCATGCAATGAACAGCAAATGACTGAAGGGAATACAAAAATTTCTGAAAAGTTTACCAGGCCATTTTAATGAAAAGTATTTTCCTTTAGGAAAAGAGATATTTCTAAATATAATTTTTCACTTGTAAGTGCTTTTAATTCCATAATATGCATATCTGCTGATACATGGGAACATGTAATAAGGAAGCAGTGACATTACAAGATGCAGAAATTCAAAGTCTCCCCAAGCAATTTGGATGAGCCTGCATTTCTATAACAAGCCAATGTGGGTTTTTTGGTTTTGTTTTGGTTTTGTTTGTTTTTTTTTTCCTGTAGTTTTGGTTTGTGTATGGTTTTTTTTAAATAAAAAGAGTCAAAAGTATTGATTTCTGAAAGACAAGGAAGTAAATTTAAGGTAACAACAATAATACAGCAAGAAGTACAGTCAAGATTGTTGAATACTGAAAGATGTGACCATTTGTTGATCAATCTACTAATTCCAATTCAGACTACTACAAAAAGTCTCAGTCCTGAGGAAATATCATCTGTGATTGACAGAAGGGTTTTTTTTTTTCCCATTAGAAAGAGTCAGACTTCTTCGGGACAGACTTGGTCTTTGCTTTTACTCACTACACTGCATTTCAGATATTAGAATCTAAATTAAGAAGGACACCTGGTAGAGGTTCTAAAGAGTATCTTTGTAGATATTGTAAAGTGAAAGAAAATTGAGTCTGACTTTTACCACATCACAGCAACTCACAGACATCAGGTTTCATTCTTATTTAAACAAGGCTTATTATTTCTCACTAAGATACATCACAGGTTCGAGAAACCTGAGTGGAGACTTGTGAAATGGATAATATCAGAAAAAACATAAATTCCAGAAGTTCCTTTTGTTAAATACTGTAGGACTTGAACAACAGCATAAAGAAAATCATAATCACATTAAATGAGCTTTATTATTCCAAACATACATACAAACATATAGGAACACCTGTGACTTGCTGTTTATGAGAAAGCTCAACATATATTTGATTTAAAATGTAGATTGATTGATTTTTTTCATACTTTTCATAGTTTTTATCATTTAAGTATGGGTAAAAGAGAACTTTTTAGTATATATAAACCAAGCCATGCACTGCGTATAGAAATGCTTGCTTACATTCCCCCAACTGCTATGACTTCCAACAAAAGATTATTTTAAAATTGTTTTTGTCTAAAGATTAGGAGAAAGTCTACCAGAAAGAAGTCATGGCTTAAGACCACACATTATCAATGTAGCATGGGGTTGCTAGCACGAAGTCTGGTTCTTTGCTGATGTGGCTTCCTTTCCTTTGGAGATAACTGCAGCTCTATTAGATCTAGATGTTTAAGAGCACAAAGCTGTAATCCATGTTACCTGGAGTTCATTCTTCTCACATTGGCCTAGTTGCTAAATTGCTGGGTATACCAGATGTCTTCTACTATTTCTTCAGTTGCATTTCTGTTCTACCACAAATTTCTGTCCAAAAATCTCAAAGCAAATATTTGACAAAAACAAATAACCAAAATGAAAATACTCCAGGTATCTTCCTGATTACATCGGACTATGTGCCCCAAAGTTTTCATGAAGTAGCAGGAAATTGTGGCAGTACAGAAGAACCTGAACAGAACCATTCCACATCAAAAGCATTGTCATGCAGTTATCAGGTGAAAAGTATCTGATAGTAGGACCCCCTTTGACATATGGAGAAGGGAACCACTGTCAGTGTTCCTTGAAAAGGAAAGTCTACACTACTCTCTTTTGAAAAAGCAGCCTTCTCGTCTTGCTATTGTACCTATTGGCTACCCCTAAATTTTGTGGAGAGATAAGACAAGGTTCACAACGGCTGCTGTTGGTCCTCTCTCATGTTGGCACATTATGCTTTTGTGCAAGTGCCATTTCAGCAGGATGCCTTGGTCAATAAAGTAGGGTTGCTGTTCCTGTATTTCAGCAGTTGAAAATGCCAAACGAAAAATTCAACTAAATGAAAAATTCAATATTTTGACTGTTGTTTTTTCTAGTGGAGATCTGAGTGTACTCTTTGAAAATTATTTTAATATAATGTTAGCACCCCGTCACATTTCTGCAGTTCTTCAAGGTTGTTTTGCAGTTATAACAGCAATTTCCACATTGCAATGGATTGAACTACCTCGCCCTTACTCAACAAGGAAAGTCAATGTACTGGAAAAGTACATCCACCTACAGAATATTTTCCCTTGTAGAAATGCTTCAAGGACTTGTTTCCACCAAACTACCAAGGTAGCGTGGACACTAAATGAGGTAGCATGGACACTGGTAGTGACTTAGCTACAACCACTAATTGCAAAAGAAGTTTGTGCCTCTTTATTGTATTTTAGCATGCTTCCTTCATTTTAAATCTTCTTTTCTGCAATGGATATGAGCATAGACCCATATATTTTGAAGCAGAATCTTAAATACAGTTTGTGAAAAACAGTTCGTGAAAAACAGTTCAGTCACATGAATCATTGTTTCTTCCCCTTAAAAGCACACCTTTGATGACATGAAAGAAAAATATAAATATGTATCACTTAATTTTTAGTGTTCCTAACCCTGTCCTCTGTTTCTGCAAAGATGACACAATAATCAGGTAGGTAAAGCTAAAACCTAGGCACTTTGCAAAATACTCCAAAGCAGTTATTAAAAAAAACCCAAAACTTTAAAATAAGTCCTTGGGGGTTTTAGCCAATGTTTTTACTGTATTCTAGTTGAAACAGATACAACCCTAAATTTAAATTCTATGTGGTTCCTTTTTGTAAAATGAAAAATCAAAAAGGATAAAACCCGATCCTGTCACTGTGATTGCTTCCCTGTAATAACCTTCAACACTTACAGATGTTCTAGATGGAACCCTGATACTTCATTTCCAAACTGCAGACTTTCGAACTTCCTTTTGAACTAAAAGGAGAGTTCTTTTAGCAGTGAGCTGAAGCTGGACCTGTAAGTTCTTACTGAACTGGAAACACTAGATACATAACCAGACCTATCCTCAGTGACAGAAAATCCTCAGTCCTTCAGATAATCATGGATAAAAGGTTGGGTTTACAAGTAGCAGGGAAATGACTGGGCCCAACCTACTTGCAACAAAATAATTAATAACTCCACTTGACTACATCTTTTTTCTTAAATACCTCTCACACATGAATATTCATCAGATTTATGTAAAAGATTAGTTTTAAGACCCTTTGACTTAGACTGATGAAAACAAAATTTTAAATTAGAATATTTTTAATATAATGAAAGAAGTTATTTGACTATTTTTTTCCTTTTTTCACAGTAACATTTTGACTTCCCTTTCAATGGACATCAAGCTAAACTTTTTTTTCCAATCTGGAAATACTTGATGAAACAGGGTTTCATATTTGTGGCTGTTTTTACCCAAAAACCTGTGGGTGTTATTTGGTATGTGAAAACAAACAAACAAACAAACAAACCCCCTCCCAAACAAACAAAAAAACAAAATAGAGATTATTTTGTTGCACCAAACCGACACCACTGTACACATGAGGTAGCACAGGAATCTCTGAACTGACTGGCTCCAGTTTTTCTCTCATAAAACCAGAGGACTACACCACAGCAGAAGTTTTTAGACTCCCTTGATGAAGCACTGACTCCTTCATTTTGTTGTACAGCATCTGGAGAGCAAGCCATGACTTCTATGTCCTGCTGCGATTTTCTGCAGCCTTTCAAGACAAATATTTTGCCTTCTCACCAGTACACAGCAGGAGTAATGCAAAGGGGAAAGGATGGAATGGAGAGTGGAACAGAAAAAGTATCATCCATTCTAAAAACAGTATTGGAGAGTTTTAAATTAACAGAGAAGATATAGACATATCACCATCCCATATGAACTCTAACATGTTATTCCTCGCTATACAAAAACCTCAGTCTTTCATCACAGTCACTTTGCTCTTGGCTACCAGACCCAGTGTGAGCCATACATAAGACAGCTACAAAGTCTCATAGTTTACCCTTTGTACACAGACAAAAGGTACACCTATTCACATCCTCTCCTTTAACCAGACTCAAGGATGAAGGTAAGTTCACACACTGCTTTCCATCTATAAATGTAAAATGTCATGTCAGCCTCCCATCTAATAAGCTAAAGGACCAAGTGTATATATAAAATATTGTGTTTTCACCAAAACACAATCAAATACTTTTCATAATTTCTTCTATTCTGCATACACTGATCAAAATCCCAGTGGCTTTCCATCTCTACAATTGTGAAGTATCTTTTGAATCATGGTGTATTTGCTTGTGTGAATGCATGTGAGAGTGCACACTTGTGTATATGGATGAAGAGAAAAAGTGGAACAATACAATCTCATATTTAAGAGTGTGAATTTTAAAACCAATCTGAATGAACCATATAGCCCATACTTGAAAGGAAAAAAAAAACTACAAAAAAAGTCTGAAGCACAATTTTAAATCAGTTAATATGGTGGCACTTTTACAGCTGAGTTTGCATTTAATAAAATCAGATTCTTTAATGAAAAGGAAGAAATATACTTTGCCTGATTTTTCAGTAAAACTTTGGGAAAAAAAAGAAATAGGATCTCTTACACTGCGAGAAGAATGTTTCACAATTTTCTTATCACATAATAAAAAATTAAGGTTTTTTTGACTCTTAATTACAGAATTATCTTGAGGAGCTTTTTTCCTCTTAAGCTATCAACAGATATTTATGATTTAATTTAAATTATTCTCCATGTATTTATTTTGTGGTAAAAGCTACATTAATATGTTTGTTTTCACAGATATACAGATTTGAAAACAGACAATCTAAATGAAGGTGGTATTTCTTCAGGCAGGCTGTTTGCATTTATCAACATTAAACCAATACTTTCAGTGCGTTTTAACACTATTTTTCAGGTTGCAGTTGCAGTTTTCCATTTATACTGAGGAACAGAAGATATAAAATGGCAAAAGAAGAAGAGAACATCATTCCTAGGCATCTGATGCTCTTAACAGGGACATTTTTAGGCAGTCTGTTAATTTTGAATAATCCTTTGGAACAGGGAAAGGAAAAATAAAGTGATGTTATTTTTGTTTGACTTCAACGAATCATGCCATAAACTGAAAATTTTACACTCTGGATCAGGTTCTCTTCCTAACCTTCGGATTCACGGAATGCCCTGCCTGGGAATTGAACAAATCAGTTCCTACCTCATGGTGTTGCATATGTATATGTCTATGTGTACGTGGATGTCACTACATATATATATACACATACACACACATATATATACACACATATATACATATGCATGCATAAATAACTTTCTGATTTACTGAAGAACAATAAATTGTTTTTTAAAGCCATCAAGAAACAAAATTATACCCTGTATCATACAATATTTTGCATCATATCCATCATTTTGGATATTTAGTTTCTGTGAATCTCCCTTTCTTCTCAGCTGATATTAGAGAAAGCTGGGAATAGCATTCATACATTTTGCTATTATTTCATATGTACAGGACCTTTATAAAACTGTACTTTTCCAGAAAATTTGAGAAAGCATTAACATTCCCTTTTTCATTCAAGCAACACCTTAAAAGTGATAAATCTTATTCACAAGCGGGTAACTAATAGTCGCATACTAGATAGAAAATGAAGTTCAATCAGAGGCTTAAAGCAGTACAGTCTGGCTTCTATAAAAGAAAAATCTTCCTGGCTTGGGCCAGATGCTACCAGCCCATTTTTTGGTAATAATCTCCCACTCATTAAAAGATATCTAATTAGGCCCAAGGCATCATGTAATAGTTTCTCAAATGTTTTCAATGAAAAAAATAATAATCCAACAAAACAAACATCTGAAGCAGCACTTAAAAATAAATTAAACTCTATTTTGCACTCTCTCATGCTTTTTAAATACTTACCATGTTGATGAACATGTTCTTCACTTTTACTGGAGATTTACTGTGGATGTCTTGCAATGATATAACAAAGTTCCAGGGGACTACCAATATAATCAGCCAATTGACCTGAAAATTTCTATTTTTAAACTTCCACTACATTAAAAATTCTGTGGAATAAAAAAAACCCAACAAACAAACAAACAAACAAAACCAACAAAAAAAACCCAAAAACCCTCAAAAAAACTAAACAAAAAAACCCCAACCAACAACAACAAAAAACCCCCAAACAAACAAGAAAGCAAAACAACAAAAAAACTCAAACCCCAAAAGTAAGTGACAGAAGACTATCCTGAGAAAGAAGTATTTTTTTCTGAAGTCAAAAGCTGCTGATTAAATATTTTTGAGTACTGTATTCCAGCACTTATATTGTAGCACTTCTCTGTGCAAGTAAGTAAACAAGTCCCAGATGTTCTTCACAGGCAAAAGAAGAAGGCATTCTTGTAGAGCAGCAAAATTACGAAAGACCTTAAAATAAGAAAGAGTGGACAAAAGGAACAAATATTCCCTACAGTAAAATTCTACACCCACCAACATTTCTGCAGTTACCTAGGTTTCTTGAGAAGAAAGCTGTGCTTGACAATTAAGTTAACATAGGTGATTCTGGATGGTTGCTTTTGTCTCCAAAAAAAAGGAAAACTCTCAGTATATCTTAGGGTGTTCAGTGTATTTTACTAAAGATGTCGGGCACCTAGGATGAAATCCTCCCTCATCTGAAGTGAATGGGACCTCTTGAATGCTCAGAACAATCTACACAGTTGATATCCCTATAGTTAGCCCTGTACATCATGCATTAAGAGTCTCTCATGCTTTATCACCCAGTACACAGTGTGACTTATGCTGTGAAACAAGGTAGGATGAGGCAGAGAAAAGGAGACTAGGTTTACTGCTCTGCTGAAACTGGCAGCCACATTCAAGGGAAACCATTAGAAGACAATCATCCCTATCCAATACTCCATAAATGACCTGTTCCCCTCCTAGGGCCTTCTGCGAGGTGTCTCACAGCTTGCGATAGAAGTAAGTCAGGAAACATGCTTCTCTTTCCTATTGTTTTCAAACACGGGGGCAAAATATGTTGAGCAATTCGCTTGTGGGGAATTCTGCTCAGCTGAGGATTCAGAAGTTGTCTTGTGGTTTGGCTAGCTGGTTTGGAGAAAAACAACCAATATTCAAAAATTGTTTAAAAACATGTGGGACCTTGTCTGCACCATCTGAGCAGTTCAGCAGGAGCCCTATATGAATCACTTAGAGTAAACTTGTTTAGAATAGACCTTTTTCTCTTTCCATAGAGAGGGAGAGGAGAGGGGAGGGGACATCTCACTTGTAGATGTGAAGAGCACTAGTAAAAGTGCTCTTGTATTGGCCCATCTTCAGAAGGCTAATCATCTTTCATTTAAGTGAAACACTATCTCTTTCACTGAAGTGAAACACCTTAATTCAAAAGCAAAATACTGACACTTGACTATTATCTGTCCATACAGGCAGTATGAGAATATTTAATCCAATGTATAATAATGCTAAATGGTGTATATGCACATCAGTATGCCTTGTGCTGCTTGCTCTCTGCTTTCAGGGGTTTGCATGGTTGAGATTTGCAAACTATTTTATTGCAAAATTTATGAATATATAATGATTTCACTTATGTGATCCAGTCTGTTCCCAAAATACAATCTAGTGCTAGTTTTAAGGCATAGACAGTCTCCTGAACTATGCTCTAGGATCATGTAACATTGAGATTTTCTTCTGCATGGGCGCTACTTAACTCAGACAGCTGAGCACCTGAGGATGCATAAGCACATTAACAGAGAGTAAAGCTACAGCAGAAAATGCGAGAGGCTGGATAGAAGACATCTTATTATCAACTGTTGAATTTATAATGGTAAATTATGGACATGTGTACATTTTTGATTATTTTTGAGCTCAGCTGGATAGATGGCAAATCATTCTTGAGCAAAACACACACACAAACCCAACCAAACAAAAAAACCTCCAAACCCACAAAACAACAAAACACAACATCCCTCCCCTGCCCCACCGCATTCCTACCATCTCCTCTGTGCCAAAACAATTCAATTTTCAAAATCTCACCTATACTGCACACAATAGGCCTCTTGTTTTCACAAAAATATAGTTTTGTCGCCTTTGGCTGCTCTCTCCTCAACAGCCAGTATTATTCTTAACTCTTCATCATGCTTCCTAATATCTAAATATTCACATATTTGGACTACTAGTCATGGTTACTCTATTGTCTGTGTAATCATGGTGTGGTTTTCTGCAGTAGACGGTTTATTGGTATTTTATAAGCAGTGATATATAAATGGAATTGAACAGGGTGGATCTATTTTTCCTCTTCTTCACACCAGTTTTCTACTGGGTAATGCCACCAATTACAAGCATATCAGAATAGATCAGAATTACTTTTTGATGGAATGCTTCACATGGAAATTAACTTGAGGACTGAGTAGATGATCTATATTGACGACAATTCTACGTTTGACAAATTGTGGAATTTATTATTCCATATTTTCGAAATTGGATATGCTCTGTTAAAAATCACAGACATCATTACATGTTAGCCCTTCGGGATATAAACTGACAAACCTGCTCTGAAAGTACTGGAAGGGCAATGTAAGTAGAAAAACAGAGAAGTGGACAGTGCTGGATGACTCAGGTAGTTAATTATTTTCTTTTTATACTGTGAGCACCCATAACTGTTTACAATCTTGCCTGAAATTCAATGATGTTTTTCTAAAGAAATTTCCACATTTGTTAAGAATTGCATCACACTACTACTGAAATGTTCCCAATCTGTTTAATTCCTTACCCTCTCCCCAGTTCTTCTCCCCATCACTATCCATGTCCAGCAACGTCTTTCACATAATCTCTCCACTTCCCATTGGATGCTAAAAGACATATTGGTAAATCCATTTCTCCAAGAATATGGGAGCCCAGAGCTTTTATGGCATGGGGAAAGCTGGAAACAGATCTGGTGCCTTTGTGCCACCAGTGCTGAAATAGCATCTCTGCAGATGTTGTAGTTGTAGCATGCCAACGCATTACAGCATCTGCATTATGAAGAGACAGCAGGACGGCACAATCTGCTCTCATCTAAGACCCCACCAGACTGAAATCTGAGTTCTGGAGTAGAAGGCTGGTATAAGAACAGCTCATATGGTGTTTATAACCTCAGTGTAGGCAAGAACATCTTCTGAAGGACTGAGAGGCAGATGTATTAGAGAGAAAAACAGCTGCCAAACTCCAGCCAAATTTCAGCTGAACTTGCTTCCTACTGGCTGGTGGAGGGTCATGGTTCTGCACACAATACTTCTGTATCATTTCTGTACTTTAAAGATTCCTGAAGGCTGTTGCTTTCATACACAGAGAATAGATATTAAGGCAAAATGATAGGACTTCATGTACCTTAGCAGCAAGCAAGTTGCTGTTCCTAAGCCTGAAATGTCAGTGCACTTGGATCTAACTTGCCTTCTCAATCCCTTTCTTTCTACAATGAAACTTCCTTCAGCCATTTCAACAATTTTTGGAAGTATCTTTTCCGTAAGACCATTTGCCTCAATGCTGTTTCCCCTGTGCTTGTTAAGTCTAAGGATCCTTGGTGATCTGTAGACTCTTTCTAATGTTTTTGAGAGTTTAGGGAAAAAAAAAAATTAAAAAATCTACTTATTCTGTCAAAAGACAATATATAGGGAACCAAAAGAGAATGGAAAAGTTTTAGTATTTAGCAAGGCAAGGAAAAAAAATGTACCACAACTAGTCCACTGAAGTGAAATGGTTAACTGTACTTTTGTGGCACCCTTCCTTTTTAGGTAGCTCCCAAAAAGGCCACTTGCATGGCCTCACTGGTGAAAACACATGTTTTGCATATGTATGTCACATACAGCCAACTATTATGTATGCGTGGCCCTGATCTTGTGAAGTCTGACACAAAGATGTCCTTTTTCAAGCTAGTATTGTCATGGACTTCAAAGGGACTATTTCTAGGAGTAAAACTTTGTCATGTATGTGATGACAGGATCAGGGAGCTGGTATGAGCATGCACCCCCACTTACTGTACAAAATATACACACATTGCTCCTTCTGCTGTCACCTCCTGTGGTGGAGGCCTCATTCTGCTACAGAACTAAGTGTGATACATGGGCAAGTGATCTTTATTAGAAAGGTCACTGACATTGTCAAGCATTCTTTGAAAGGTGACATTGCACCTAGGAGGTTATCAGGCCAGAGCCATGAAGTCTATAACAATGTCTCTGACAATATTGTAAACAGGTAATATATCTGACCTCTTTTGGGACTTAACAAAACACAGATGACTAGAGCTCTGTGCCTCTTTCATCCCTCTGTCATCCATGTATACACTTTCCCCAAGCTTTGTCTTGAAGTAGCCTGCAGAAGTAGTGAAGTTGAGAAAGAGCTCCTTTAATTACAAGTACCACAGTAATGAATTCAAGTACACTCATTTATCATAAAGGGCTTCCCCATCTGTCTCTAAAGTATGCTCAAAAATGCTCTGTATTTGATAACGCGAATGTTGAGAATTTAACACGTTTTAGTTTTAAGTGCTCCATTTTGGCTAGCCTTTTGTAAGATTGTACAACTGCATTTTAACTGAAGGAGAAGATGGGGGGGAGTGTGTGTGGGGAGTGTGGGTGCACGCATGTGCACGTGTGTGGTCTCTTCCTAATTTATTTGCCCTTCAACCCACTGGGATCAAGCTGCAATCCCTGTAGGCAAAAGAAGATTAGGGAAAGCAACTGACTATTTTTTCCCAGACACAGAAGGAAAGCGACTTCTCAAGTACTGCAAGTTTTTCTGGCCACTGTACAAATTGTTCCTTAGTATGGAGAGCTTCCAAAAGACCTAATTAGCAACTCGCTACAAACATTTCTTTGCATTAGCTAATGATCCGACTACACTTGTAAGCAAACAGTACCAACATATCTAATCAATGCAGAAAAAACAACAGAATATCTATTTAACATCTGGATGTAATTTTCTAGTTAGACTTAGAACAAAATGAAAACATATGCAGGTTTCTTTGATCTATGCCTCAACAAAGAAATTGTCGATAAAAAAACACACTAGCCAGTCAATGTGTCATTTTCATAACACCATTCTTCAAGTGTTCCTAGTTTATTTTTGTTGGTTTCCTGCAATCTCTAATTTTACCATATTGTGAGAAACTGAAAGGGATTCTTTGGATCTGATTTTATTTTGAGGTTTTACTGCCACACAATCTGCTACTGACTCTGTTTTTTTAATTCAACTCAGGGAACTTTTAAGGGTGAAGGAATGCAGTCAGGATGGTAAAATGACCTAGTGCAACTTTTTGAACATTCTTGTCTACAAGGAAAGCTACTAATTAAAAAGAAATCAAATTACAAAGACGGTATGCTGATGCTATTAGCCAAAAGACAGCAAATAATTAGAAATGTAATTGCTTTACCGTGTTCACATCATTTGCACTTCATAAATAAAGAAATATTTTAAAAGTGATATTGTTTTGCATGCCCTCATAATAATTATTATTCTTTCAGCTGTATATATAGTCCCTGCTATACCACATGTACTGTATGATTCAGGTATGATTTTTTTCTCTATTTCACCTGTGCCATACTGCCATGAAAAAAAAAAAACAAACAAAAAATCAAAACCAACACAAAACTAACACAAAACCAAAACAAAGCCAAATAAAACAATCCCCACTCCCCATGCATTTATGCATGTTACTTTTTCAGTTGAAAATCCAATGATCTCTCAATCTAAAACTGTGAAGGCATAACATCTATTGAATTCTAGAATTGTTTTCTCCATTGACTTGCTCTCACAACACAGGGAGTACAACAGTGGGACAAATCACACATTTGCTAAATCGTTTACCGCCCACCTGCACCTAACTCGTAGTGATAAACACCATCAACATTTTTGTTACATGTGCCAGTTTGCAAGAAGTTAAAAAATATTGCTTGTAAATAGTACTGTGAACGGTGAAAGGAAAAAAATATACTACAATAAACAGAACATCATTTACCTAAAGAGCAGACACTACATCTGAAACCCTTTCAGTATATTCAACCTACATTTTGGAACCAATGTTGTTTTTTTTTTTCACTCAAAGCTGCAACTGCTTCCAGTGCGAGTTTTCAGTACATAGCCAATGTAGGATTAGGCCCTTTCCTATATGAGGTAGGAACACCACACTAAACTGTTTACAGTAAAAACCAACTGATTTTAAACAACAGAGTTAAATGGATGATTCGACAGAATGACTGGGGGGTTAATACCGAAGGCAATCTTTTTACTGTACTTTTAAAACATCAGACAGAGGTTTAAAAAGAATTATTTTTATCCAAGTTTGAGAATTGTCTAGAGTATGTACAGTACTGTGGCATAACGATCTGGTATAAAATGCTACCTTGAGTTGAACACATCTCTTTACAACATGCTTAGCCATATTTTGCCCTGCCTTTCTGTGGTGTAAATAGTGAGTACTGCCATGGAATGAGGATGTTTAGTTTTCTGGAATTAATCCAGATTTGTACCCATCTAACCAAAAGGAATTTCTTAGGCTCTAATCAGCCAATGATGATGCATTATAAATAAGTTAAATGTCAGATCATGCTGGTTATTATTTATATTAAATAATGTCAGTGGCTCTTATTTGAAAAAAAAATCACATTTGATTTTGCTCCTGCTTGTACAGCTCTTCTATCTCAATTACAGTGGGTAAGATTCAAAATGCTTTTAAGTGTCTGATTCCAGAATCTAAGTAGGTTAAAAGCACTTGCCAATAAAAATCAGGAAAACAGAGCTTTTTATTTCTGTTAAAACATGCCTTAGACATTTCAATGTTGACACATACAGGTTACAAGACATTTCAATTTTCATGTAGGTGAGCAATTAAAAAAAAAAAAAGAAAAAGCTTGTGTTTCAAAACACACTGTTGTTTTAATGTCATATCTGTCAATATCCCATTAACAACTTGTGCCAGAAGGTTAAGCAAAGTACAGGGAAAGTTAGGTAAGTGTTACATTATTGCAGACTCCATAGATACTAGGTACACAGACAAAGTATATAATCATAGTTTGCATTTTTATGGCATCTTTCATCTGAAGATCTAAGTACTTAAAATTAAGTAATTAAGCTTTCCATTGCCATGAACAGAGCACTGAGCTGGCTTGTCCAAGACAACAAGGGAAGAGCTGGGAACAGAATGCAAGATTTTTAGCTTTGCTAATGGAGGCGGAACACCAGACAAGTTTACATTCCTGTCCTGGGAACCACATACTATCAAAGGTCACTATCAAGGGTATTTTGCCTCATCTCTTAAAAAACATTAAAAGCCCACATATTTATTTATTGTTCCCAAAGAGGTATGCACATATTCACCATATATATAAACACAAACATACACACATATGTACACCCGTAGGTACAGACATCATTATATGAAGACATATACATGCACACAGACACGTGCACTGAGACATCAGTGCTCACTGACAAAACTCCACAGTCCTGGAATGAAGTCCAAACTTTTCACTGCAGAAGACTGAGGCAGTTTCATTTTTTGTTGTTGTTGTTGTTGTTTTCTATGTAAAACTAGGAATACTCTAGTATGGAAATTATCACTCTGAATGGGCAAAGCTGTACCTTGATAGTGCAAAACATCAAATTTCCTATCAAATTTTAAGCACAGACTGCTCTTTCATTAGGATACAATTCTAAGTAAGTAATCTGTATGTAATAAACATTAGTGGGCAATTGTAAGAAAATGCAAATTATAACATTACCCTTACCGCATTTAAATGATGCGATTCAACATTTAAGACCTCTTTTTAGGTAGCACACAATACACTAACAACACAAATATATCTTAAGGCACTGTTTTAAGTCCAAGGGTACCAGTATTCCACACTTCATTGTGGAAATCGGCTATGAATAAGGTGCTCGCTAACAGAGGATATGCTTTGGAGTTACTTTCCACTGCAAGCTGTGTCACCATTTGTTATCTCCTCAACAATCACACACAGTCTGTGGAATTTGTTCGATCCTCATCTATCTCAAGTGGGCCTATACACCATTTACAACAGCCAAGTTCTTGACAGCTTTCCTCTGTCAGGCCCTCTTAGGAAGCAGCCAGAAGGACAACTTCCGTCCGACCAGAGGGTCATTTCCACCCACGCAGCTGCCATGCCCCGAGCCACGCAAGCACGCGCAAGTCTTCATCCTTCTTCCCGGCGTTTTCCGTGGCGCACTTGGCTGGTGCCACAGCACGGCCGCTGTCGCCGGGGAACGAGGCGGGGCCGGGTGCCCGCCCCGGGGACGGCGCGGGTTCCTGGGACGGGGCGGCTCAGCGCCTTTTCTGAACGCACAGGACGCCGCTGGACGCGGGCCGAGCTGAGAACGCGCGGGCTCATCGCCGCGCGGGATCCCCCGCGGGGCGCGGGGCGGCTCCGCTCACACGGCAGCGACCCCAGCGCCAGCACATGCCGGGCGCGCGCAGGCGCCGCACCCACGGCCCGCCGGCAGCCCCGCCCGCGCGGGTCGCCCACGTTACTTTGATGGACAGCTCGGCCTCTCCACTCTCCTTCCCACCGACCTTCCCCGCCCCCCGCAGCGCCGCGCGCCCCGCGCACTCCCATTGGCCAGCGCGGAGCGCTCCCGCCACTCAGCCAGAAAACAGCTACCAGCCAAAGCCGAGAGGCGGCGGGACTCCGGTTCTCGCCATTGGCCCGCGGCGCCGCGTCGCGTCACGGGCCCACGTTGGCGACGGGGCCGGCGATTGGGCGGATAGCCCCCCGCGCGGCGGCATGGGCGGGGCCGCAGGCTGGGTAGCCGGCGGAGTGTGAAACCGCGTGCTAATGTAAGCGGTGCGCGCAGAGCTGCGCTCCTGTCCCACCTTGCCCGCGCATTGCCCTCCGCTAGCGCGGAGGGGACGGGGGGAAAGAAGACAGTGGGGTTCCCGTCCACTTGGGTTGGGATTTTTCAGCCGGCAAGAACTTTATTCTGGGTCGGCGAGGAGCGGTAGGGCAGCGCGGGGGAGGGGGAAGATGAGGATGATGCTACTGATGATGTCGCCGCGATGTACCGCGCTCGTCGGGCTCTGATGAGGCGCGCAGCTCCCAGATGCGCTGCCGCCCGAAGAAGGCTGCAGTGGTGCCGTTACACGAACGAGCTTCCCGTCTGATTTAGCCCTAATACGGAAGCTTTCATCTTTTTTTTTTTCCTTTTTTTTTTCTTTCTTCCCCAGACGGGGTTGTTTCCTTGGACGGTCGGGCCAGCGGGCATCTTGAGGGGTTTGTTTTCCTTTTGTCCGAGGGACTTGTCTGCAACCAACGGAAGAGCCTGTGCTGCGTGTGTGGTATCCCTTCCTCTGCCCTCCAGCGTTTCGTGCATGTGCTACTGGAGCTGCTCCGATCGGGGACGGCTGTGCGGAGCCCCCGCCCGCCCCCTTCCTCCACCTCTTGTCTTCCTCCCTTGTTCATCGCTTTCTATAGTGCCGATGACCTGGCCCCTGCGTCGACGCCCGGGAGCAGCGCGTCCCTCCCTGGAGACTTTTTCTATCCCCCTTGGCTTGCGACGGTGCCGCCGCTGACACTGCGTCCCGCTTCCTCCGGCTGGATTTTCCCCTTTTGACAAGGGGCAGAAGTGGGGAGAGGGGTCGCCTCCGCTCTGGGGTTTCCGGGTTTACAGTCTCATCGGCCACTTGTGAGTCCGTGAGGCGGATTATTCACTCCCCCAGCCTCGTCAGGTCCCGTCCCGCCGTACTCGGGCGCTGCGGGCGCCGCCCGCCGGTCGAAGCGCCGCCGAAGGAGCGCGGAGCTGTGGTGACCGTCCCGAGCGCGGCCCGTCCGCCTCTCCCGGCAACCCCTAGCCTTCCCGGGAACGACAACAACAAAGGACGCCGCGGCCGGAGGATGTTCCCGCGGCGGGGGTACTGAGCGGCGCCTCGCCCCACTCCTGCCTGCGGCGGCGGAGGGAAGGGGGCCGGCGGGTGTCGCCGCCCCTGTCCCCTCGGCGCACCAGGTGTGAAGCCGGGGCAGGCGGGGAATCTCGCCGCGAGAACCGCGCTGCGAGGGAGCCCCGCCGCGGCCGGAGCCATGTTCCCCCAGAGCCGGCACCCCGTAAGTACGGCCCGGGCCGCCGCTCCGCGGGGCGAGGGCGCGGGGCGAGAGCCGGACGGTCCGGGGCGTAACTCCGGCTTCCTAGTCCGGCTGGAGGTAGGGATTTGTGTAGAAGGCGTCCTCACAAGTTCATCCCCTCCTGAGAGGAGCGGCGCATCCTGCCTACAGGAGCGGCCGGGAACGGGACGTGCCCCTTCCCCTTCTTGTTTTGTGGGCAACTTACTTTTCCTGGAAATGGCGACGGGGGATCGCCGCCGGTCCGGGCAGCATCCGCCGAACGCGACCCCCGGGATGGGGCTGGCTGTGCCTCCGCAGCGGGGTCGGCGGTGACGAGCGGGCACGCCCCGCTTTGGTGTAGACGGCGGCGGCAGGAGCGGGTGGGTCGGAGCCGAAGCGGCTCCAGGAGCGCGATTAAGCTCGACCCCTGCTCCGCATATGAGGGACGGGAAGGTGGGTAACCAGTGCGCAGCGCCCCGGGGCGGGGGCAGGCTGGGTGCTCGTTCCATCCCTCCGGCCCGGCCGCGGTGGAAAGTGCCGACCCCTCCTCCCCGCGGGGCGGCCGCATTCTGACTGAACGTGCATCTCTCTCCCGTGCCGGCCGCCACCGCGCCAGACCTCGCACCAGGCTGCGGGACAGCCTTTCAAATTCACTATCCCGGAGTCGCTGGACCGCATCAAGGAAGAGTTCCAGTTCCTCCAGGCGCAGTACCACAGGTGAGCGCCCGCGGGCCGCCCCGGGACCAGGGGTTACCGCCCCGTGCCAGGCCAGGCGCGGGGGCTGCACCGAACGGGCGCGTCCAGGCGGTGGCGTGTGGCGTCGCGGCTGAGCCCCGCCGAGGGACCTGGGCAGGTCGGGGAGGGGCGGCGCGGACAGCCCCGGCCGAAGAGGTACCGCGGGATGCCGGGGGGACGAGGCGCGTGGGGGGGCCCGCCCTGCTCTGGGCGGGCCTGCCCGCTGGTGTGCTGGGCGGGTAGCTACCAAAGGGGTGTGGTGTCGGAGCTGGAGAAGTTCAGCACTTGTGGGCATAAAAAATAAAACAGTGTTTGTTAGGGATTCTTATGAGAAGGGGTCATTTCAGTATATCGAGTGAGGGCCTGCGCAGATTTTGTGGCACAGCGCGTTAAGGAGGCTACTTGTCACGTTTGCTTATTTGTGTGTGGTGTTAATGGAAAGATAAATAAAACGCCAACGTCCCGTGCTCAAAGAGCCAGGGAGGACTGTTAAAGCACACAAGTACCTTGAGCAGTAACACAAACTGACGTGAATCCATGGAAGTGGTGGGATTGCGCTCCTCGTTGCTCTGCTGGCCTTTAGAAGTCCTTGGTGGGTGTGGATTTGCTGCTGAAGTCCCTGCAAAGATTTAGGGTACAGGTTCTTTCATAGCCTGGACAACTGGCGTTAAGGAGGACTAATCTACCTTAATTATGTACCTAACGTGCACCTGCAATATTTGGAGAGACGTAAAAACTTTGCAGGTTTCCCAGTTAGAAATCTTCCTTTACCTATAATACTGTAGTCTTATCAAAAGTCATTAACTTATGTAAGCCATTTGTTACTTAAGAAATACAATGTAAACTATAAACATTAGTTATCATAGTTGTAAGTCAAAAATGCTGGCTTGCACAGGAACTGTTCCGTAGGATGCTAACTAGTATCATTAAAAAAACCAACAGTTTGACAGAAAACAAAGGGAATATTGAGGCCCTCAGTGAAAGTAGAATTATGCCGTTGTTTGTGATGAGATATGCAAGTGCTGGATGCGACTTACTTTTGTTTATGGAAACAAAAATCGAAAAGAAACTTGCTTGGAAATGATAGAGTTACCGATCTTTCAGGCTGTGGGCAAGGTAACATTTACTAGAGTGTGCTTAAGGTAAGAATTATCCTCAAGTTGTAATTGTAAAAGTGTTGCTCGGCAGTAATTACTAAACATGTGTACAGAGAGATGCCTCTGTCTTATCCATTTTATTCCTGAGAAGTATTTTGGAGAAATTCAGTTCCTTGAAAGTTGTAGTGCTTAATAGCAGCTCTTTGTCAAAGCATGAAGAATGGATATGTTTAGGTTCTGGAGACAGTTTGGGCCTCATACAGCATCCATGAAATGACTTATAAGTTCCTTCTCCAGCCTTTGTATTTAAAGTATGAATTAAGTCTTTCTCTCTGTGAGTTAGTTATGAGGGTTTTTTAATTAGAAGCTTTTGCCAAAATACAAATACAGTGGGTACATGTCAAAACAAATGACATAAGTTACATTAAAGTGTGATCTGTTTTGTAGCCTTAAATTGGAATGTGAGAAACTGGCAAGCGAAAAGACAGAAATGCAGAGGCATTATGTGATGGTAAGTGTATTTGTTTTATCTTTATTTCAGTAAATATCTCCTAATACAATGTAAATTAGCCTAAGAAAATAATGTATGCTCATTTATTTGCAGTATTATGAAATGTCGTATGGATTAAACATTGAAATGCACAAGCAGGTAAGGCATTTTGTTTTCTAAACCGCAAAATCAGCAGTTTCTCCCGTGCATTTAAATGTAGCTGTGCTGTTTATGTTCAGATGATTGTATCATGTGTCTGAATCAATAGCCTGATTTGTAGCTGTGATTAGTAAAACTTTGCCTACCTCCTGTCAAATATGGTGTAGATTAGAATAAGCAACAAGGCCTTTATGGTAGTGGTGCTGAAAGACACTGGCATAAGTAGGAAGGGTCTTGTGTCTGTGGTTTTAAAATATAATTCAGTACTTTACAAATTTGTGGGTTTTTTTGGGGGGTGACTGTTTTTCTTTTGTTAGTGGTAGAGACTCTGATAACTGATCTTATGCATGTGTAGCATATATTGTGCTAATTGCTTAAACCCTTGCCATATAAAGGTATGAAGAGATTAGTGACTTGGAAAGCTCTAGTTATGAGTTTGCAAGTTCCCCTAAAATTCACACTTATGGCCACTAAAATGGTGAATAAAAAGAGTATTGAACTGGAACAAGACACTAAGGACCTCATAAGAGAAGAAAAGCTAAATGATTGCTCAGCCCAGAGGACCCTCAATTGAGTAGTCATTGTCTGTCAAATAAAGCATTAATGGCAGGGTGTAAGTATTCTGTAGATATGCTGACATTCACTTTTTCATCAAGATGCTAGTACAATAAGTCTTTCAGAAATCGATGGCCTCTTAAAAAAATTATCATTAGATGAAGTTGCACAGTTGGACACATTTCAAAGTGCAACAATACGATTCTTTCTTGATGTGTATGTGCTATTTCATCTAAAACTCTTGTTTCATTAAATTAAAGAGCATGGCTGACCGGCTAGGGCACAGCGAAGAAATTGATTAGTTCAGGCTTCAGATCTTCAGTATATTCAAAGACATTCATTAAGCAAGTGAATTGCAGAATTGAATTTTGCTTTTGTAACTCTGAACTCTTTGATTTTGTTTTGTTTTGCTTTCCTCTAAAAATATTATATTTGGAAAGGTGACATTGTAATTCCATGATAACTTTCTGTCTGCAAAGCAGGGTAGGTATTCTTTTGGTTTTTGGAGGTACACTTTTTTCAATGCAAAATGCCATTAAAAGAAGAAGTATTATGACAACCTCATTCTTTTTTTAAAGTAGTGAGCCAAATAGGTAGATGAAACAGCTATTGTAGTGTTTGGCTTGGTTGTCTATTGTAGCTTAACTAATTTTGTGTTTTAGAAGGGTGTCAGTTTTTCTGTGCAGTGACTTCTCCTGGCTTTGTTATTTGAAGATTTTTTTTCTTGGATTTATTCTCCTTAACAACTTCTTGGCACACAGTAACCTGTGAGAAAGCCAACATCTGTATAGGAAGTCCATTTGCTGCAAAATGGATCGTAGTTTCAGAAGATATTTAAGAGAATGTGTTGCTTCAGTCAATGGATTAGGAATTAACTTTAGATAAAATCAATTAAACCCACAAGATCAAAATGCGTGAGAACTGAGGTTTCCACTTTGACCTGAACATATGTGTATTCTAAGGGTTTAATGTTCTCTGTGTATGGCAACTATAATTATGTACCCGTTATGCAATGATACTTCGAAAGCTTATAAGATTTATGACAAAGCATTATACCAGTGTTGATTCTAGTTGGGGAGAGTAGTGCATGCTTGCTCTGTGTATGCTGTTAAAAAAAGAATAAGCTTTTGAATGCATAAGTACATTTCTCTGCATATGAGTCTCAGATAGTGTTCTTTTACGTGTTAAGTAATTCTAATTTTTGGTAAAAGTACCACGTTCATATTAAAGACTCTTGATTTAGATGCCTGCAGTGAGGATGCCAAATGGTGTTGCAGTTCAGTATGTAGGTGGTCTCAGATTACAGGAAATGAAAAAAAGCCTAACAATGACATTCTTCTGAATTTCCATAGCTAACTATGAGTTCTGAGGAGGCTTTTGACAGATAGTAATCATAATTCTTATTAACTGGTGATGTCTACCCCCAAGGGTGTAGCCAGACTCAAATTGATGCTTTTTACTGGCTGATCACCAGCATGGCCTAAGTGCTCATTATGTTCTAGAGAGGGCCTTTGGAGCTCTCATTACATTTGACAGGAATTCTCTCTAGGGGAAAACTGGGCATTAGCTAGACTCCTGACAGGCTGAAATTATTCCTGCTTTATGGCTTATAACCAAATGCTAGCAAGGCATCATCAGGGGACACGAAAAGTTGTCATTTCTGACAACATCTTTGTTACTGGAAAATGCAGTGATGGGGAAACTTTCCACTGAACAAGCTTTAACATCTTTAAGGCTTGCCTCCTATTTGGATGCTGCACTTGCTCTGTGTGAAGCTCTTCAGACTGCTTGGGGTGCTGTTTGAAAAACCAAAAATTGCACTGCAGCAGTGTTTATTTATGGAGTGTGGTGTGTACATCACTGTTAAAAGTAAAGTCATTTAGATACAATGAAGTAGTTGCAGTTAGCCTGCATATATAAATGAAAAGTTTAAGTTCTTGTATTGATACAGTTGCATCAGCAGTTCCCTCTTCATTTAATGTAGTAATCTATTATCATTTGACTAAAATAGAGTTAGTCAGGACTTGAATGTTGTTATAAACAGAGCTAACTGAGGTAAACTTTCCACTTGAATATGTTGCATTTAAGTTCAGAAATGGCCATGGTAAGGCTTCCCTCCCAACTTTTAGCTTTGGCACTTTGTGGTGTTTAATTGCAAAACTCGATGCTTAAGTGAAGGTGCTGCTGCATTTCAACCTACTGGCTGAATGGTGACCAGGAAATAATCTTTTGACATATTCATGGCTGGTTTGTATTTGGATTTGTTTGTTTGCTTGTCTTGTTTTCATCTTGTTTCTGCGTGGGTTTTTAAATTTATTAAAGAATTTCAAAGATTAGTTCTTAAGAGGATGTTGTGCGTGGACACTTACGCTGTTTTCTTAGAAATTATTTTAAGGTGAACAGTTACTGACCAAGTTTTGCATTCCTGAAACAGAAACAAGTGCCTCAAGATTTGTTTAATTAGGTGTAGGTTGATTTAGATATTTTTTTCATATGTGTCAAGAAGACAGAATGAATAGGAATGTTTGATGTGGTCTTAAGTTTCTTTTCAGTGTTATACTGTCCAAGTGAGATTTTTTCCCCACTATGACATCTGTGGCTGGCAAAGCAGATAAATCAACTGCTAGTGCCAAGAGGTAGAGTTGCTTGGGTGTTAAAAATCCTGCTGCACTTAGAGTTGCTGCCTTTGGCTCTTAGGGCAGTGCATCTTTATTTTCACCAGCTCTGCCTGTCATCTTATGTCCTAAGTCAGGAGATAAGTTTTCCTGTATGTTTAGTGCCTAGATTGTTGAGGTGCAAGATTATCTTTTGTTTGCTGCCAGGCAGCCAAAGAAAAAAATAATTAATCAGTACTGAACCAACTGACAGACTTAGAAACTTTTATGGTGTCAGGGTTTCTGCTATCCCAACAGTTGCAGAAAGGTTTCCTGCTCTTTGGGTGGGTTATTTTGATCTCTCTGACCTGCCTGGAGGCAGACCTGTCATTCAGTACTTTGTCTGTTGTAGAAAAGTACACAAACTCCAAAGCTGCATTGTGTTAACTAGTTGTACGAGAGTTAAATGTCTGTTTTAGCCTGGACTGTTTTATGTAGTCATTTCTAACACTTTACATCAAAGGATAGAATCTTCTAATGATATCTCATTAGAACATCAGTCTTCAGGAGTGGGTTAAATAGGAGGGAATTAAGGAGCTTAGTTATCTCTATACAGCTTCTGAGTAGGATGGCTGTGCTGTTGAAAGGGATTTAAAGATAAATTTTTTTTTTCTGCTACGGTTTAATTATTGGAATGAAAAATTCCTTAAGGTGTTGGTGGTGTGCAGTGAATGTTTCAAGAGCATTTTACAGTTGGCATGGCCACATAAGACATGCAAAAACTGGTTTTATTTAGAAGAGATAATGGCAGGGTTGATTGTTACACGGTATTTTTCATTCAAAAAATTGTACTTATTCTACAAATATTTGTTTTCTAAATAAATACAGTTGTGTTGGAAGTGCAACCGTTTCAACTACAACTAGAGTTGCCAGTTTGAAAGGGGAGAAAAGATCAGAGTGGTGACCTCAACTTTCATGACTTTTGAACCACGTTTCAAGCTTGAGGCCAGCATTATTTTGAAGGAATTATCAGACAGATTCAGGGCACTGTGGCTTTTAGATAACCATGTTGTCAGACGCCATCTATTATGTCAACTCCATATACAACTTAATTCAAAAGTGTGTCACAATATAAACACTGTACATATATTAAATACTGCCCGATCATCTCTCATTTTAGACTTGGTCTGCCAGATTTCAGGTTCCTCAGAGAGCCCTAGAGGGAGAGAGGAAAGGTATTCCTACCAGCTAAATTGTTAAACTTCTTTTGCATTGCTGAAACTTTCATTGCTGCATGTCTTGTTGATGTACTTTGTGCATGTATTTAAGTGGAGGGAAGAAAAAAAAAAAGCCCTGGTAATTTTTGGGGTAAGAAGAAGAGTAAGAGGGAAGATACTGTGTGAATGTGCAGTACCCTTCTGTCACAACAGAATCTATGGGGAATGCTTAACAGTTTTCCTTCTGGTTGTTACACCAAATCAAGCTGAGCATTTGAATTGCTTTTCTTCCCTCTCTACTTAAGTGTTTGTAACAAAGTGGTAAAATTGTAGCATCTCCCCTGCGACATAGAAGGTAGGATGTTTTAGGTATGATAGATCACCATTGGCACGCAGTAAAAGCCTTTAAAAATAATTTTGGGTTTACTGGCACTTATAAGAAGACTGCATGGTACCTTTCACTTTAAAAAGATAATGATTTTGAATAGAACTAATGAAATTATATTTCCATTTAGCATAAGATTTAGGGATATCTAATAGCAATTATGTCAAACGCTACTATTTTAATCTTCTGCATCACACTTGTTCGTTGGACTCCATAGGTATTTGAACAGTAGTAGTTGCTCACATAGTTCCTTGCGAAAAGGGGAAAAAGAAAGGTGGACAGGGAGAATTCAAGATTATTTCGGCTTTTGCTTGTCAAAACAGCTAGTTAAACAGATTAGTCCTTGTGATTGCTTGTAGGCCATGGCTTTTAAAATTTTTGCAAGTTCGTCCCATGTTCAACCTGAACTTGCAACCTGTGTTCTAGTGAATTTCTACCTTTAAAGTTTTTGTAGAGGTAATGTTGTGTGACGTCTCAGGGCAACACTTTCTAGTGCCCTTACCATGAAGAATTTTGTCCTTCACCAACTGGGAGTTTGCCTTTCTGCACTGGTGACCATTGTCTGCCTTTTATTCTTCTACTGTGCACTTCTAAGAAGAAGCTGACTTAGTCTTCTCCATAATCACCTCTTTGTCAGCAATGAGATCTCTTCCCTTAATCCTCCTCTTGAAGCTAATAAAATCTAACTTCTTCCTAGTATGATATGTGCTCTGGTTGCCTGATGGTCTTACTAGTGTCACTTAGTGGCTTGTTTTGAAACACACTCAAACCACAGCTTCCCATACAAGTCAGATTCACTGCTACACTTAGTGGCTTGTTCCAGTTTAGCAACATCTGTCTCCTTGCCAAACAAGGGGAACAGAAAGGGAATTATTTCAGTTAGCCAGTTGGTTACAGTCATACTACTGCATCCTAATGTGAGGTGTAGCCTTCAGCAGCACCAGGGTGTGGGGCTGATGCGTATTCAACTTGTTCTACAGTACTCCTGTGCCCTCTGCTGCAAGAGTGCTTTCTAATGTGTTTCCACTCTTGCTGTGCTGGAGTGGGAAAGGGTTTGTCCAAGATGTAGTACAAACCCCAACCTTTGTTTGCTTTAAACCTGGTTTTCACTATCTTTATTTGATGGCCCTGGTTCTCAGAACAGAAGCTGTTGATGCCTAGCTGCATTTGCAATGGAGTCAAAGTGTTATACCTGTTGCAACCCATCTATGTTGACTCCTTTTCAGATTGGGCAGTCCCAGCCTAAACAGTTGTATGGCTTTCTTTGATCATCTTCCTTGCTATTTTACTTCAACCTTTTTAATTTTTAAGTTAGCCTTTTGAAATGAGGGGACTAGAACTACATGCCGTTCTCTGGGTGCAGGTGAACCAGAGATTTATATTATCACAAACTTCTGTTTTCTGGATATTTTTTGTTTTCCTAAATTTTATTTTTATTTCTTTTTCAGTTAGGTTTCCAAGTTTTTGCTTTTGGCTGCCATGAAATGCTGAACTGCTGGAGTTGCTATTCACATTTGAGTTCTTGCTCATGAATGATAATTGTAAGCTCAGGAGACATCATTTTACATGGCTAGGGATGTCTACTCCCAGCAGGTGTAAATTTAGATACAATTCTTTTCATTGCCCACTTAGATATAAAAGGTCTCTTTGCAGTTCTTCAGTCATTGCTTTTACTTTCTTATGGAATAGAGTGCTGTATTTCCATTTTCTTACAGCCTTCGTATTTACTTTCTTTCTAATTCTTTTATGGAGCACGTTTTCTGACTCACTGGTTGCTGTCTTTTCCAGGCTGCGCTGCTGATCATATTCATAAAAAAGTTTGCAGCAAAGGCCCTATGAAACTCCACCAGTAAACTGTTTCTGGCATAGTGCTGGAGGTGATTGAAAAGTAGATTAGAGCTTGCTGAAATTGAGTTAAATCTTAACCAAACTCTGGTTTAAATCATGTTAGGCTTAAAAACCAGTTATCTCCTGAGGTTGTCTCTTTAAAAAAGAAGGCCTAGTGCTGCACTGATTTGGGTATTAGAAAAACAACCAAACAAAAAATCCCAACAAAACAAAAACTTAAAATACTACTACCTTATGAAATAATGCTATAACCCTTTTTCCATTCCAATTTCAATTGAAAGTATTGTGATTGTATTTTCAACCTAGATAATTCAATATTGTTTCCATAGGCTTGTATGAGTCTTGACATAGCATCAGAGTGGGCTGTTCAGGTTTTTTTTATTTTAAGTGTTAAGTATTATTTCAGTTGTTAAAAAACCTAGTTATAAAATGCGCTTTCTAGTATGAGGAAATCAGTTCAGGAAATTAATCCATTTGGTAGGTTTCATTGAACTTTTTATAGTGATAGTATTCTGTGACTAATGAGAAACTGCAGAATGTTTGAGTCCAATCACTAATTGGAATTGGCTAAGTTACTCCCACCTTTTCTTTATGTTCTTCAGATGTGTGAACAAATTGGAAGTGATGATTAAATTAAAGATTAAAATTCTTTTAAGTGTTGGGTAAGCTTTGTTGTCAGGGCTACTTAACTGAAAATATTCTGTGCTTTTACATGATCCAAAGAGCTAACTATCCTTTTTAAATATGTGATAACAAAACGAAAAACTGAGGCTAGTTTGTGTTTTGGTGTAAGACTTAGTTGGTTTAGGATTTTAGATTTCTCCCCCAGCAGCATGGGTGTTCTTTTTTTTTCAGTTCAGTCTTCTTTATCTTGAAATTTCTGTTGAATCTTTTTGATGTTTGTGTAAACAATTGGTCAAAGCAACTTACTTGTAAGGCGACCAGTCAGTGTATTGACAAGAACAGACACAACAGAAAACTGCATTAGGAGGTAAACCATTGGGATTTGCAGTAAATATATTACAGAACACAAGTGAATTGCCAATACTGCTTGTTTAGCAGTTTGCAAGGGCAATGGTAGTATGGATTTTTGAATTAAAAGGGAAGGACTGTTCTTTCTATGTACTGGAACATCTAGTTTATGGCTGAGGATAAAATTGATTTAGAGAACAAAATGCTGCCGTCTCTACTTGTGCCGTTTTAAAGCCTTCTATGGATTAGCAAGCAAAAACAAAAGATAGCTTTCAGTTTTGGAGAAGGGGAGCAAGAATGGGTATGCTTGTTCTGCTGCATCTTGATTAGTTATTAAGTCTATGAGAGAACCTGCTTTTGTTAGCTCAAGAAAAAGAAAGGACATCTGAAACTGGGTAGGTTTTATGATCTGTGGAAATCTACCTATTTATGATTTTGTTTTTCAAGTGTTCTAAACCCCTCAATTGCTGTGCTCTCTGCTTCATGGTATGATGATCTCAACTTTTTTAAGTATAGAAGTTTGAATTAAGTCCCTGGGGGGAAGGGATGAAAACCCCAAAATTTCTTGGGAAAAATAACTTAGAGAAAGATCATTCTTTTGCACTGTTGTCACAATAGTTTCCATTTACAACAAAATTTAGTTTAATTTTTTTTAAAAAAAAGCTAAAACATTTATTGCTCTTCAAGTGTGAGTTTGAGTGTAAAGTCATGCAGAATTTCTATTTTTGTTACTGGTTATAAGGTGTCCAGCCATTACTTTGCAGACAGCTAGCTGTGGCCTCAAATGATGAACATAAATTTCCAGTTAAGCAAATGCAAAATTTTTAACAAGACCTATGGGAAGCTTTGTTTCTGAAATATGTACTGTAGAATCACATCACTAGTGCCTCTGTGTCCTCCTAGCAGGATCAGCTGTACCACTGTCATTGCTGATTGGGTGCTTATCCTATATGTTAGCAAAGTCTTAACAGTAATGGCAACTTGCAAGCTCTTTAGGTAGCAGATTGCTTTTATGTCCTTGCTGTTGAAGTGCTTATTCAGTTACAACTTCAGTCTTTTCTGTTGCAGCTTCAGCTCTTTACTATGTGTTTTCTTCACCCTGAATAAGGAGCACAAATCATTCCCCTGCCTTCCAGAACCGTGTTCCATACCTCTAAAGTCGAGGGTTCATTCTCTGAATGTTGTTGCCCAGCTGAAGTCCAGCGCAGTATTCCAGGGGAAGGACGTGCAGTGCTGAATAGTGCAGCTTTACTTAGTGTATGGCTTACTGTGGTGGCAGCCTTTTTTGCAACAGCATACTATTGACTTATGTTCAACTTCTGATGCGCTGTGACAGAGAGATTCCTTCCTAAGGCCCATTATTTCCTTTTCCTTTATGTTCCTGTCTAGACATGCTATGGGCCTTTATCCCTGTCCTTCCTTTTACTTTGCAGTCCATTTCTCCATTCACTGTAAAATGAGTTCTGAAGCTATTCTCCAGCGTATTCTGTCTTTCTCAGCTTGAAACTCTCTGCAAATTAAGGATTAGGGTGAGTGAAGAGATCTTTATGCCTGTTAGTGGGAAATACTGAAAAATTCTGGACCTATCATGAATGCAGAACTTCTTAATTTGCAGAAGAGAATTTCTTCATACACAGTTTAACAGTTAAGCAGTTTTGTCCATGTTTCTATGAAGTTTCAGATGGGCTGTGGTATTAGTGTTGCTCCTTATAGTGCTATGAATGTCAAATCCATATTGAGGATGTTAACATCATCTGCCTCTCTTAGCCATAATTACTTTACCTTTTTTGACTTTGCATAATTCTGATGTTTACTGTTGAAAATTACTTCTGAACTGTGGTTTATCTCTCTTTCACTTAAATCTTTATGAATAAGAGGCTTTTTAACCTCTGATTTGATGAATAGTAATTAAGCTCGAGTGTCTTTGCTCTTCCATTTGCCGTTTTCTGCCTGCTAGGCACAGCTAGGCTCTTCTGTGGATTCCTGTCCTCTTGACGTTTGAGGTTCCACCAGGTGTCCACTAGCTGCTTAGTCTTCGTTAATGTGCTTTTTGTATTTCATCAGACCTAGCCAATATGAAGATGTTTTACTTGGAACACTCTCACCTGTTCCTTTGCTCTTTAAGCTGCAATGTTGACCTTCCATAACTAGTAATATATATAAGTGGTTTGTAATAAATCTTACATAGTTAAGATCCATGCAGAAAAGTATAGACTTCTGGCCTTCTTGGTGTTCCTTGACCATATCTTTCATTTTCTGATTGAGGGTATCAGACGTCTTGAGTGTTCCAACGTGTAGGGCAGGAGCATTACTTGAGCTTTGTTTCTTTACTAGGGGCATATATGTGGTTGTGCTGTATATCTACAAGCCTATATATGTCTCGCTGGACCTAGTTTCCATTTCATATATGCTTTCCTGTTTGTCTGAAGTCAGTGAAGAATTTGAGATTTAGTCTCTTGGCACAATTCCATCCCTCTCATTTTTCCTCTGTCCCTTTTCTGTTTTCAGATCTATTAACTGTCATCCATGTCCTTAATATTGTTTCAAAAAGAAGATATCCTTTCTCCAGGTCCTATAAAACCGATCTTACCAGTTGGCATTTGCTTTTCTCAAGTTCTACTGGGTTTTTCATTCTTTCTTCCTTTTACGATCATTATAAACTCAGCATTGATTGCAGTCTGCATAATTTTTTTTTCTATTTGGACAGTTTCAATCAACTCTTAGAATGCAATTTAGATGATGTCTTTACTATTTTTTCTATTCTGTAAGCAACAGACTATAAATGAAAAATAATGAAATGGGTGAGAAACTTACTGTCATGTTCCCAAAGTTTTGCTGGAAGATTTGTGAATCTTTTTCCTACATGGTGAAAATATCCAATATTTTCGCCTTCCTTCCAAATCCTGTGTGATGGATAGTTCTGCTAGTTGCTGTCAAAGGAGTTTTCAATCCTCTTAACCTGTTATTCCTTAGTGTTCACCTGATGGCATCTGAAGCATTTATGTGAACACTATTTTAAAACCTTTAATAGTTTTTTCTGAATTGATAGATTTTTGAAACTGAGCAGTGAATATGCTAAGCATTGTAAAATGGTGAAATTACATTTAAGAGATAATAGTACATGTGAATTACCAAGTGTAATTTGGTAGTTATACATAAAGTACTGGTTGTAGCGTATTGATTTTTTCCCCCATATTCCAGGCCTTTGCCTTAATGTGTCTCTTTTGTTGGCTGACATGCTTATTGTTCTAGTAAAGTGCCGATTCTACTGCTACTATAGTCTTAGTTGAATGTTGATAAAGACTGGGAGTTTTGTTATTGACTTGAATACTGTAAATATATGTACTTGATTTGAAGAACTTTATGTTCTAATTTTTAGAAAGTCTGTGACTCCAGGTGCTTCTCCAGCTACCTAAAAGCTCTGACTTTCTAGTGCCATCTCAGTAAAATGACTCAGTAAGGCAAGTGCTGAAAGAATATAGGCAGAATTTGGAATGTGGCTTGTGGGAGGGAGAGCAAAATAGGAAGTAGTTTTAAAATAATGTCCTAAACTGAATGAAAAGTCAACAGGACTCTTTTCTGATAGGAGCATAGCAGTTACAGATATACTGCTTTTTATGTCTCCTTTCACTTTCCGTTCTCTTCGTCTTCTCACTGTTATTGTGTAGGGGAGTGTTGTTCAGTTGTCCAGAGTAAATAAAGTCCTTAATGTCCTCAAGGATAGTAGTGCAAAGCATGCTGGATAATTTTGGAGACTATGCTGCTTCTAGAGCATCGTAACAGCACACAGGAATGTAATCCTGTGAGAAGAGGGGAACTCATGTGAGAGCTTATTGTTTCTCCCAAAAACCTCTGCTCTCATCTTGGTTCTCCTGTACTTTGGGCTCCTCTCCTACTGGATAGATGCCTCCTGCAAGTCTATTTAACTCACTGATATAGTGGTCTATTAAGCTGGCCCTTTCCCACCTTTTTATAGTAATTAGTTTTCTGCCTGACTAGTTGTTAAGTTGTTGGATAAGTCTCCAGATGTCTCTGGTGTGGTTCAGAGAAAGTGTGCCTCTGGAAGCAAAGATGGGAAAGACTTATTCTGGATTGGAGTCAGTCTCCGACTTGCTCAGTATCTCACAGAATCTAAATAAAAGTGGGAACTGTGTGTGCTGGAAAACAGCTTGAAAGTAACACAAAGCTGTGTGCTCATTTCAGAGATTTAAATAGTTCTGTGTGTATTGAAAGCTAGCTTAGCATGGAAACTAAACAGTGGAACTAAAATTTGGATAAACACACATTTGTAGTTGTGAGTGTTTGAGCAAGATGGGGTAAAGTTGAATTAAAGGAGAAATGTGGTAACTGTCCTGTTTAGCAAAGTTTAAGAAGACACTTGATATAGTCAAGATATATGAAAGGAGCACTTTGACATCCTGACAACAGCTTCTTTGTTGCCTGTTGGCTTGGTTTCAACAGGATTTACAGCTGCAGATGGGATGGGCAGTTGTGTACAGTGGTTCATTGAGAGTTACACACTGAAATTAGACATCTGAAGTATACCTAGTCCCTTTACGGATGAATGAGGTCCAAACCTGCAGTAGTTATTTGGCAAGTGTAGCTGTTGTCTTGTGCATCATATGTAGCTTATGTTTAAATGAACATGACCTTTCTGCAATTTAAACTAACATCTAAGAAGATTCTGCAGTCTAGGGACTGAATTAAAACCCACTAATTTCACTTTGGAAACTGTCTAGCATTCTGTGGCTTTATTGTTTTGAGGTTTTATTCTGTTAATATTTCTGCTACTTCTTCCTCTCCCCATTTCCACTTGCAGTATGGTGGTGGTTTTGGTTTTTTTTTCATTGCTAAAGATTTTTCATGCCAGTCTTCTGGGATTTTAGTGTCATCATGTTGTGGGTGACAGATCTCACAATTAAAATGAATAGAACAAATGTGGAGCAGAGGAAAGGCTGTATTTGTTAATGATATGTCATGCTAAAATGGCAGTTTATGCCCAGAATACAGAGATTGTTCCTGTCACTGAAATGAATGCTACCCATTGCTGCTTGTCAGATTGAATATTAAGTATCTGTTGAGAATAACCCTTCCCATTCCCTCCTATGGGTGAGAATATTAGTGATGACAGTGTTTATAATTTAAAATATAGTTTGAAGGCCAACTTCCACAGTGTATTGCAGGATGGTTAATATGGTGGTACAGGGGAGATGAAGGTGTCTACTTGTGTGAGTAGTCTGTTACTCTGGAGGCCTGTAAATTTCATTGGCTGCTGCAGTTCTTCTAGAATCATTGGATTTGAAAGCAATAGAAAGATAAGATATCCGATTACCCAAATGATTTGCAGGGTTAGCCAGTGTTGTCATGGAGATGCAAGTTGGAACAAATTACATTTCAAGCAGTAAAATAATCTTAAAGCACGTCTAGGAACAAGAAAATTTGGCAGTGGCACTTACCCGAATTGTGTCTTACGTTGACACAACTGTTGTTTGACATTGATGTGCTATGGGGGCCTAAACTTTTAAATGGCATGTTGCCTTTTTTTTTTCTTTTGCAGCCATTGCCAAAATGGAATGTAGTGTATTAATTTTAAATAAAGGGCATTCATAATATATGCATATCTCAGTGCTTACCCTGGATTCAATAACTCATGAACAGCAAAGTTCACAGAATGCTAGCTTTAATCATTTGAAGCTTTTGAGTGTTTAAATTTGAGATTTAATTATAACTCCAACATCACTTCATCCCAATTCTTAGTGATGAATTTTTGGAAGTGTTACAGTCTTTCTGTAGCAAGTTCTAACAAAGGATGCAGAGAGCTAACCACAGTGAAATGTTTCTTTTTCTCCAATTGCTCTGTGAATATGTGTACTTTTTGTTGTGTTCAAAGATATTGATCACAGGAAGAATAAAGGCTTCATCGTTCAAGTGTACTGCTTGTTTCAGTGATTTTGCCAGAAAAATGAAAATACTAGGTAGGTAGTAAACTTAAGCACAAGATTAAAAAACACACATGCAGTTTCTTACTACATTTCAAAAGTCTTTGGGTATTTGAATGATTTCTGGCTTGGAACAGGGATTTAAAAAAAAACGGTCAAACATGTCCCATAAAGAGGGCTTTATCCACATGTCTATTAGATGAAAATTGGTCTGAAGTCAAACCATTTGCAGCATTCTCATGGGCTTTGATTTTTCTTCCCATCCCACCACAGATAATCTCAAATGATTCAGTAATGACCAAAAGTGCAACATTGACCTTTGCTCTCCAGTGGATTACTGTTACATGCTGTAAATGGCAGGAAGTCCATTTTGTCCCTCCAGAAGGAATTCAGTGTTGTACTTGGCTTTCTACATGTTGAAAGTGTAAGCAGAAGCAGAGTGCTTAGGAATTACCTTCTAAATCTTTTGTGAGTATGATTTGACAGTATATTCATTTCTGTGTATTAGAGACTGATTCTCTTGATTCTTTTGCATGAAAAGAATGAATTAGGTTGTGCTTTTTTGGTATCATCAGAACTTTGGGTTTTCTTGCTTTACGCTAATAGTGTTGCTCCTAAGCTATATTTTTCTTCATTTAATTACAAATTTGATTCTAAAAATTGGTCAAAATAATAAAGTAAATCCAAATGTAATAAATGAGAATACAGAAACCCATCTTTAAGAACTGGTGATAGAGTACTTTCAAATCTGATCTAACTTTGTGTTAATGGAACTTCAGTGCAAGAAAGAATAACAAGCTTTTGACATACAATGGACATTTTTAGCTGAGCGTTGCTTTGTAAAATAAGGTCTTTGAGGAGAGAGAGCACTCCTCCTTTGAGGAATCTCAGCACTAATAATAGAGCAGCTGTTGCAGCACAACTGGTTGCTGAAACTAATATGTTATAAGACTTAATTTTTGCCTTAAATCACCATGGATGCTATAGCTAAAATTACTACTGGGACATATATTGGTATGGTATATTACTACTGGGACATTATTTGGAGCAAAACCAAAATTATTACTGTCGAAACCTCTGAAGCTGAAAGGTGATTAACTAATTTTCCTCAGAGAAAGTCTGCATTTCTCATTTAGGAGTGAGAATGTTGGTTCCCATAAGCTAGGGCTTCCAGCATTAATACTTACATACACATGGGTATTTATTATGGTGTGGAATAGTTTGGATACCTGTATTATACTTCCTTCTTTTCATTCCAGTGCAAAAATCTGTATGTTCCAACGAATCATGTTGATTTAAGTATATCCTATGTGGTGCTTTGGAAAGTACAGGCTATCAAAATGCAAAATTATCTGGAATAGACTATTGTAAAGGAAAACACTTCTATACTTTTTTCTAACAATGCAGAAGTGTAATGGTTTGAGAGCCCCAAAATCCAATTCTCGAGTCCAAATCCCCCTCCCACATCTCACCCCAGTGTGAGATGAGTTTTCCGGACACCACACAAGACTCAAAATGGGGGAAAGGGATTATATTACAATGACTTTACAAATAAACATCATAATACATCATATACAATTTTAACTATCTTTTCTATCATAAAGCAGTATTTACAATGGATCAAATCTCTTCTTCCTCCAAATAAAAGTCCAGGAGGGAAGAAGGAAGAGATCCTTTCCACTCTCAGAGCAGCAGTGTCTCTAGGGCAGCAGGCTTTCTTCTTCCATGCAGCAGCTGTAGCTGGATCTCTGCCAGTACACACGAGGGGGGTCTCCAAGCCCCTCTTGGCCCTTTGACTCCAAACGAGGGTCTTTTTTTCTTCCGTGGGCTGTGTTCACCAGGACAAAGGTCACTTCACCACGTCATATCAATGAAGTACAGGAGCCTTCGTGACAGTCCCTATCTTCAGGGGATTCAAGCCCCCTTGCAGAGCTCTCGTGCTCTGTCTCTGGCCGTCCCGGTCCAGCTCTGGGAAGCCTTGAGCTTTTCAGCTCCTCTCTTTTCGGTGCTGTAGCACTCTAAGACTCTTCTCAAGTAAGAGTCCATCTCATTCCTCCTAGGAGGGGTCTCAAAAGGAGTTTGGGGGTTTTGGTTTTCAGTTCTTACCCAAACTCTGTCTCTGGAGGGCTTAGTCCTGCTCTCTCTCTCTCTCCATTAGAGATCTCTGTGTATTCCTTGGCTGCATGCCTGTTTGCTGCTCCTTATCTTCTGCTGGCTCTCTGCCTCTGTTTCCGTACGCTGCTCCTGCTGCTGCTCACGGTGGAGGAGAAAAAACTCCCAGCTTCTCAGTCACAGACCTCAGTCCAGCTTAACACTGTTTCCAAGTTTCTATGGCCCCGGCTGGGGGGCTGTGGCCCCCCAGAGGGGCTCCTGCCCCTTCAGCTCGTGGCTTTCACAACATGGCCACTCTCTCCAATCACTGCTACAACTACCTTCTTTTCCAGTCTGGGTGATATGTTTATATTTTGCAGGAGCGCTCATTGGCTCAACCCCAAGGGTAACCACCCCCTGGGGGGTTACCATTTTATAACTTCAGGGGGGCAAAACTGCTTTTTCCCCCACCACAACATTGAAAAAAAATTGCAGTTATATATAAAAGCTTTCTTAACTGCTTAGTAAAATACCTTATTTAAATAAGTATATTTAGTAACTAGTCTGGCTGCTTGTTCTTTGTCATTATGTTAAGAATTCACTTTAGCAAGAGACAAACTTAAATGCAAACGCTTGAGTTTGGCAGTGGTTAGGTCAAAACATTTAAGTCCTTAACTAAATGGAACAGAGACAAAAAAAATTACATGAGTGAAGAGAAAAAAAATCCATCAGCTCAACTTAATTTTACAAAATACTGCTGAATTCCTTCATGTTAATTTTTAATGACACTTCAGAAAGGAGGGTAGGACTTCAGTCAGGGGTCTGACAAGCTTGTCATTTGCAAATAAATCAAAAGATAGTTATTACAACAGCAAGAACCAGTGAATGATATAGTTTTGTTATTCTTTGATGGGCCCGACACTCAAGTCCTCTATTAGAAATGAATGTATTCAAGAGGTTCTGCATTAAGAACACAAACAATTAAGGGCACTTCAGACGCTTTTCTAAGAGCTGCCATAGAGCTCTGAGGACTTTCATGAGCGATGCAGGCTTCTGTAGTTTGCTTTACGAGGAACCAAAGAACATGGGTGATTAGTCATGTTTGTCTACGTTTGAGCAGCTTTCTGCAAAATTTCCTTTGTTTATTCATTCTTCTGACTTCTTTATATGTCTGGAGATCAGTAGTTAGATAATAGTTTTATTATATTGGGAGGCCTCTAGGAATAGGCCATAAGTACCTTTATTTTAAGACTCAGATTCATGAGCCCCAATTCCGGGGGCTTACTCTAATGACACGAGTTACTGATGTCTAGTCTTGATTAATGAAACTCCTTGACTCTTTCAGAAAGAGGTTTTGCTTTCAAGAGTGAATATAGACACACACACATGCTTATGCCTGTATATTCAAAGGTATCTCGTCTTAAAAAGTGAATGCTTTTTGAACAGTTAGATTTATATTCAAAGTAACAAATATTCCTTTTTCTCAATTCTGAAAACAATCTCTTGCAATTCTGGATTGGCAAGATGAGGTGAATTGTGCATTAAAACCTCACTTTCACAACTTACTAGACAACAAATATTTTTTAACATGTTAGTGAATAAGAATAGTTCTTACTAAACATTTGATGGCAGGAAACAGGAGATGTATGAAATTCCATAATGGATAAATAATTTTAAGTACCTTATTTACATGTGTGAAATAATTCTAGTAGGCAGACTGCCTTCTAATGTAAGCATACTTTTGTTATGATGTTTAGGATAGCCTCTTCAGTGTAGATGTCTCTTAGCTGGCACCTGTAACAGGGTCAAGAAATCCCAAAATAAACTTATTTTATGGCGTGTTCATACAAGTTTACCTAGCACTGTGGGTGAATTAAGGTTGCTGTTCATATATGATCATCAATGATGTCCAGCTTTGGTAAAGACGAAATAAGAAGGGTACTATTTTTTTCTGTTCTGATATGAAGTCAGGCATGATAGTACTGAGACAATAATTTTAAACTAAGAGTGATGTGGAAAGGGTTGATTATACCCTCTGTTTTAGAAAATAAGTAAATAAAATCTAATTAGGCAGTTTTGGGACTGGTAATTATCACGTGATACTGCATTCTTTTGCTTACTCTGTGGTGTGTGTGCTATGTTATTGCAGTGTTATTATAGTGAAGCTCAGATATTTGGGACTTGGGGAGAAAAACCCAATGATGTGGACAACTTCCATGTTTTATAGGGTTAGAGTTTTTTCCTCTGGCCTCCAATTGGGAGGTCTGGAGACACACAATCTTTAACGCTGCTGATGCTTTTGAGAAAGCATGCAGGATCACTCTTGAGGAGAAAAGACAACACAGAAAGATTCGTGCCTTGCAGAATATACCTCCTAAGGAGTCTTTCTGCTGTGCCTTTTGCAACCAGATGTGCCTGTCTCTCAGAATTGTTTTCCATAGCTGACTTACCCTGCTTTCTGGAGAGATATAGTAGGTATGTGGAAAAATACCCTTGAGTACATGTGCTTTTTTGTTCTTGTTAATAGAGAAGCACCAACAGATTTGGTAATAGTTAAGTCTGATAACTGATAATAGTTAAGCTGGTAACTTCCTAGTATTGACTTTGCTAGTAGGTATGTAGTTCTAGTACTAAAGGCTAAACATGGAATTATGGATATTTTATGGTCGTGAAGCAGAATATAAATAAATCACTGTGGTACTCTGTGCAATTATAGATGTTTAAGTTGATAATATATGCGTGTTCCTCTTGTTGCAGGGAGGAAAAGGTTTGCTCTAAAGTAACTGTTGCTTCATTGTCCTTAGTTAAGGAAAACCTGTTTATTCTAGGAAGAAACTATCCCAGAACTGCAAAACTTGAGTGGTTGTGTCAAATACCAGTCTTTGGTCAGGTGGAGTGGTTCATGTCAGAAAGTAGTGGTGTTTTACAAGTCTCACGAGTCTGGACACTAGATGCTATCCTGTATTTTCCCAGTGTCTGTCAGAGGTCGGGAAAGAGGTGTTAAAGCTTGCTGACTTAGATCCCAAATCACCTGTCTGCTGAAACATAAAAGGAGAGGGTTTTGTATACTAATTATTGTGTGACTGATCTATAAGGATCAACACATCAGCGTCTTCTAAAAAAGCTCAGGATGATGGGAAGGTTCAGGAAAGGGCTTGGCAGAAGAGTGACTTCTTTAAGTGAGTTTATCTTTGCTCAGGTTTAATACTTGTCATTTCATGGAAGGCCTGATGTTCACAGCAGTGACCTCTTGTCTAACCCCCAGCAAACCAAGAAATATCTTTATGGGTTAATGCTATCACATTTTCTGATCTAATTTTTTCTTCTCTGCAATATTTTAATTCTCTTTCAATATGGATTTTTGAAGTCTGTACTTTTTGTCTCCGTTCTTCCTTAGTTCTGTTTTGGTATTTCTTTCATATGCCTGATGGTGTGTTTCTCTCAGAAAAAATAATTTTTCCTTCTAATAGGCAGATAAAATTGATCATGAAAAAAGTATTTTTCTTCCATACCTGTTGCCTTCATGTTATGCTGCTTGATAATTTGAGTAATAATAAATTTACCCTTTAAAAGGCTTTAACTGGGACTTAACGGATTTCAAAAATGCTCTTCTTGTTAATGAACTTTATACAAGGACCAGATTTGTGCCCAAATATATATATCTGTGTATACAGATTAGGTGCTTTAGACATGGCAGACGTCCTAGAGTAGCTAACTAAATCTCTTTCCTCATCTGGTCTTATATATTAAGTATTTACATTTGCAGTAGTATGAAAAATGGGGATTTTTTTGTTACTTTTTTCACTGTCTGAACTTAATGTAATCCTGAGTACCAGCTAATGTATGTCAAAACCCCTAAACCACAGTTTTTAATCAAAATACTTTTCCTCTGTAGACAGAAATCGCCAAGAGATTGAATACAATTTGTGCACAAGTCATCCCATTTTTGTCTCAGGAAGTAAGTAAAACTGTTCAGCTGTTAAAGTGCAATTATGTTGTTTTTCTGTTTGCAAATTAGCTAGTTTTAAGATGTTAATTTCATCACAATACACAAGTGTAAGGAACATCTGTTAGAGCTGAAGTGTGCAAACCCCCTGCTAACAAATCTGTGTTCAAACTGATGAGAATGGCTCAGCCTCATTCATTGCCTGAGGGAGAGTGGGAGTCTGTAAAATAGTACCAATACGAGAAAATGCTTTCATTTCTAATCATGGTGATTGCTTATTAGATATTCAATTGTCAAACGTTTGTCTAGTGAAATAAACATGCTTAACTTCTCTGTACAATTTGTATCAAACTTAAGTGTAAAGGTGAGTATTTAGCTAAGTTGCAAAACACTGTTTAAGGTTATAAACCTACATATGATCTGAATGACTGTGATTTTAGCATATTGTGGGCAGCTGCTGTTATGTTTTGAAGCTTGTTATTTTCAAACTCTACAGTTGAGTGTTTGTTATTCTTGAGTTCAGTGAAGCACTTTTCCGCATTTGAAATTTCGGTAAATTTTGTGTGGTCACAGAGTATATAAATGTTAAAATTGACAATAGTGTGAAGTTGACATTATTGTCCTGTCAGCTTAATTAAAATGATTATTCATTTGCCAGGAAATTAGTTATGAAATGGCATGAAGTAAGAGATAAAGTGTCTGCCTTCAGGGCTCTTGTTTCCTTGTGAACAGGTGATAAAAAGGGCCCTATTACCTTTTTTACCTGCATAAGATGTCTTGCAATAGGTAGTCTGGGCTTCTGCATTCAAACTGGTTATTCAAGTGTTTGTGATACTGGTTTGGTGTGGTCAATACTTTAACAAAAATTCCTCCCCATACCCTTTCTTCTTTTAATAGCATCAGCAACAAGTGGCCCAAGCTGTAGAACGTGCCAAACAAGTGACCATGGCTGAACTGAATGCCATCATTGGGGTACGTGGCCTTCCAGGTCTACCTCCTGCAGTGTGTATAACTTGCTTTCATATCTTACGGCTTTGCTGTTTTTAAAATAAACCTAATGTCTTCATATCTAACACTGTTTTGATGTCCAGTGTTGCTGCAGTGTTTATGCTTCGCACAGATTTTAGCAGGAGTAAAAAAAAAAAATAGTTTACTTTGTCAGAACATCATTTTGTTCAGCAATGCTGCATGTAACAAAACTTTTCCTTCAAGAAATATAATTATTAGGAGAGTTACTAATTTATTTATAGGTTTTGAATGTCAGTTGATCTAGTTACTTTTACCTCTTGCTTTTTGTGACACTTGAGTTCTTGGAGCCTGTACAACTATTCATTCTTCTTTTTTTCCCTTTCTTGTGAATCTTTCATGAATTTTAAATTAGCAAGCTACTGAATAGAAACTTCACTTGCTTTTGAAGTAGTATTAATTGTCTGACACAGTGTTCTAATAGCCTTTCACCAAGAATGTGCTTTTAAATATGCTAAAAAATTTAATACTACTTGCTTGTGACTGGTTGTCAATCACAAGTCATTGGCTTTGTATTAATGAACTTTTTGAACCATACATTCCTTCCACTGTATGAGTTCATTTCCCCTGCCATTAAGTGTAGAATATTTCTCATGTTTTGTGCCCTTCCAGACTAAAAGAAAGAAGTAGCCGAAACAAGAACCTGTCCTTTCTGATTTTATTCATAAAATTCATCTGCCTTGAGCGGATTCAAATTACTCATTTATCAATTTATGTTAATTGCTTGTGAAAAGATGCCCTGCTGGTCTTTATAGTTCCCTCAGACACTTTGTAATGATAATTAGACATGCTGCTGTATGGATTAATAGTGCCATAGTCCAATGACGTCTACAGACAATGGAACCGGTTAATCCATCTGTGCTTAAAATTACATCCCAACTGGAGATGGAAAAAAAAAATAGGAGTGAGGGAGGATTAAAAGAATGAGCTTCAGCTTGAAAACGCTCCTTTCATCAGTTTCTCAATTGCAGATCTGCAGTCGGTTTGCCTGTGGTAAGGTATTGGCAGTCAATTAGGTGAAATAAACTGGGAGGGTGACCTTCATTTCCTTTTAATAGCTTTTCCTCCCTGAAATGGGGAGCTTCAGTGGATTTTCAGCTTAAATTTTATTCAAGCTGCTTTATTACACTTGACAGATTATCTTTGCATAAACATAACCCCCCTTCAAATCTGTGCTGTTTTTCCTTCATATCAAATTTTGACTGTTACTTAGTTGATTTGCTAATCATATCTTAGAAACCCAACACAATTACATCTGTATTTGTCAGACTCTCCTCTACTCTTTGCTTGTGTAATACTTTATGAATACTTGATTTGATCTTTGAAGTACAGCACATGTACACTTGTAGTATTTGATTAACAAAGGTTGAACTGTACTTTCTTTTATTTTTAAAACAAATGACTTGTTTAGGATGAAAATGGAATGGAAACCCTTCTTAATGAATGAGTTCTAAAGAAGAGTTTATGCAGTAAAAGGAAATATGTATCAAAATGTATTTAAAAACATTCTTGCTCCACTTAGGATAGTGCTACTTAGACAAACCAAGTTTTGCTCTCTCAGGCATGTCATGCATGTCTGCATGACATAGTCTTTTAAAAGCCATAGAATCTACAAGTATCACATGCAATTAATTTTTTTTTTTGAGAGTGGAGGGACATTCTTTGGAAGCAGGAATAGAAGTCTCCACCTTTTTTGGTTTTTAATTATCTAATATTTCACCTGAAGAGATACTTTCCTGTGTCTTATGAAAGACTTCCAAATGATACAATACAAATCCAAAACTGTGAATGAGGAAATTAACACATTGGGCACAAAGTTTGTTTCACCATGTAGATACGCGAGTATACATAATGCTAAAATTAGATGTACATCCCAGTGATCTTTTGCAGTCTTATTAATCAATAGTTATCTTGTGCTGCACAATAAGTTTCATGCTCTGACATATGCTTGGTTTTCTTTGAAAGGGATGGTGTGTATCCTGGAAAATCTGAATAGCATAAAATCAGGTTGACAATTCAGTGGACCTTTGCTCCCCCTCACTGAGTACTAAGGGTGTCAAGCCCTTTCCCCAGAGGGGAGGACACATCAGAAGCTTGTCTGTTCCTACAAGCAGCAGCTGCCATGAGGCTGAGCATGGCACAGTTTGATAGCAGCTGTCAGTATTGTTCAGGGACCCAACTTAGTGTAAAGAACTGTGGAAGGGCCATGCTGCCAAGCCTTTCAAGATGAGAAAAGATACAGTAATTTAACAGTTTAGATACTTATTATGAAGATGAAAGATCATGAAACTTCTTTTTAGAATGCAAATAGGCTAGACCAATCCGTAACAGTAGAGGAAGCAATTGAGTAGCCTCTGGTGTCATGCTACAGAGGATACTTACATAAGATAAATTTTGAGGATAGAAGGAAAGTTTTTAATTTTCCTAGCTTGTGTTCACTTATATAGTTCTCTTGACTAAATAAAATTCTGCATTTTTGTCAGGATTTGGCTTTTTCCCGTCCTCTTTCCTTTCTGTCCGTATAGGCCAGTATTTCCTGACACTAGATAATTCAAGAGTTTTGCAAGTGGGTTACTTGAGTTAGAGCAATTTTGTTTCTGCTGTGCTGTGTGTGAATTTTGGAAGGGAACAAAGACTTTAATTACTGGGAATAATGTTTTGAAATACAAAATGGTTTTGAACGATATTTATTTTTATTTTTTTTATTTCCAGTTAAAAAGATGGAGGCCTATTAGAGGACAGATTGTGAGGGTAGAGACTTACAGTCTCACAAGACTGAGATTTTTCAGAGAATTTGCCTGCAAAGTCCAAAGCCAGACTTTGGAATTGGTGTATATTAAGCACATACAAAACAGAATGAATAAATTGACACCTTTAAAAAAGTGACAGAGTTGGACTCAGTGAGCTTGCAAGCAGGAAAAAAACATGGATGATATTGGATTATTAAGAGTCGTATCACTGGCCTGCATGGATAAGTATAAGGCTTTAGCTTTCAACCGTGGGGTAGCAGTGTGGCTAAGCAACCTCCTTTTCAGTTTTTTAAAATGGCATTTATATTAGAATAAAGTAGCAATTTCACTAGATAAATAATAAAGCAGAAACCTTTGACTAAAAAGATAAGTGCACCCATTAACTAAATCCTTGGCATTGCTGCAGCTGGGCAATGTCCTCTTCTGGGGTTAAGGAAAAATCCAGATCATGGTATGAAATAATTAGGTAGATTATTATGGTTTAACTTGAAAGGATTTTTTGGTTCCTTTGTGGGTGTTTTTTTTCTTGTGTGTTTGGTTTTGGTTTTTTTTGAGGGGTGCCTTGTTTTCTTGAGATAGGCTCTGTCTAGAAGATCACAAGTACTCTGTGTTAGCAGCTATAAGGGAAAGTTAAATTGGTATGTCTAGGTGTGAATGCAGAATTTATTAGACTTACTTTCTACTCAATAAACTAGTTTAATTAGTAGAATATGCTAACATCTGAATGAGAAATGCAAGCAGCAAACTGAAAACTTTCTTTAGCATTGCATTTTTGATGCATGATTTTAGCATACCACTTATAAGCCAGATATGCCTTATTTTGTCTTTTGAGATGAGTTGTGATTCAGTGAAATATGTATCTTTTGGATTGGCAGTGCTCCTGAGACAGATTGAGTTGTTGTTGGCCTCTGAGAGGCCTCTCCACTGTTGCATGAGGCGGTTGGCTAAAGGATTAGCAAGATGTGGGATTTTTTTTTCTCTCTTGGCTGTGGTTGCCAGCTTTCTCTGGGATTGTAGTGTGTGAAGCTTAAGAGGATGAGGTTAACCTCTTGAGGGTTTATTCTTATGAGTGTGTAGTTAATCCTTAGAAAACCTATAAATAACTAGGCTGTGTGTTTCATTATAAAATAGAAATACAGACTAGAGCAGAAATTAATGCAGAACTTAGTGCAAGGGAAGAGCTAAGCAGCTGTAGCATTACTTTAGATCCTTCTCAGCCTTGATCTGCATTATGTGCTGAGGGAGGGGAAATTGCCTAGTTCTTTTAAATTAAAAAAAATGAGATCTAGTGAGCACAAGACACTCTCCTCACTTTTGACGTAAACTAACCACAAGTCTAAATTACTAAACTCTGGCAATAGGAGCTCTATTGCATGGTAACATCCTGGGTTATCCTTCATATTTTAAAACACATGGAAATCTTAACTGTATCCTAGGATTCTATCATGGTAGCTGCTTTTAGAATACAAAGGCTCCAAACTAAAGCAACTGAGGAATGTATTTGTCAGCATGACAGTCAGTATTCTCAAAATACCAATCCCCGAAAAATGCTCAGATTTCTATTGTTAGTGCCACTAAGTTTTGAGGGAAAATAAGAAAGCATTATTGATGTGTATTGGTAGCTTGACCTACTCAAAAGAGAAAACCTGAGAGGAGGTGTGTAAAATGTGAATGAACGAATAATGTTAACCAAACTTGTTCTCTACTTGACACATGCTCCTTACACACCACCAGCCCCCAACTCCCCCGTGCACTAGAGACTGATGGGGAAACAGAGAACCTTGGAGTAGCAATATAAAGGAGGGTAGTGTCTAAATGAGACAATATCCTGCAGAAGGTATTCTCAGTCATTCCGGAGAGGGCAAAATCACATCCAAAAGTTAAACAGAATTGAATTGCATGCCGGACCTCCCTTGTCTTGCAAGCTTTCCTGTGGGGTGGATAGAAAAGGCTGCATCTTGGATCTTGTACAAAAAGAAAACCAAAAGATCTTTAGGTGGCTCTCTCATTTAGATCTAGTGTCTAAGCTTCAAGTCAAAGGTGAATCCAAGTATATGGTTACAAATTTCTGAAGCTTAACAGCTTTCAGGAAAGGAGCGAGAGGATGATGGTTGGACAGAAGTTCAGTTAGCTAGAGCTTAAATCTGAAGATATGCAGCTACAACTGCGAATGCAGAAAGAAGGTAGGTTCTGAAGAGATAGCAGGTGATGTACCAGCCGTGAGCTGGTACCACTTCCTAGATTACTTTCTATTGAGCAGGTATTGGGGATGTGGCACTGAATGGTGTAGAGCTCTGAGCTGGTCTGTTTTGCAGCAGGATAGAGCTGCAGAGGGACTGGTAAAATTAGAAAACTGTGTATGTAGTAATAGTGAACAAAAAAAAAGACATGTCAATGGAACATGTGGTTTCAGGAAGAGTTAGGTGGATAGAAGCTGGGGAGATTAATTCATTTTGTGAACTTGGCTCCAAATGATTCTGTTAGACTGGTTTGGAAGGAATAGTTTTGGTGGAATGGTAGGGACTAAAGTTGGGTCAAAATGCTGGAATAGTACAGTTCAAGGCAAGAATTTGCAGCAGATGTGTTCAGTGAGCTTTAATACGGACAATATGGAAGGGCTGCTAGAAAGACAAAATGCATGTTAGGGATGGGTTTGCTTTTGAATGTGGTTGGAGCAGAATGTATGTCTCTATTTGTATATGTAATTGACACAGAGCGTAACTTATTTAATCCTAGAGGAAAGGATTACTTCCTCTAGGGAGTGATTCAATCCACCTGTCTTGATTAAAGTATATGCAGGCAGAATAGCTTTCCATGTTTGAAGATACGGATAAAGTAGATAATATTCACAAAACCTAAGTTATGAAATAAGTAAAAGGAGACACTGAAAAGATGAACAAAATTTCTTTTCTCCTACAAATGTCTGCTTTGTGTTCATATTTCAAGTAAGATAAGGGGGGAAATTGTAGCAAGTGAAGAGTCAGTAGGCTAAGATAAAAGTATGGTGTGACCTGCCATTCTCATCTTTAAAGTAGTGTGAAATACAGTAGGTTTGGAGGAGGGAGGAGCTGGACAGGAAGAGTAAATTGGTTGGCCCACACAGAAGAGAAATTCAGCTTGAATGGCATATGAGGAGAAATCAAATGCAAAAAAGTTAGTTGAATAAGGATGAAGTGTGGTTATGTTCATGGAGTTGTCCCATCCCAATGTGAGTAGGAGTTGAGAAAGTTGTTGGGAGTTTATATGTTGAATGACGTAGGGCTCTTAAGTTGGCCTACTTTGCAGTAGGAGAGAGGTGCAAAGGATGAACCATATAGATTTTGAGAAGCAAACGCTGATACACTGAAGTGAACTAATCGTCACTGTGCAGACGGGAGTGATGTGGACTTCACAGGCAAAATAACTTCTAACTGGGTGACAGTGACAAAGATGGAGTCAATGGGAGTAGGAAGGTGCAGAGAGACTGGAGGAACATACAGGGGAACACAAGTATTAAAAGTAATAAACATTGGAAATGTGCAAGAAAACAGCAACGTACAAACAGAAAATGGCTATGATTTTCACAGAGGAAGAGCAAGACAAAACGTAGGGACTGTGTGGGAGGATTAGACAAGAAGCTTGCTTTCCTTATTCTTGCACAGAGTGAGGCTACCGTAGGCATTTAGGATAACTTTAGAAAACATTAAAGAGAGGGCAAAGAGACAGCATTTAGTGGTAATTCTTCAATATGCTTAAGAGGTTGTATCAGTTATAGAATTCCTGTTGTCTAGTAACTGAGTTATTTTTTAATTTTACAGAGTACTTACTGAACTACCAAGGTTGCTGTTTTGTATGATACTTAATTGCCTGAGAATATTCAGTAGTGTTTATTAAGGTACTGGCTAACTAACTCTTCAAATCAAATACTGACAAGCAGTAGTATTGAGGAAGTAAAAACAAAAATTAGCAGAAGTGGATTGCTCAAATGCATGTTCAGAAGTGATCATCATTTGACATGCTGAAGTTGTTATGGAATTTAGAGGAAACTTACATTGATCTGGCCTGTGGCTTGGGACAGTAAATAAAAATTGGTGTAATGCTTGTCTTATAACTGTCATATTTTTCAGTTTTTGACTCTGAAATGTTTTTGTAGTTAGTAGTGGCTTGGACAAAAAGGTGATGAGTACAATTTCAAGTTATGTATTTAACTTCTAGATTTTAATTTACCAAAAAGCCTTGCTACTCAAGGCATTACTGTTTTCAAGTTCAGCAAGAGTAAAATTTCTGGAGACTAAAAGAACCTGGAACAAAAATAGATACTTTTTAAGATAATCATATGTCAGTAATAAAACCTCCTAGAGTAATATCTGTAAGCCATTTCCAAATTGTTGCTTGTCGAATTAGTTGTTTCTGGCTGCTGTGCAGCAGGAGCATGCTTTTGAAATGTTGTTGGATGGTGGCAGTATGCTAACAGTAGCTAAAAAGGCAAATACATAGATTTGAGGTTAGAAGGTAAGTAATAGGAGGAATTTATAGTTACTGCAGAAAAGAAATATGCTGGCAGTTTCTGCAGACCAGAAGCAATATGTGCTGATAGCTTCCTTCCAGAGACTTGAGGCTTGCCTCTGAGTCTTCAGAGAAAGCAATATGTACTGTTTTAAAATTAAAGAAAATAATGGTTCTTGAACTGACTGACACTGACAGCCATCAGAGGAATGTGAGTGGTTTCAGATAACCAGCCTTTGTCTTGTCGGGACCAAGAGAACTTAAGGTCATCTTTTGTGACTTGTAGACAGTGGTTTTGAATTTGTTACTTTCATTTAGAGTCTGGGAAGTCCTTTGGTGAAGCCATGTTTTCCTGAACAAGGATAATTTTTTCTCTGGTGACTAACTATCCCTTCTGCCCTGTGGCATCTGTCCTGTACAAAGGCTTCTCTGGCTCCTCCATTGTTGCAGTCTTTCTCCTCTGTTTGCCTTTAGCTTTGCTATTCATCCTGTATTTCTTCAGAATTTAGCATAAGGAAAGAAAACCCTCCAACATAATTTAATCTAAGGAAAGAAAGAAAAAAGCTGAATTACATGATTAATACAAGAACCCTTAAAAACTTGATCTTCTGACTTGTTTCTATTTTTTTTTTTGCTATAAAATGTTTGAGGCAGAAACTGTTTCCCTGAAATACGTATTTTTAGAAGAATAACCGTATGTACAAACACACAAAAGATCTTTTATATTTTTACATAAAAGTATAAACAGTCAGTATATATGTAACATATGCTATGTATTATACATACTATTCTTTATATTCATATGTGATATAAAATATTGTGTATATATCATATATAATATGTGTGTGTGGGGTGTACATATATAAGCCTTTGCTAGCATAAGGGCTTCAGTTTGTGGGCTGCTTGTTGTGTTGTCAGTATAGCTGCTGATAGAAGCTTTACTCATGGTTCAGTGGGTCTGCATGTGGTACAACCTACAGAGTTTTAGGTTGATTTGCAGTGCCTTAAAGCACAGAGGGGGAAAGAAAGCCCTTTTCTGTTGGCAAAAGCCCTTATGTGGATGCAGCTACACCAGTGGAGTGCTAATGCACCTTGGGGAGAAGATGTCACTGAACTGGAAGAATTCCATCTGCTGGCAATCCCCTGCATCCTCACTGCAGGGCTCTGTTGCATGGGATGGGTTGATTTGCAGAGGCTTCAGAGAGAAGCTAGGCTGCTGGTGCAGATCTGCTCCGGTGAAAGCACCAGTCGTGCTGACAGCACTATATAATTATTCCCTCTATGTCAATGGGACGTTAGAAATCCTGCCATTAAAGAATTACAGCTAAAAATTTGTTAAATAGTTAATTGCTGATCACTGTAGTAGAAAAACAGCTGATGTGCTTATTCACTGGGTGCGGTGACAAATTGTTGTGGTGGGGTCAACCCACATCTGTCATTTACTGTTTACAAAAGTGGTCTGAAATGTATTATCTCTTATCTTTCTAATTGTGGTGCCTGGGCTTGAAAATGCCAGAAGGAAGGGCAGTGAAACTTAACTGTTTGCAGCAAGACAGAAAGGCACAGCGAAGACAGAGTTGCTGCTAAGACTTGTGCTAAGGGAAAGATAGAGTCCTTTCTCCCTTGCAGCCTATATGTCTGTGATGTATAGTGGTAATGGGGGAACTAATCAATGGTTAATAAGCTACCCTTGAAAATGAGTTTTAATTTGCTCTTTGAGTTATATTGGGAAACACTGAAGACCTGTTTCTTAGTTCTGTAAGTGTAAAGTAATAAAATTTACAGTACATAAAATTTGAAAATGGGATCTTGTAATTCAACAAAAGGACTAAGTGTGTACTGGTACTGGCCATGTAATGATAGCAGCTGAAGCCTTTCTCACGTTGGAAGAATTTTTTGTTTTTCCTTTCGTTTAAAAAACCTGAAATTTCTCATGAAAACAGAAAGTATTTTAGAATAAAAGCTAAAGAATATATTTACATATTCAGAATCACTGAATTAGTAAGGCTGGAAAAGACCACAGTGGGACATCTGGTCAACCTCCCTGCTCAAGCAGAGTCATTCTAGAGCACATGGCACAGGATTGCGTTCAGGCGCATTTTGAGTATCTCTAGTGAGAGAGACTCCATAACCTCTCTGGACAATCTATTCCAGTGCATAATCGGCTGCACACTAAACAAGTTCTTCCTTATGTTCAGGTGGAACTTTCTGTGCACTTGTTTCTGCCTCTTGTCCTGTTGCTTGACACCAATGAGAAGAGCCTGGTTGCATCCTCTTGGCACCCTCCCTTCAGATACTTGTAGGCATTGATGAGGTCTCCTCTCAGTCATGTCTTTTCAAGGCTGAATGGACCCAACTCTCTCAGCCTTTCCTCATAAATGAGGTGTTCTGCCCCCTAATTACCTTTGTAACTGTCTGCTGGACTCATTCCAGGAGCTCCATGTTTCTCTTGTCCTGAGAAGCCCAGAACTGGACACAGCACTCCATATGGGGCCTCACAGGGCTGAGTGAAGGGGCAGGATCACCTCACTCAGCCTGCTGGCAAAGCTCTTTTTAATGCACCTGAGGATACCATTGTTCTTCTTGGTCACCAGGGCACACCGCTGGCTCATGGAAAGCTTGGGCTTAGTATTGAAGCTTGGGGAATACCACCAGTGCCAGGCCTCCAGCTAGACCCTGTGCCACTGATTATGGCCCTCTGGGATCTGCCGTTCAGCCATTTCCTAATCCACCTCACTGTCCACTCATCCAGACCACGCTTATGAGGATGTTATGAGAGATTTAGTATCTATATTTCTTATAAAAGGCACTTTCAAAAATGTTTTCCTGTTGTAGTAATTGAAAATTGAATTTAGAATTTTACTAGGTAGATGCAACAAGGGTTAACTGCTTTGACCCTTGTTGACTGTCTTGGTTGCCTACTTTAAGTCTTCTGTAGGTGACCAGTTGTTTGCTGGCCTCATATTGGGATCTGTGTTCTCTTCCTGTGTTAATTGTGGAATAGCATTTCTCTTGAACTACACCAATCAATAAATATATAGCTTTGTTTCAGGTAAGTTAGTGTGGCAGCTTCATGACTCCCACTAACTTTTAGTTTCTTTCTTTAGATAAAGAACTATTAACCTTTTAGAGCAAGGGTATAGATAATTAGAATTATTCTTGTAAGTGTGCTAACTTTCCTTACTTTATTAATATTTAAAGAATGTAAGTTAATCTTGCTAAAGTAAGGAGAAAAACGCTAAAGCTGGACAGGTATAGTATTCTATGGCAAAACTAATGCACATGTGTAAAAGAAATGCATTTTACAGGGAGACAGGAATGCATGAGTGTAAAAGTGTAGTGAGAGCACCAGAGCATGAAGGGATCTTTTTAATCTTCATCAGCATTGCTTTTCCTTCTTTTTTTTTTCTGAATAACAACAAGAAAAGACTTGATTCCTAAGGGAGGATCCCACAGCAGAGGACTGAAAGTGAATTCTGAGAAAGGAATTTAGTGACCAACTAGAAAAGGATTTAAGAAAGGAAAGAACATAAGAGACTAGTTGGGAACCATGAACTTCATGTTATTCTGAAATAACTTCATGGATTACTTAGGATGTGTGCTGCTGGATGTCCTATATCGGTTTTTTTTTCATAGTTAAAGTGACAGAAGGGCTTAGTTAGTGTCCTAGTAATCACTGTATCAGCGGAGCAGTGAATTACAACTTCTCAGCCTTATTTCAGTTACCTGAGAGCTGAAGATAATTTGTGAAAAAGGGACTTCTTGGTGAGAGTGTGTGTGTGTGTGTCTGTCAAGCTACCTTTATCCCAGTATAGCATCAGTTTTCTGTTTTATGAGAGACAATTTATGCAACCCTTTACTGCTTAAAACAAGTTGTTGTGCAATGGATACGTGTTGTCTGAACAAGTGAAAACAGGAAATGTGAAAAACTTTGAAGAACCTTCTGTTCAGAAATCTAGCAAAATGAAGGTAACTTACATATTTTTGACTTGGATATTTGCTTTCTGACATAAATTATCTTCCCCGAAAAGTTGTGGGTTTTTGTTTCTTTGGTTGTTGTTTTTTTTTTTTTTCTGGTGGGAGTAGAAAAATCAGTGTTAAGACCCAGAGATACTACCTTTTGTATCTTCTCTAACAAAGCATGAAAAAGAAACATGATTTTTCCAATGAGGCAGTTAGGCCTTTAAATTATCATGTCACACAAATTCTGTATGCATGACATATATAGCTTTGAATAGCTTTGGCCAGTATTTTCCTTTTATGGACTTAAATTTCTGTAGTATAATGACATTTCTTGTGGTTTATATAGATGGAAGAGACTTGCTGAAGACACTGTTCTTTGTTTCTGAAGGGACATTCTCTTCCCACATTAGGCACTGTGGCTTGTTCACATAAGGGTAGTTTCCAAACAGCTTATACAAAACCACGTTCTTGGCTCATTAGCTAGAGATGCAGTGGTGGGCACTTTAAAGTTTGTTTACTGTGGTCCAGTGTAGCTTTCTATCTATTAGAATAAAGGATTTAGAAGAAGAGGAAGCAAAGAAATCAAATCAACAAAAATAAACAGATATTTGAAAAGAATTAGGTAGAAAATGAAGAAATTGTAGTAGTATCTGATTCTCATTTTTCTAGAACACATTTAAACAGGAAGAAAGCAGTGAGGAACAAGAATTGGCACAAGGTCTAATGGAAGGCTTGTCACTAGTGGTGACACCAGTGGAGGGCTAGAAAGATGCTTAAGGAACTGGACTATTTCTCCTATGAGGAAAGGCTGACAGCCTTGGGCCTGTTTGGTCTTGAAAAGATATGTCTGTAAGTATCTGAAGGGAAGGTGTCAACAGAATTGAGCCAGGCTGTTTTTGATGGTGCCAAGCAATAGGACTAGAGGCAACAGGCAGAAACTGATGTGCAGAAAGTTCTACCTGAACATGTGGAAGAACTTCTTTGCTGTGTGGGTGAGCAAGCACTGGAACAGATTGTCCCTCACTGGAGATATTCAAGAACTGTCTGGATGCAATCCTGTGCAATGTGTTCTAGGGTGGCCCTGCTTGAGCAGGGAGGTTGGACCTGATGTCCCACTGTGGTCCTTTCCAACCTGACCCTCTTTGTGATTCTGAAACGGCATAGTCACAGAATGCTTGAGGTTAGAAGGGACCACTGAAGGTCATCTGATCCCCTTGCCCCTGCTTAAACAGGGCCACCTAGAGCCGGTTGTGCAGGACCATGTCCATATGGCTTTTAAGTACCTTCAAGGATGGAAACTCCACAACCTCCCTGGGCAGCCTGTGCAAGTGTGTTCTGATGTTTAGGAGGAACTCCCATGTTTTTGGTCTGTGCCCATTGCCTCTTGTCTTGTCATTTGGCCATCCAATGATGGGCCATAAAGATAAGGGACTGGAGCATCTTGCATATGAGGACAGGCTCAGAGAGCTGGGACTATTTAGCCATCTCTAGGCTCATTGTTGCATGCTCTCCATTTTGTCCATGCATCTTGTGCTGGGAGGCCCAGAACTGCACACCGTAATCTAGGTGTGACCTCAACAGTGATGAGTAGAGGGGAAGGATCCCCTTCCTTGACCCACTGGCAATACTTTGTGTAATGCAACCCAGGATGTCATTCACCTGCTTGGCCAGAAAGGCACATTGCTGGCTCATGAGCAACTTGGTCTGCCAGAACCTTTTCTGCAAAGCTGCTTTCTAGCTGGGTGGACAGTATCTATATATGGGATTGTTCTGGCTGGTGCAGGGGTTTGTACTTCCTCTTGTTGAACTTCATGAGATTCCTGTGAGTCCATTTTTCAACCCTTTGTGAATGGTAACACCTGTCATGGAATGGTTCGGATTGGAAGAAACCTTTAAAGATCAAGTGCAACCCCCTGCCATGGGCGGGGACAGGTTCCACTATACCAAGTTGCTCAAAACCCCATCCAGTCTGGCTTTGATGGGGCATCCAGTCTCACCACCCACATTGTAAAAATTTTTGTCCTTGTGTCCAATCTAAGCTTACCATATTTCAGTGTAAAACCATTGCCCCTTGTCCTGCCGCTACACACCCTGGTAAAAAGTGTCTTTCCATTTTCTTATAGACTCACTTTGTATATTGAAAGGTCACAGTAAGGTGTCCCTGGAGCCTTCAGGCTGAACAACCCCAACTCTCTGTCTTTTTTTCTTAGGAAAGGTGTTCCAACCCTCTCAGATTATTTTTGTGGACCTCTAGCAGGTCAGTGTCTTTCTTGCACTGTGGACCCCAGAGGTGAGCAGGTAGGCATCTCATGACGTTGGCCACAATGTTTCTCATGCAGCCCAGGATACAGTTGGCTTTCTGGGCTGCAGGTGCACGCTACTGATATGTGTCCGATGGTTTATCTGCTAGCACTCCCAAGTCGTTCTCAGCAGGGCTATGCTCAACCTCTTCATCCCCCAGTCTGTACTGATGCTGGGAATTGCCCCAACTCAGATGCAGGACCTCGCACTTGGCCTTGTCGAACCTCTGAGATTCACATGGGCCCACTTCTCTGGCCTGTTAAAATTCATCTGGATGGTACTCCTTCCCTTAAGTGAATCAATTGCACCACACAGCTTGGTGTCATCTGCAAATTTGCAGAGGACGCACCGAGTCCCATTAGCTGTGTCACTGATGAATAGTGTTGGTCACATTATGGACTCCCTGAGGGACACCATTAGTTACTGGTTTCCACAGAGACATGGAGCCATTGACTCTTTGGATTGAGTCTCATTGACTCTTCAGATGCAGTCATCCAGCCAGTTCCTCATTCATATAATAGTCCATCAGTGCAGTATCTCCCAATTTAGCATCAAGAATTTTGTGAGGTACTATATCAAGGGCATTCTAGAAGTCATGAGTAGGTAGTATCTGTTGCTGTTCCCATGTTCATGGATACAATCACTTTATTATAGAAGAATGTGAACATATTCTTAAGCAAGGTTGCTTGTTTTCCTGCAATATGTTCTTCCCTGTAGCTGAAATGCTCTTTGGAAAGTATGTACAGAAATTTAAATGCAAGTATTAATTAATGGCTTAGACTGTTTAATGAGTTTCCTCTTACCATATTTGACTGTTAGTAGTGTGGGTTGTGTGTGCAGTGTTTTTGTTTTTTTAGGATGAGGCAGAAAACTGGATGCAACAGAAGCATAATGTTGGATTATTTCCTTTTTTGGAAGGTTATGTTTGCAATGTTGGTTTTAAGAATATTTCTAAATAGTGAGGGAAAAGGTTATTCCTTGATCAACTACCTGTGTGTGCTAGAGAGTGGCCCTCACTTACTTCTGCTATTTAAGCAGGCAAATTAAAACCCTGAAGATTTCCCTTTGGGAAGGAAGAGAATATGGCAATGAAACTGAACACATGCATGTTTTACTCTCGTCTTTCCACCTGCTTGAGTTTCATGAAATCACATTTCTTCAATTTTACAATAGGTGACATGAAATAGTGTCTTTTACATTTTGGGTCTCTGAATGGCTTCTGCACTTGCCAGATATTTTTCCAGAACACATATATGGAGGTTGGGGAAATCTGTTGATAGTATTACTGGTGCTAGTGCTGATAAGATTTTGGAAACTTTTTCTTCTCTGAGGTGTTTATTTAAAAGGATGCAAGAGAAGACAGCTATTGTAGTTTGGGACTATGCATAATGTTTTTTCCACTGTTCATTTGCAATCACGTCTGAATTTTTGATTCAGTGCTTTTCAACAGATACTGAATAGTACATTACACATCTGTACAAGAACAGAACAATGGTCTAACTGTTAAATGATAGGATTTCAAAACCGTCTTTTTAAGTAAAAAAGGTGTTTAAGTAAAATTAGGTGTTTGTGACCTCAACAGAACTACTTTAACGTGGGGAGTGGGATTGTAGGAACTTGTGCACTATCTTGAGAAGCAAGGAACCTAAAGGAGACCTGTCATTGTTTAATTATAGGAACTGTGTTTCATAAAGAGATACTAACTCATATCTCTGCAAGTCTTTGCCAGAGACTGAAAACATAATTCCAAATTTTAAGTCCTGATTAAAGATCTCTTTATAGCTGGACTTTGCCTAGAATGTTAGAGGTGAAAAGTTGTACTATCTTTGAAATTGTTAAGAGGTGCTTGCTCAGAGAAGCAAATGCTGTGGATTTTAGATGTTGATTTTTGGGTCTTTATGGTTTGGTTACGGGGATACTGGAAAAAAAATCTGAGGCAATAAAATCTACATCTAGACAGTATACTAATATAAGTTTGTAATTCCTTTGCTCCCTTTGCAAATACGAAGAACTTTTACCTTTGCAGCAACATGGTGGGTGAACTCTTGATGTTTTTAAAATCACTGCTGTGGCTAATTATCTCAGTGCAGTCACTTAAGTATGCATCATTGCACTCTTCTCTACCTTCCTACTTCCCTCTGAAAGTGGACACAGCCCTTGCTCTGCAAGTAATGATAATAATTGGTAGTAAGACAGACCTGTTACTCATTCTTTTTTGAGCACATTTCTTATGGCAGATGTCTAGTTTTTAATTAACTGATAATGAACATGCCTAGTAGACCATGATACTGCTGCCAACTTACTCCATTTTATGTCTCATTGCTGCTTAGCTCTTAAAGGGTTACAGAGCAGGCATTAGTGTCTTTGAAGTGATGGGAAAGTGAATATACGCATAACATAATTGTTTCTAGGATCTACTATGGCAAATGTTTGGTTACTAAATATATCTGGTGAATGCTGCTGTTAGCCATCTCCCTGGTCTTTAGTTTCTTCCTTTGTGTGCAGCACATATTCCTTTTACTCCTTCTAGAAAGAGAATACAATATACTTTTAAGAATTCAAGTTTTCTAAATAAAAAGAGTATGAACTTCTGGAAAGGATCATCTTTATGTGTTAGGAAGAACTTTAAACCTGTTATAATAGGTAATATATAAGCAGCAAATCAATATACTAAAGTCTTAAACAGCACCTCAGATAATAAACATGAAGTCCTAATATAGCTAATATAGCTTTGATGGCTTAGAAGACCATGATCAGAATTTCAATCTTAAGTCAGTTTAATTTAGTGCCATACTTGAGGATCTTTGTGTACCATTGTCCCTAAGTAACCATTTGCAGAGCTACAAAGGTGCGCAGAGCAGCTTTGCAATGCACTTGCAGCTCTCATACTCTGTTCTATGCCTTACACTGGACAGTGCTCTCCATTGTCCCTGTACAGTACTGTCAGAAAACACAGGACAGCCCTCCTCAATATGTGCTTTCAGCTTGAAAACGTCTTACAGGGGATTAATCTGTTCCTCATTTTTTGGACTTTCAAAATGTGGGGTGTGTAGGCTACTAAGCAGAGCCAGCGAAATTATAGGTAACATGCCTGTAAGTATTTCTTAAACTGTTAACTTATGCTTTGTGAAATCAGGTGGAGTGACTTGTTTGCTAATTGAACCAAGTAAGAGATGCATGGCTAAGGGGAATCTTCATACATTTCCTGAACAGTAGGAACAAGAATGGAAGCAATTTAACTTCTTTTCTGTGTTTCAACCTTCCCGTGCTCACACTGCAAGAGAAGCTAATTTGAGCTCACTGTTGGAGAAGGGAAGAGCTTTTCTCCACAAAACCAATTTGAAGGAATAAATGACTTTTTATTTTCAGGCAATTGCATGCTACAGCTAGGTAATCCAGGGTGTTAGTGCAGCTGGGGACAAGTAAGACCAGTGCCATCAATGCTGCACAGCACTGCTGATTCATGTTGTCTCATAGCTAGAGTGCGGATGACTGACCTAGTTGAAGAGGACAATGAGAAAAGGGATGAGTAAGATATACCATCTCTGAGAGAGCCTGCCAAAACATCAGGTTATCAGGTTATTGAGGAAATGTGCTAGAAACTACTAAAGTCTTGATACGTCTGTGAGAAGAGGGATGTCTTCTTGTTCTTTAGATGCTGGATCAGAAAAACAAAACGAAAAACCCAAACCCCTGCAGTCCTGTCAGACTTTACAGTGCTTTTTACTGATAGCTCTTCAGTTAAGGGAAACTTCATTAGCAATAGCTGCTTGATATTGTTAAAGGTCTACTGTGTTAACTGCTTAAAACAAATATAAGTCTCAAAAATTCCTTCAAAATGTTATTTTTGGGTCATTGTAAACACATTAAAATAGAAGAATAAGAACTACCTCTCTTTTACCTTTTTTTTTTTTAAACATACTAAAAAGCTGTCAAGAGTGGTGGTCAAATGTGTGTATTGCAGTGAACACTAGCAAGGATTTTTATGCGGCCCTTGAAAATAAATTTCTGATACATGGTGTGTGAGAGATTTGCTAAACATGTGGCTTTATAAAATTGACTAAACAGATTGTGGTAAATTTTAAGATTTGTCTTATATATCAAAATAAGTAAATAATGGCTACATGACAGTTGGGACAGCAGAAGAGTGAAAGATAAGCAGGTCCAGTCCATAGTTCTTGAATGTCAGCCCCTGTGTCTTCATAAGTTTACAAGCAGCCCGAGGCATGTCTTGGGATAGGGTCATGAGTAAAAGTGTAGGAGTGCAGTAGTTATCTAAATAGTAATAAATAAGTTCATTCTTATGCCAGTAGATGTTGTGCAGGTATTGTTGACAGTTGGTCTTGAAGAGTCTTCGCACATATAGAAGCAGATAAAATATTTCTACAATATTTTGAGTTGAGGTTTTTTGTGGTAACTTGTGAAATATTGTGAGCTGTAGTCTAGGTGTGCTGTCGGTAGCTGTCAGCAGTACTGTAACAATTTTGCTGGCTTTTACAGGATCACTTGCATTTACCTGGTCAAACTTGATGTCTAGCTGAGTTCATCCTGTTCAGACGTGTTTATTTATCTTCTTTTTGATCCCATAAATTGTGTGGGATCTAGCTTTTTCCTGGTGTTTGCCTTCAGCAGAGGGATAGTGGAGAGTGGCCAAGTTGTAGAGGTTTGTCCTGTCTTCTGTTCATATGCCAAGACACAAGGAAACAGGAAAGAGGCAGAAAATCTGTTTACCTGTAGCAGAGTAAACAGGAGCTATGACTAAGCTAAGGATGGTTTTGAAGCTTCATTTTCTAAAAAAAAAATTGTGCTGAGCATTTTGGACAAATAGCTGAACTTGGAAAACATTAATAAAACTGTAACGGTTTTAACTGGAAAATATATTAATATTTGAACTATGTGGAAGACATTCTATTATAAGAACTCTGTTTCTAAAATTGCTTACAGGTTATTTTGCCAGATTGATTATAGGATTGTATGTCCTTTCATTATGATACTGATCTTGCGAGGTGCTTTTGAAACAGATGGAGGTATTTTAATTCATTAATACCATGTTTCTTGTTGAGAATTCCATGACTTCATTGATGCTATCTGGAATACCTGGATTTTGAGCTCAAAGCTGGTTCCTAAACACAATGTTAGGTCATGAATAATTCCCCCACACACTTTCCCCCGAAAACCTTGGCTAGAATAAAATGCAAATTTAACTTCACTAAATATGAAGTTAAGCAGTATCTTTTATACTTTTTAGTATTCAAAATAGAAACATACTTGCTGTTTCCAAATTGCAGGAAGAGAAGGGTGTGAGTTTGAATCAATGTTGCCAGTGAAACTTTTTTTGTTATTTTCCAGAGCAGTGATATGCCTTTCTATTGACAGGGAAAAATATTTGGGCCTTCTGCTGCTACTCTTTGTTACCAGTGACAGTGTGGCAGGCAGTAGCTGCCTAAAACAACCCACAGTAGTTGAACTTATTCCTCAGGCTGCTAAATACGTACCCTGCTAACCTTCTTGGGTAATGGGATGTGAACAGTTATCCACAGACAGCATGATGTAATGCAGTATATATAATGTGGTGGGACAGAGGGAAGAGGCTAGATTAAGAAAAAAACGAATAAATATCAAAATCTATTATTGATTCTCAATAATTAACCAAACTTCTACCTTATCCTTCCCAAACTATGTGCTATACGTTATTCTTCTGGGGATGATGATACCACTGGGAACAGCAGCAGCAGTTGCAGGCTCAGCATCTCTCCCATGGCCATGGACCTCCAGTGCCTCTAACGCCGCATCCATCCGGACTTCAGCCTCCAGGAATCCCTCCACTTGGAAGCAGTGCTGGCCTTCTTGCCCTTTCTAGTGCTTTGGGTGGGCAGTCTCACTTGGCAATAAAAGATGACAAGAAGCATCATGATGCAGACCACCACAGAGGTGAGAGGCATGGCAGGCCTGATTAGGACATTGTCAGATTTGCACATTGCTGCAAATTATGAGCATCTCTAAAGAATTCAAGTTATATAGAATGAGAAAAAACTGTTGGCAAACTTTAAAATGTGTACATATATACCACTGAAGCAAAATTCAGCTTGGAATTTTTCAGTATTTTAAAAGGGGATCACTAGGGGTCACCTGCTCACCTGCTCTATACTTTGCAGGGCATTTTGACATCCTGGTAAATGCTTGGTTGTAATAGCAGTGGCCTGCACCATATTGTGAAAAACTGTTAAACAGCATAGTGGGCAATTTTTTCAAGGAAAATAATGTGTGGGTGGGAAGGTAAGGGGAACAAGAAGTTAAATTTTGAAGTGAATGTATTCAAACTAAATACTTAGATAATTGCATCTGTTACTTTAGTTTCATAGGCGTAAATTCTAGTATTCAGTTAAATATTGGGCAAAATTGCACTCTTGACTAATTTTTGAAAAGAAAATAATTTATTCTGTCATGAAATAAAACTAGGCTTTGTGTATGGTTAAACTGTAAATCATGTTTACAAAATACTGTAATTTTCAGTAAATCACTGTATTAGGAATGTGCAATGACTTATATAAATAAAAGCCATTTTAAAACTGTTTGCGGCTTGTGTTCTAATTTTTTTCCCCCTTTTTTATTTCTGTTCTTGCCTCTGTCTGAACGGGCATGTCTGTCCATTTCTTGGTTACTGCGGGAGCAGATAGAGAGCCAGGCACAGTAAGTACCAACATTCATGCTAATGTTTCCACATCTAGGAATGTAATAATCAGATGTTGCACTTTTTGTCTGTTTTGTTTTCCTTTGTGGCAGTCTTTTGTTTTTAGATTACTAAGCAAGAAGCGTTCATTTCAGCTTGCTTGATGTTATTAAAGACAGCATAACCCCAGAAATAATTTTAACTGGGTTTTTATGAAGTCTCAGACTTATTAAGGACATATTCCTCTGTGTGGGGCATACTTCTTTGAATTGGGTTAGTTGACTGCAGGAATCTCATTAACTATTGTTAGGAGCTAAGGATGTTGCAGTGTGTGTCTGTGCACATACATATGCACGTGGTAGTGATGGCTTTGTGTTTTGATTTGGTTGTTGCATTTCCTGTGCTTACCCTGTTTCCTGTCATGTCCATCATGTAATTTGCTTTTTGAGTTTAAAATCAGATGTTTCAGTGTTGTGAAATTTGGACTCTGAATTCATCTTACAGCTGAGAATGGTTCTTGCATGTAGAAGGAAAACTGTCAAAAATTTAATCTGGCTTTCGTTTGTGAGGGAGTTGCTTAATTCACTATAGACGTAAATTTTATTTAATTAAACTATGTAAATTTGTCACTGTAGTTACTTCTGTCTCCATATGTGTAACTCATGATTGCTTGGTTATTATCTGAAGTAGGCTGGTTTTATGCTGAGTTTACCACTAAGTAACCTTTAAACAATTTGAGACTTTATTTCATACAGGAATTTTGCCATGTTCATATATTGAGTTCAGAATACTAGGTCATCCTAGTTTCTTTTTTGTCTCAGTGGAGGATAGTACTTCATAACTAAATTAAACCTTAATAGCTGAATACAGGTGAACTTGAACTTAAAATTGTTTAAATACAATATTACATTAAAATCTTGGCTTAACAATGAATGATATCTTCAATGAAAGAATCATAATTTAAAAGATGGTTAAGTTCAAGTCTGTGGCTAAAATGATGAGCTGGGAATTATTTGATCTTCAAACTTCTCTAATTCTCTTGTATTTTTAATTGATTTCTTTTTGAAATATATTTTTAAGGATGATATGACATTGGGCTCAAGTACACAAGACATACCAGCAGGTCTGTTTGGTTATTACGCGTGGTTCAAGCTAGCAGTAGGCTTTTATGTTTCAAATCACTTTATAACACCTGGGTCATCAAGATAAAACCAATTTGATTTACAGAGTAACATTGTAAGAGTAATGGTGCTGCCAGAAATCCTGACAAAGGCATACTTTCATCATCCAAGACACCAAAACCCATGCTGTTTGTAAGTTACTGAAATTTACCATGATATTTGCTATTACTGTGCAGTTTTACAGTGTGATTTCTATCAGATCCGTCTAACGTGATGTTCGAGTACCATCAGTAGAAGCTGACAGCTTTAAATGCACAAGTTTGAAAAATTGCAATTTAGCACACACCTACTTGTTTTTAAATTGAGGTTTTGTGACATAAATTTGAGTTGAAGCATATTGTGGCATATTTGAACATATTAATTTTTAAATTAGATTTGGGGTTATTTTTTTAAGTCTTCTTGTCTGGCCGCAGGTAACGAAGCCAGGCAAAGTAAGCAATTTTTGCAACTGAAGCTTGAAGTTTTGAGAGACATCAATACAAAAGAATTTTGATGTCCACATCTTTTTCTTTAGGGAACATACTGGCAATATTTTCCAAACTCATCATAGGTGTTCATTTATCCCTTATCTTCCCACTGGTTTAGTATCCTTTTGGACAGCATAGAAATGCAAATGTTCCGATACAATCAGTTTTATCAGTAATAATTTGTAGACAGTGAAATCTTATCTCATTGTGTGCTTGGGATTTATATGAAGTTTGTGCTTATCTTTTCCTCTCATGGAAAACTTTGAACTTGTTTTCTAAGACTTAGGAAGTATTCATAAATTTTTCAAGACCTTCTTTTGCCCTCACTATTGATCATTGTTGCTATTGTTTTGTAAAGCAAAACTCTTTTCTACTCTTTTCTTAGAGTAGAAAAATATTCTGTGCACTAAGCTCTCTGTCCTGTTCTTCCTCTCCCAGTCCTGGAGAACAGGGACATAAAAAATTGAATACTACTTTTTGGATGATATTATGTGCAAGCTGTTTTGTGTTTTATTTCTTTTAAATGGGGGAGGAAAACCATAAAAGTTGCTATATGGAAATGTAGGTTACTCATAGCATAGCGCAAGTATGCTTCTTGGCCTTTGTGAAGAAAGTATAGATCCAAACCACAGATTAACTTCAACAGAGGTTGATAAGAGCTATGGGTTGCTGTGTTGCAGCTTAATTTGTAACTGATTGAAAAGCAGCATGAGTCTCATGACAAAGGACCGAGGGATTTGGGGGTGTTTGATGTAAATTTTTTGGATGCCCTGATTCTAACAAATATTAGTGAGAAAATACTGAAATCAACAGAAATCTTACTCCCTGTTACCATCTTCCGATTGTAAAATCAATGTGGAGAGTGACTCAAATCAGTTTAGGCTTCTAAAATTCATTGTTCCTAATATGAACATATTAGTCTAAATATGACTTAAAATGGTGGTCAAAAAGAAGGTGAAGTCAGTAGCTTTCCATCACCACTAATTTACAACAAAACCTCCTAACTTTATAAGTCAACTTTTGAATTGTTGACATGTGTGTTTGCTATAAGCATATTCAACAAATCAAAGTAAATGATTCTGGAGTAGAATAACTTTGAGCATAATCTTCTTGTGCCTTGCTGGGACTAGTTAAGTCCATTTTCCACCATCTACTCTATTCTTATCAGTGAGTCCTGGCAATAAGCAACTGACATTTTGGGTGTAGGTGTTAGACTTGGTCCTGTTTTCCCTACTCAGCACGGGATTTTACCTGTTACTGTCTATATATACATATCAGTAGATAGCACTTCTGTAGGTGGCAGCAGCAGAGATCCATTGCAATGGTTAAATAAATGCAGAGGCTTTTCTCAGCAATATGGGCAAGCCCAAATTGTCACCTGAGTAACTGGCTGTGATGGCAGGTGGCTGCCATTGGCTTGGATGTGTAGCGGGTCATGGAATGACCAAACACAGAGCAAGCCTGTGTCTGTGCATGTCTTTGGGGGAAAGGATTGTGAGAGTTGAGCCAGCACAAAAGAAGATCGTAACTGGGACCAGATGCAGTTGAGTCACGCGCAGAAATGTAGTGCAAATATCGTAATTTAATGTCTGCAATGATCAGCATAAAGTAAATTGTCAGTTCTGTATGTAGTAGTGAATTGTCTGTGCTGTATTATAACTGGGCTAAATGAGTTACTATGGGCTCTCAACCTGTACTTCTGACACATACACTTGTGGTTTGGAAATGGTTCCAATGGGGAACAGTGTGGCAGTCAAAGAAGTGCATTCTGAATAATGTGCATTATATTGCTGATAGGAAACCTGCCTTCTCTCTGTGCATCATGGCAAGGTTTTTGCTTCACATTTGCCTGCTGGTAGTTTAGTGTTTAACGTCTGCTGGCAGCAGAGTTGTTTTAGAATCAAAAGTTCCCTGTTATGTGTGTCCCTTATGGAGTCTGGTAACTGACAGGAAGCAGTGCTACATTAAACTTCTTTTCTTCTTTCAGGACTTACTTGAAAAGGAGGGCTTCATGTGTATAAAGTGAATTATCAGAAAAAAAGGAAAATACCTAAAACTATTTTTGACCACTTGTTCTGATCTGAGGTTTACGATTTGCAGATGTTGCATTGATAATCCCTAATAAATCAAATTTCTAGTATGAAAGCAAGGATTGTTCTCAGTTATGCATCTACTTGGTTGAAATTAAGACAAGACAAAACTGGTGCCATGCAGTTTCTCTTTAGGAAATTAACTATGTATGTATTTTTTTACCCTTTTTGTACAAACTGATTTTTACTCAAGATCAGTCCCAACTGAAAATTTCTGTAGTGGTATTCAAAAAAGCCCATTATAGCCAAAATAAAAATTCTTCTCCTACTTTTGAAAATCAAAGTTAGTTGTTAGTAGACCTGGTAGAAGAACTTAACAGATTATTATTTTTTAAAGAGAAGATAAGGAGACTCTAATATTGCTGCTGTCTTCTGGCTGGCCCTATGTTTGATAGTGGACATACAGCAAATATAATGTCTACCAGAGCTGAAGTGAAGAAATGTGGCTTTTAGTATACTGTTCCCTGAACTGTATCATTACACAAGTAAGAGATATCAATAGCCCAAGGTTTGTATGATCATCTCTTTCTCAGTTCTTAATTGTGTTTTCATTCACTTCCTTTCCTCAGTGTTCTGGATCTACCATATGCGCTACTTAAAAAGATTAATATTTTCACATTGTTGAATGAAATGTTGCGTAGTTGGAGATTTGAATAATGGTAATAGGTTACATTAGCAAGCTATTTTTTCATCCAGTGTTATACTCTACCTGATTTTAGTCACAGTTGTTAGAACTTCCTTGAATTCCTATGGGAAACAAAACAGGAACTTTTTAATTTTTGATTTTACTGGTAAATTTTTTCAGAACAACAGCACAATCATATTTGCAATTTCAAGTATAGCTATTGTGAAAGAAGCTGCTCTACAACAGCTTCTAGCATGGATGCTCTGATTACAGAGAACAGTGCTTTAAATTAATGTAGTAAGTTATAGAAAGGCAGTGTAATTATGACCATAGGGGATATGTTTTGCTAAATAGGCTTGTGATATAATTACATGTTCATGTGAGATGCCATCAGTCTTTTGAAGAAAACTCAAATTTAATAATCTTTGCGTTTAGGACACAGTGGGAGCTGGGAGTTCCTAGGTATGTTTCACAATTTTGAACTTCTACAAGATGAACAGTACAAAATATTGTCAGTATTTTCTAGGTAGACTTTACAATAAAACAGAAAAAAAAAATAGCCATTGTAGTTACACATATTGGTTGTCAAAATTTGCAAGCCATAACTCCCAAATAGGCAGCTAAATTTTTCCCAGCTTTGCTACCTTTCTGCTATTCACACCTTATTTTGGCAAATTAAAGCGAGGAGCTGAGTTTATTCACTTTACTACATGGCTCTTGAACGTTTATTCTAAACTCCTCAGTAGTAAAATAGGTATATTCAATTATTTTTGTTAGGGAAAGTATCCTTAACTAACGGACTTTTCTCCTTAAGAGAAAAAACATCTCTGGTCACGTTTGAATGGACAGATTGCTTCTTAAGGTGTTTCTACTGCTATAAACATGATGGATTCAATATTATAAGATTGAAAATGGGTTTTAAAGTTTTTCAAAGTAGTGAATCCCTGAGTTCGTGTGCACCTGGGAGGAGATATGGGGTTAAATTCCAACTGTATTTGTCAAGGCAATTAGTGCAATGATCAAACAAGCCCACCTTTTAGCTGCAAAACAATTTGTAAAGACATTATTTTGAGCTTCTTGATACTGAATTTCAACAGACTCTCCTATATGCTTTATGTAAGCCCTTTGGCATTTGTTTAGGTTGAATAGTCATGAATAAAAGAGCTTAGAGTTGGCATTAAAGTTCAGCTTCTGAATTAGAAAAAGAGGATTCAGATTGCCTTGTACCCTGTTTCAATTTCCTTCTCCTTGGGGCTAAACATTTGTGTCTGCATGAAACTACCCTGATGTCTTCAGATTTTAAAGGGGAAGCTATTCAGTGCACAGTTCACTGGCAATTAGTATATGTTTATGCTATATTAAGGGTAAATATCTCTGACTCTTGGGTAGATCTTAATATTTCCTTTGAGGGCTTATCTATATATCGATGTGTAGTGTATCAGGATATACTATACCGAAGTATATATCGGCATTAGGCTTTTCTCCTGAGAGAGTTACATGTGTGCGTGTAAATGCTTATTTACTTATATATTTATGTGAGCATATCTTTATTTATCTAAGCATGTACTTGGCTTTTAGGATCTAGGCTTACCAGGTCTTTGTGAAAGGAGATTTTTTTCTCAACTCATTCAGTATTGTTCACAGCATTAACACATCAGTGAACAAATTGCCCTCTTGCATATGCTAATCCTGCACTTAAAAGAACTCATTGTAACACGTTTTAATGCTTTAGCTGGAACAGAGATGGAGATGGGAATGAAGGCATGTCAAATTGTCATGTGACTGAAAAATGTCTAAAATGCTCTTTGGGTCAACAGTTTGTACTTAGCATAACTTAGCATGAAAGAAAGCAGTCCATGTAGTTTGAGGAAAAGATTAGTCCTTGCTTTGTCTTTTGTGTGTGTGTTGGCCTCAGTTTTTCAGATCAACTCTGATTAAACAACACTTTAGCCTTAATTTCACAGTAGTAGTGAATGTTATGCTGGAAGTAAAAATATTTGATCTTTGTTTGCAATACATTTGTTGAAGGAATCCAATTGGAGTTCACCACAGCTAATAATTGATTACTGCATAACCTTATTCAGCAAATGTTTGTTATTTTAAGCATTAAAGACAAGATGCCATTTATTGTCTGTACCTGCAGGTGTAGAAATACCAAAGCCTCATCAATTTATGATAGTCTAGAAGTGAGTCAATCAGATTATATTTAGTAATATCCTTTATTAAATGGAATCTGAATATTAAAAATTATGAAATCATTCTTACTTGCTCATGAATAAACAGCAGGCCCACTTCTCCTAAACAATAAATTCAGTTGAATTAATTAGTTAACTAGGTGATGACTGACAAGTGAACTAAACTTTTGATAAGTTGAACAATGAAAATCCAAGCTTCTTAAAATGCGTGAAGGTCTGTATGTTTGCCTGGAGGACTTTGATTTGAATTAAATTGAATGAAAGACTTAAGTGGGTATCACATTTCTAAAGCATCTATCACATTCAGTTTGAGTTTTTAAGCATATGTGAAGGAATCTTAAAAGGAATTTTTAATTGATCTTGTTTTTTGTCTTCACAGAGTAATTCTCTGTTGGTCCCTGACAGTCTACGAAGCACAGATAAACGCAGGAATGGGCCTGAATACGCCAATGACATCAAAAAGAGAAAGGTGGATGATAAGGATTCCAGCCACTATGTAAGCAAATCTGTGTCAAACAAATGATTAATTTATTTGCATATACTGTGCTTGTAAAAGAGCTGTGAAGAACAAGGAAGTGTGGAAATGTGTTTCTTATGGCAGAAGTAGTACGTGAATATATGTGCCAGAGAGATATTATTTGTATTGTGGGAAGAGTAGACTCAGTAGTTTGTGATATTGTTAAGTAATACTCCTCAACAGGGAAAACTGAGCCAGGAGTAGTTGTTTGGGATTCACAAGTGTTTTGAAACTTTTCTTAGAGTTTGTGACATCCTTTCTGAACCGCTCTAAAACCTGAAGATTTGTTTGAAATGGAGGATTTTGCATTTGAGGGGGTTTTAGTAAATTTTTCTAGTAACTAGCTATTACCACATTGAGTAATGATTACCATTGCAAATTGCTCTACCAAGTTACTAAAGTTTGCTTTTGACTGATATGGTAGTTTCAGCAGAAAGCAAATTGAAACCAAGCAACAAGCAAGCTAGTCAAAAATACAGAACACAAAACTGCGAACTTTTAATTTCAAAGAGGCACTTCAGTACAACAGTGTAAGATATGTGAGCGTCAGAAGGTTCACATAGGTTTTCAATTTCAAGTCTAAAGTTGAGCCAAATCACAGGATGATACTTGAACAGGTTTAAGAGACTAGGACTGGTGTGAGAGAGTTCTGAAAAGCAGAACTTAAATCTAACAGAACATACTGTACTTTGATAGCTACTTCTTACTAGTGAAACCCAAGAGAAAATTAGAAACTTTATTTCCTCAGTATTTGGTAATTTCTCTCCACTTGGAGAATATCTTTGAACAGCTATTGGGTATGTTAGTGCTGTTACAATCTTGCAAGTTGTATTTGCACCACTTTCTAATAATACTGTTTTGATTACAGATGGGTTTGGCAAACTGCCCCATTTTACTCCCTCAACTTTGAGGGTTCGATATTCTATTGGCATTTTTCATTTTAAATATTTGAAGATTAACTGTTCTTAAGCTACATTTGATATAAAAAGAAAAGGAAGAAAATACATGTTTTTCATGTATTTCTAGTGGAAGCAGAGGGAGAGGATATTACTGTGCTGTAGAAGTAGTTTTTTTTAATCCAAATTTTAAATGTGTTTCTGCCTGCTGCTTGTTTGAAATGGATTTTACAAAAGAAGGCAGCATCAAAATAAAGAATTGAACAATTTAAAAGTTCCAGGTTCTAATCTTGAAGATGTTTTTAGTGGGGTTTTTTTGAGGGTTCCCTAATTTTGCAGTTTTTCAAAATCTGCTGATTTTGAGCTCATTTTATATGAAGCCCTTGTACGGACAATGAAGTACTGCTTTTGTCAAAGAACACATAAATGAGTTGTAGGAATTGTTGCTTTTGGAAAAAGATGCAAAATTAATTTTTTTTTCTCTTTTTGACTTCTGACTAATTTTCATGTTAGGATCTGTGTAGTTTCAATGTATGGGTTTATTAATTGGGAGAATCTTCTGATATTAATAGCACTTTTAAGAGATGCCTTTGATTATCCCAGTAAATTTCTGTTTATCAAGATGATGAAGTCAGTGGAGTTCACTTAAATGTTGCTTGGTAGATAATTTTGCCCTCCTTCAGAGTGATATTTTTGGTGAACAACTGTCCCATCTACTGTTCTCCCACACTCTCGAATGTGTTCTTACCTATTCTAGCACCCTGGGTGCTTCATACTTCTCAAGAGGTGTTGGATAATTGGAGCTAAAGCTTTCATTTCCTTCTTCTGCATCTTTTAGTTGGATAGGTGCCTGAGTAGCAAATAGAGCAGTAATTCTGTCTCCAGTGGCACTCTTGGGCCCCTAATATGTTTGTGGTATTTCTTGGAGCAAGATTCTGTTAAAACAGAAGGGTAGGGTTGAATTTACCTGTTGGTTTGGGGTTCTTTTGAAAGGAAGAGATGGGGGATAGTTGAGCAATCTTACATGTCTGATTTGCTTACGTAGAAACTTTTTTACTAGAAGTACTTTTATTAGAAATGTCAAACTTGCCTCCACAAAAATTTAAAGTTTTGACATTCACTTGAATTCTTTCTTTCTTTGGTTTTGAGTCAAGATTCACTTTCTGATTGAACCACCCTATTGCACTCTGTGTATCACTAGACCACTGTGTATCATAGAATGTGTCTACTGGGACATTTCAGCCTATATTGGAGATAGGAGGCACTTGAGTAGCAGAAATCATGCGGCACTAGAGCAGCTCAGATGATCACAGATCTAAGTGAAACAGTCAAAATGCTGCAATAGAACATTTCTATTTAGGAATGTCCAAGTATTTTGGTTTTCTTAGGCAGAAATGTTGAAATGTCTTAGCATTTCTGAAGCTTTTTCTTTCCCAGGACTTTGCATTTCAAAACTTACCCTTCTGGAAAAGGGGGAAAAATGCTCCTATCACTTGGAGGAGGATGATCCATCAAACATGCCAAAAAGCTCCCCTTTTCTGAGACTTCTTTAGGAATGCACAAGCAGTAATTTCTCTAAGATTAACACATGAGTGTATGAACAGAATGCCTTTCTGTTTTAAGAGCAGTGGTAACACTGTTTATGATGGTAATAAGGAGGAGTTTTGGACTATCTGCAACTTGAACTGATGGTGAGATCGTCATCTTTCAATTAGTACTACTTTATTTGGGATTTATTATTGAAGCAGAAATAAGGTGTTGTGTATCTGTTTTCATGGTTCTCCCTATTGCTAATAAATTAATGAAAGGCTGGTTATTTTTTATTTAGGAAAAACAAAAAATGTCTGAATAGATGCATAATCTTTCTCTCTGGGCTCTTATTGTACTAATTGAAATGAACACTATTTATTTTTAATAGGACAGTGATGGGGACAAGAGTGACGATAACTTGGTTGTAGATGTATCCAATGAGGTAACTTTTTTCTTTTTTGTAGTCTTGATGTTTGCCCAACAGTTAAAGGAAAAGTGGGTTTAGATGCTAGAAGAAAAACAATCCTCTCTGTGGATATGTTAAAATATTCACAATATCTGCTTTCCTGCAGTTACTATGTCTTCCTCTGAGCTTTGTCTGGTTACCTTCTCAGCTTTTCCTTCTGCTGCTTTGTCCAGGTCTGTTCACTCTGCAGTTAATGTTTTGAGGCTTCACAGCTGCTCTGTAATGTAGAGAGTTGTGGTAAGATTATGTGTGGAAGGCTGAGGTTTTCAAAACTACTGTCTTCAAATGTAAAAGGAAGACATCTAATGTTGTATTTAATAGTAGGACTGTTATTAAAAAGATTGCCTTTAAAATTGTTTGTATTTTAACATCCTCTGTTAAAGACAGCATTTTCCAGAAACGTTTTTTTAGAATGAAGTCAGTCCATTCACAAGATCTTCCAGAGATTTTAGACACTTTCTTTTCTTCAGGGCAGAGATTTGGCAATGGCATCAAGGTGAGGGGATGGGTGTTCCGTTTTCTTCATCTTTTATTTTATACAGCTAAGTGATGTTGGAAGTCTGAATATGGTAGTGAGGTTCTTCAGCTCTGTGAAAAGCACAGGGAGAGAAGCTGGTAGAGGAATATCTTTAGCAGCTCCAAGTGCCCAAATTACAGCCAACTAGAAAAATAGGTATCAAACTAGTGATTTTAGTAATCCTTTCAGAAGCCCTGCTTACAATGAAACTGCTCAATAATTGGTCAGTAGACTTAGTGCCCTCTTGTGAGGTATACTTCCTCCCTAATGCTAATTTTATGATCCAAAGGAGCATGGAGAACCTGCAGAGCTCTGATGGCATTTCAGCTTGTGGGGCTGGGTATTTCAGGTTAAAATAAATGCAGAGAGTACTTCTGGAACAGAGAAAAATAATCACCTGAGAGGTAATTTCAGTTTTTCCTGTAGATTTAAGTAGCAAGGCAATTGCAGTTGGTGTTTAGGAAAAAAGTGACTGATGTTGTGGCATAAAAAAATCCTCGTACGGGCCATTCAGTTAAGGGTTGGACTTGATGATCCTTGTGGGTCTCTTCCAACTCAGAATATTCTGTGAAATCTGCAAAAGCATGCATCTTTCTCTTCTTCTGAAGGTAGAGATTAGCAAGGTCTGTATTGCCTGAAAGAGATTATCAAAATGTTTGTCACCAGCAAAGTGTAGAGAATGTACCCAGAAAAACGGTATCAACTTACTGCAGTTACTTGTGGTCTCCCTTGTGCTTACGATACATTTTGTGCACTTGCTTTAGTTTTTCTTAGGTATACTTAGATTGCAAGCTCTGTGCTAGGAACAATTTGTGATTACATGTAGTGTAAAATAAAAACAGATTGCTTGCTATATGATTTTACTTATGTCTTTAAGTTGATGAAGGGATTTCAGCTTTTTTTCTATAAAGATAAGAAAGTGTTTTGTTATTTGAACTTGCTGCTTAAATTCTCCTAGATTTTTTCGTCATAGACTGTTAGTGGTGTTTTGTACCAAGGCATGACAGGGTTCTGTAATGTTCTTCCCTTCCCATTGTTTTAGGATCCTTCTTCCCCAAGGGCAAGTCCCACTCATTCACCCCGTGAAAATGGTGTAGATAAAACTCGCTTACTAAAGAAGGATGCCTCAAGCAGTCCAGCATCTACAGCCTCTTCAGGAAGTTCCACTTCCCTCAAATCCAAAGAAATGGGTCTGGTAGGTAGCTGTCTGTTGTCTAGATAAATATTCTTTCTTGTAAAATCTAACTCTGTTCTCTTGCAACTACTTTTGACACAAAGTACCTGGCATTAAACATTTGAAGCTGAAATCGACCATTGTTTTTCCAGACCTTTATAGTATTACTCAGCTTCCCTTCTCATAGTTTTCTGCTTTGTTTTGATTTCTTGTATTTGCTACATTTCTGTCAAATGAGTTGCAAATTTATTACAAAATACAAGGGTTGCTTAAGCATTGTTTATTTTTTTTCTGGAGCAGTAGCTTATGGTTTAACATAGCCTGTATATAGTCACTAAGAAGTGCTCCAGGTTTTTCTTAAACTCTTCTAAAATAAGCTGTTATTCTCTGAAAACTTTTTCCTGCAGTATCACTAATAATTTGATCAGATTCTCTGTACCTTTTGTGTCATGTTTTTTTGATACTATCAATTGAGGTGGTATTTTGTTTTTGTACTCTGGATTTGCTATGCCCAATAACAATTGAGATATTAAGGATTTCAAGCTAAAATAGTTTGGTAATGCATATGGTGTTGTCCTGAAAAATTTAACTCAGGCATCTTTTTTTTATGTTAGTGGAAGAGGAAAGATATCTTTCTACATTTCTTATTTTAATTTTGGCAGCAATCAAAAAGGTCAACATTTCTCTCTCACAAGTTAATGTTGTCAGCATTACGTGGATTTATGAAAATTGGCTGAGGGACTAGGTAGTAGGTGCCCAGCGTTCCAGCCCCTGTTGTGATAAATTGTGTAATATGGCCTAGATTAAAAATAATACTGTTGTAATTTGTTTAATGATACCAGCATGAAAAAGCCAGTACGCCTGTTCTGAAATCCAGCACACCAACTCCTCGGGGTGATGTACCAACCCCAGGCACTAGTGCAACTCCAGGACTTCGTCCAGGCCTTGGCAAACCTCCAACAATGGACCCTCTGGTTAACCAAGCTGGTAATGCATTACCTCATGTGTTTTTATGGTTCCAAAATTAGTCAGTTTTTACATACATAGTTCTTTACAACTGTTAACTAAATATATTGCTTTATTCTTGATATCAAGAGAGGGCTTGATGAGAAGCACGTGTTTGGATTATCAAGACTTTGAATATGTTTCTATCTGTTATTCTTCTTTGTTTACTTTCATCTTTATCTTTTTTGCAAATAATCCAGAGACTGAATGCAAAATAAAAAGACTTCTCAGAAGTTTCTGGTAGTTGTTCTGTGCGCAATCCCTTCTATGGTCTTTGTCTGAGTCTACTAGTATTTGCTGCAATGCACAGCTTGACAAATGCTGGGGGAAGTTTACTTTTGCTGTTCAGGCTGGTACACAAAGTTAGCTTCAGACATGAGCTGTGTAAACCATGTCTGTCAGCTTTACTGCTTAATTTGTCAAAGAAGAGATTAATGTAAACAGGGGAATATTACAGGAATGGAAATAGGTAATGCTAGTGGAGATTGCTAGAAATAATCAGCAAGTTCAAACTTCAGTAGATCTTATTTACATTAACTAAAAAGAGCTGGTGGTTATTATTATGGCAATGTGTCTTGACAGTGTGTGTATGTAAGAGGGGAAGGTTAGGTATTGTAGGGGAAGAAAAGGGCTGTTTTCTTCTCTGTATGCTGGAATATATGAATAAATGTACTTAATTTCATTATTCTCTAGCTCCAGGTTTGCGGACACCGTTGGCAGTACCAGGACCATACCCTGCTCCATTTGGAATGGTACCTCATGCTGGTATGAATGGGGAGTTAACCAGTCCAGGGGCAGCCTATGCCAGTCTGCACAATATGTCACCGCAGATGAGTGCTGCTGCTGCTGCAGCTGCTGTGGTTGCCTATGGAAGATCTCCTATGGTAAGCCATACGTTGCATGCAATCTCAGTCATGTGAATTGTGGACCCCTGGTGGCCTAGTGGTTAGCATGCAGGCCTCTCACTGCTGTGACCCAGGTTCGATTCCCCGGTCCCCCGGGCAGATGGAGCTCGTTAGCCCTGTGAGGCCATCCATCTATGAGAAGGTCACTCTAAACAAACCTACGTCCTGAGGACCTCACTGGCATTGTCCAAACTTGCTTGGCCCCGGCAAATGAACCTTAGGATTAAAGGGTGGGCTCAGTTCAGCGCAAGCTGTGTCTCACCTAAAAAATCCATTGCGCAGGCTTGAAAGGTAAAAGACCTTTCCCAAAATCTTCGTTCGCGAAGACTGGCCATTACATTACATTGAATTGTGGTTCACTGAGAAAATGCTTCCTATAGCACAGCTAAATTCCCAAGTTGTAACAGCACCAGAGGCTTTACAGCTTCACTGTGTTTCACTTTGCTGCGTGGCTGCAGAAACAAATTTACACCTTGAAAACAAAGAATCTCTGTGTATTAACGTGCATTTCCTTTTTTTTATTCATCTTCATCAGTGATTTAACTGATGAGTAATGCCAAAAAATTATTTTGTGCTGTAAATGAAAAGATAGTTTTGCTAGCCACAAAGTATTTCATTGTAGCCGTGTAGTACTCTAAGCTGTGCCTTTTTTTTGCCGAACCACACTTGTGTTCCACACAGACATAACAAATAAATCTTGAAGCATGCAAAAGCTTTTTTTATCTATGTCTCTGTCCCTGTATTTTATTCTTTTTTGGTGGAAATCAACCTAAGAAGTTGATCGGTACCTATCTTGGAGCTCTTTGCTAAGGTGTGTTAAGAATAGTTGCTGTTATGGATGTAGTAAGTACATGGAGCATAGTAGTTATACCTGCTGTCACATGGAATAATCTAGGGGCCTGATTCTGCAAACATGAGCTTGATGGCAGTTTTATGTGTAGATGAACTTACCTACTTGTAAATTTGCAAAATTGGATTTAAGCTTGTCATCTCATTACTGAAGTATGACTACTTTTTTCAAACTGGTAAACAGGGCTTTTATGTGAAAATGTGGAAATTCTAATTAGCAGACACCCTCCTTTTAAAGCAATAACAGTTTTTACTCAGGTATAACATTCAGAAGAAAAATTGAAGTATTTTTCATTCAGAATTTCTGCTTGGATTATTTGATGTGTGTACTTACTCAGGATATAAAAATGTAGTGGAATTGCAGTATGTAAAGAAAGCATAGTCTATTTAAGCTGTAGAAAATTTGTTTACATGCCACAATGGGAGAGATCTCTCAGCTGATGTGCCCACACAGAACAGTGTGGAGCCATGCACAGATCCTAGCTGAGGCCTAGAGCTGCTTTCCAGCACTTCACTGTGCCAGCTTGGGTACATGCTAGCTCTCCCAGAGGTAAAGAGCCCTAGGTGGCTTCATGCTGACATACCATGGACTCTAATTCCAGGATTAACACAGGACTTTGATTCCCTACTAACACAGGGCTCCTTGTGTTATGCTCAGTGGTGTGAATGCATGATGTATGTTACTGGTTTTCTCTTTGCATATGAATGCTTCTCTCAGAAGCATGCCCAGGAAAAGTATCTTGGTTTTGCCCCCCAATGAAGTGTCATGCACTTATTTAATACTGTGAGTAAAAGACACCTTTTGGTAAAATGCATAATATCTTGGGAATGAAGAAAATAGTCTTGCTGAATGAGAAATTGCAAGTGTGAGATTAATTCACTTTTCATTGTCAGGTTGGGTTTGATCCTCCTCCTCACATGAGAGTACCTGGAATCCCTCCAAATCTAGCAGGGATTCCTGGGGGAAAACCGTAAGTAACTTTTAAGATTTTGGTAACATCTACAATATCTAGAGAGAATAAAATTATATTGTGTCACAGAACAAGAATTTCAAAGGGGATAGTGTCTGGTTGTTCTCAAGAGGTTATTTTAGTCTTCTCCTGGTAAAAGAAGCTTAAAGATTCTCAAATGGTACTTGTCATATCCCGGAACAGGTGTATGTATACCTATTTCCAAGAAGGAGTTGTTGAAGGTATACTTTAAGTTTGGTTTTTTTTTATTTCATCCTTTCTGGGGGAGGTTAGGGGGACTACAAACTGGTAGATGCTGGTAAAATGTGTTAGATAAAAAAACCATATTGAAACTATGCACTACATTGAGGATAAATGTGTAGTGCAAGCTTGCAGACTTTCTTGTCTGGCACCTGTTTTATTAGGCAAGAGAGTCTGCAACTGACAGCAATGGGTATCTGAAGCAGTTACTTAAGCAACAGATTACACACACTTTACATAATGGAGCAAGCTATTTAGAACTTTTGTATGAATGTACAGCTGGAGAGCAAAAGAATGATGAAGCAGTTGTGGAACAGGTGGCGCATAGATGTAGAATAGCTTTGACAACAGGTTCTTTTTATTTAAAAGTTTTAGTTATTGATGAAGCAGTTGTTAAATAAAATACTTCTGCAATGCTGTGGGTTATTGATGTTGCAGTAAAATAAATTCACCAGCATACACTAAATTTTTAGGTAATGTGGCTTTGATGTACCATTGAAACTGAACCTACCACCGCAGTAGACTCATGAGCATGTATGCCCTATTAAAATACGTGATTATTTTTTAGGTATTTCTGGACAAGTAGTCTGTGCAGGTACTACCAGAGCAAATTTGACTCAGCTGTTTATCTGGAGAGAATGAGGCAGAGAGAATTATAACTGGTTTTCCAACACTGTTAAAACGTCTTCTTTGTCCCCTTATGTTTGGCGGTCATTTCTGTCTTCTCTTTCAACAGGAAGTTGCAATTAGAGTAGTTTTCCTCTAGCCAGGTGCTTATATAATTTTGAAACTCATATTTTGCACTTTCTGTGCTCAATGTTCATGTTACATGTTTCTAGTGTCTTATTTACCAATTGGTCTTGGTTTAATTTTTCCTTTTGCAGTTTCAGGAAAAATTCAGAAATTATTACTGGTAGGATACTGTCTAAGTTCCAAGACAGGCGGTGGTGGAAGTTATATGCTCACATGTTTTTGTTTGCTTTCATTTTAAACTCCTATTAATAACTAGGGATATGTTTTAATGTCAATCTTGCAAACATCTTTAAAAGTACACCAGATTACAGGCAAAAAAGCTGTATTTTCTTCTGATCTTTTCTTATAACTGTAGGAAAGCAGCAGACTTTATTTGGAAAGCCATCCTGAATGTGTTTTTGTTGTTACCCACCATGCTTCTGAGAACAGGCTTATCAATCTGTTGGCAGTGTGAAAAACCTATTAAATCTTGGTTTTACTTAAAGTTGGTGGTATGTTGACAAGAATACTGGGGTGAGGGCTCAGTGAGTTGGTGTTATATATCAGATGGTGGTGTTTTTAAATTCAATGCAGTAAGGAGTAGGCTTTGTTCTCAAAACATTCTTTTATTAAGTGCCAGACTCACCCTTGCTGGCTTTAATGGAATTTGGCATACTTACATAAAATGCTTTTGAAGATTGCATAATCCAATGGCTGTAAGTTTTTACTTTTAAATAAGTGTATTCATAAGCTTTCAGTGACTTCAGATTTCATTATTAATACCTGGAAATATTTTATATTGTAAGCTATCAAACCCTATTTTTCTGTAGCCGAGTTCTGGTTGTTACACTGTTCAAGACAAAAGGATAGTGCATGTCTGCTGCTCCACTTTGTATCCTGGTATTTCATAGTTAAGTGACTGTCTGTGGAGTTTTGTTGGTTTTTTGGTTTGGGGTTTTTTTTTCTTTTTTGGGGGAGGGGGACAGTGTGGGTTTTTTTGTTTTTAATGTTTTTAGCTCTTTATTCACACTGTTTCATATATTACCTACTTTGCTACGTACTCCCTGCTGTCCACGTGATTTAATGTGTTCTAGAATGTTTGGGCTTTTTTGTGGTCTTATTACTTGTACATTTCCTCTAAAATTACTTCTTTGTTTATCTTGGTGAGTCAAGCCTGAAATTCCATAAACTCATCTGTTCTCTTTCCATTGACAACTTTAGAATGATCTCATGTTTAGGCTTGATTGGCTGCAGCTAGCTAGATATCTTCTACTACCTGCAGCATCTTTGAGTATCTCACCTATGTTAGATTTGTTTCCTGTATTTTCTGTACAGAGTACATGAGTGATATAATCATACAAACTGGTGGAGTACACCTCGTTTATTTTCTAAGTCATTGAGCTCTTTGGGCTGGAAGTCAGCTTAAAGAAGACTGAAGTCCTCCATCAACCTGCACCTCAGGAAGTCCACCATCATCCCCATATCACCATCGACCAATCAGTGCTCAAATCAGTCCAACAGTTTAATTACCTAGGCAGCCTCATCTCCTTGGATGGTAAGATTGATGGGGAGATAGACAACAGGTTAGCAAAGGCATATAGTGCTTTTGGAAAACTCCATAAAAGAGTATGGCATAATAAACACTTGAAGAAAAGTACCAAGATCAGTGTTTACAGAGCCATTGTGCTGTCTACTCTCTTATATGGATCTGAATCATGGGTCATCTGCTGCCAGCACCTGCGTCTCCTAGAACGCTTCCATCAACGCTGCCTCCGTACAATCCTAAACATCCACTGGTCAGATTATGTGACCAATACATCTGTTCTTGAACAGCAGCAATCACAAGTATTGAGGCCATGCTACTGAGAACGCAGCTGCGATGGGCAGGGCACGTCTCCAGGATGAAGGACCACCGCCTCCCTAAGATCCTGCTTTATGGTGAACTTGTCACCGGCTGCCACAAGAGAGGAGCTCCGAAGAAAAGATACAAGGACTCCTTGAAACAACATCTCAGCCTTGGCCATATTGACCACCATAACTGGTCTCCTCTGGCCTCCAATCGGGAGGTCTGGAGACACACCATCTATAATGCTGCTGCTTCCTTTCAGAACGCATGCAGGATCACTCTTGAGGAGAAAAGACAACGCAGAAAGAATCGAGCCTTGCAGAATATACCATCTAAGGAGTCTTTCTGCTGTGCCTTTTGCAACCGGACATGCCTTTCTCGTATTGGCCTTTTTAGCCACCAACGCGCTTGCAAGAAACGTGGGTAGAACCCTTCCCAAATCTTCATTCGCGAAGCCTAGCCATGACTGCATGACTTTTCCTAGAGTGCAGTCAAGGTGTCACATTGAATTTGTTTTATGAGATATGGAGTTCTAGTGGGTCTTGTTGCAAGTGGTAAAGAGATTTTTCAAATTGAACTACTGAATCCCCACCCATATGCTCAAGGCTTCACATTTTTATCAATAGTTATACCGGTACTGTTTTTTTCACCCAGTCCTCCTTTCAAGAGGAAAAATTGAATTCCTTTCTTTCTAAAAGACAGACATTTCTGTTAGAACACAGGTTTTTTTAACCCGTGTGTGTTCTGAGATCTGTTAATGACTAGCTTGTTAGAAAAATTACTAACCTGTTAAGAACCCCCTTGGACATAGATGTGGTGTCTAAGTCCTGTGCTCCATTGTTTTGATGCATCTAACTATGCACTGCACTGTAAGTTTGTGGTGTGTGGTGTGTCACTGTAACTTTTTTTTTTTCCATGGTATTTCTAGCAAGGTACTTATTTGGTTTTTAGTCTTTCTGGTTGATGTGAATCATACCTTCTAATAGTTGGATTGTGGACTGAACACAGATTTTCAAGATTAGTGCTAAGGTTTATATCCACAGTATTGCTTCCTTGGTGTCTTAAATTGTGACTTAGTGGTAGCATTGAGGATAAATATATTTCTCAGTATTTTTTTCCCAGACACTAGAAAGAGCTGAAAATGCATGTTTCTCATTTTAGTAGGAAAGGGAAATTTCATGTGGTAAATGTTAACTCTTCCAACGTCTAGTTATAAGCTGACTAGTAGTTTTGGAGTGGTGTAGTATGCTGTTTTGGAGTTGCTTGATTTCAGTTCTACCAGTCTTTACACTTGTTCAGTGAATGTACAATGAGAGATATTGTAAAGGAAGGCTAATTTTATTGTATTGAAAGAGAGCAAGGGCAGTGTGTGTCCCTGCCACATATCTCTGGATAGAATTATTTGATGACATGTATGAAGTTGAACATTGTACAAATACTGTTTGGTATTTTATTCTATATGATGAAACACCACACTCAGATATTGACTGTTCCTTGTGGTAACTAGAATTAAAAATGAGCTGAAGTGCAAAGAAAAGCTGAAAGTAAAATGCACTCATGAGTAGAAGGAACTTTCTGCTTTTGTGTTTTGCTGTTGGAGGTATTTTTGTGCTAGCTGAAGAACTCTATTTGAATTGGAGGAATGAAGTAAAAGGTTCTGTGTATTTTTGTGGGGGTTTTCTTGTTTTTTTTTAAGACATGGCACTTTAATTAGGCAGGAATTGTATGCATTATATCAATTTGAATACTTGGAGTAGCTGGCAGATAGTTTAGTTTATTTGCTACGTTCTTGAGCAGTGAATTAATTATTCTGAACTCTCCTCAGCATGTCAGGTGATATTTGCTATATACTTATTTGGAAATTGGAGGTTTAAACTGAGAAACTGGGTTGTATTGCTGTGTATAGGAACTCTGTGGGTTCTCCGTGCTGCTTTGACACAGATGAAGAAAAGTCTTTAGATGAAGTAGAGAGAAGAATATTTCTGTTATTCAGAAATAGTATAAGTGACAGTATACTGTTTCTCAGATCTCTTCTAAATAAAAGGCACAGAAGTTTGTCTTGTAGTTGTTCTTTTAATAATATTTATTTAATTACAAGTGTATATTTACATATTAGTTGATATATACTTAGCTTGTTTTATATTAAATTGTAAGTGCATTTGTATAAGACAATTTTCTTTGTTTGCTGTGGTTGTTAGCCCAATACAAGGAAGGGATCTCTTAATGCTAACTGTCATTTGGCCAAAGATGGATATTCATGGAATCCATGATTGGATAGCCATCTATCATATAGGCAGAATGCTTGGAGTGAGACAGAAATCTGTGCTAGTCGTGAGGCTGAACAACACTTTCTAACCGACCCTGTCAGTTCTAAAAAAAGCTAGTGGTCAATTGGTACCTGTTAAGAAATATCTTGAGCTTTAGAGAACTCAAGGATTCGCTGGATTTTTTTTGGGCTTTTGAGGCTGGACAGTGAAAATGCTTGTCAATTTTGAGAATTCAGCCTGTGAATATGTCTCGTGCATTAAAAATGAAATTTTCTGTTAGTGTAGCACTGTAAGTACAGTCCTTTCCAGAATTAGCAGAGTAGGCCCTCTTACCATGGTGACCTGTGCAGAGGAAGCCAAGGACAAGTGATTGAGCTGCAGAGTCATTTGCACTGCTGTCACCAGTACTGTGTTCTTCTGGAGACAGAAGCTTTCCTTGTCTAGAGAGAGCCAGTCTGGCAAACAATGCAAATGTTGTCAAAGTTACAAGGTATGTGTAACAAAAAGTTATACCATAATACTTAGCAGATACAAGTCACTAGACCACCATACCCATAAGTATGCTGGCAGTGGTGATGTTAGCATTACATGCCGCATATCTTCAAGCAAACAGGAGCATTTACTTTTTTGTGTGCTTGTCTTGGCAGAGGGATTTGGCAAAGTCTAGCCATTTCTTTCTACACTGAATTGCAGATAACTTGCATTGTAGAAAAATCTCTCTTGCCTTGTACAAAACTATCACTTGTCTGTTTGTTGGGCCATCAAACTCAGTCATCCTGGGTCCTGATCAACTAGTATTGGAAGCAAATGCCAGCTCATGATGATAAAGACAGACTATTTCTATGACTGGTATAGCCACACTTTAAACACAGGCATACTGGTAAAATTGTACATAATGAAACATACACTGGGTAGGTCTCATGTTTCAGAGCAGGAGAGTCATCACAATTCTGCAGTACACACGAAATTGTGTACTTGAAAAGTGTTCTGTTGTCTTCCTGATACCCCATGTCATCAAGAACTGAGAATCTCTGTGTATGCATCTAAGCATTTCAAAACACCAATTATTTAGGTATTTTGAATTGAACAGAACATTTGAGCTATAACCTTCCATTAAAAAAAAAGTCACGGACAAGTAAATTAATTATCTTGAACATGCTGGAAGAATTGCCTGATACTTGCTTAATTGTCTTAGTTCAGTCCATGATAAAAGCAAGGGTAGGCTGAGACTTCAAAGTTGTGTAGTTCTGTGTACTCTTACTGCTAACAAATATTCTGCAACTGACTTAGATTTGGACCCCAGGATGGGGCCCAGCTTTTCAGTGTCCTAAGTGCTATGACTCTTTAGTTGGATTCTATAGATGAACCTGAGCAGTTGTTCAGCCTCAAGCAGTCTTGTTGCCACTCCTGTTCTGTTTCGTCTCCCATCCTGTGTCTGATCTGATATTTAGTGAATAGCTACTTCAGGACAGTCTTGTCTCTATTTCTCTTGGATACAAATTTCTAGTTAAGTCTTTATTATTACTGTAATTTTTCATACAAAAAAGAGCAAGGGTGGTGTGGGACAAAATACGTTTGATATACTCTTGTATACATGAGTGAACTTTAGACTTACTTTCTTACCTTACATTTCCCATTCCTGACATTTCTGTGACATAAAAGATCTGCCATCTTTTGCACTTGCTCATCCTCTGTTTCTGTGTATTCTCTGAGCAGTCTTTCCGCTCATATGTCCTACCATGAAACATAAATGAAGTACAGATATTGCATGTATATGCACTATTAATTTCTTCTCTGTCTTAAACCAGTTACTGTTCACCAGGTTTTACCCTTCCTTTCAGAGAAAACTGTGATATTTCATGGGGTGACCATTTCCACTGTTATCTTTTGTATGAAAGAACTGTACAGTTCTTTCATCTCTCCTCTTCTCACTCTTTTACAAAGCTAGCTCACTAGTATAACAAAAACCAGCCTTTTGCAGTAGTATTTTCATTATTATTTAAAACAAATGAAGAAACCCCTGTACCTGAAACCTTTATTAGTTGGTGTTTGTGCCCTTGTCCTTGAGTAGAGCTGACTCAGCATTTGAGTGACCATGAAGAAATAATTTCTTCATGGTACTTCTCCTAAGGAGGAGTGTTTTTATTCAGTGCTGGGATTTCACTTCCTCAGCCCTCAATTTCCATGTGCTTGAAATCATGCACTGAATAAAAATAAAGGTGTTTCAGAAGAGCCAAGACTTATCTGGTAAACTGAGCCTTTCAGCTTTTCCAATATACTTATTCAGGAAAACAATTATGATATGATGGTATCAGCTTTCTGAGCAAAAGTGTGAACAACCACTCTACATGTTTCCATTTTCTCCTTAAAGCACTAGTTACAAGGTAGAAAGAGGGGCATGTGAGCACAGCTGGTGGTGATGTTAAAACTAAGATGCAGAAATCAAGCACAACTTATCTTTGGCTAGTGCTACTGCAAGGCACCAGGTGCAAGCCTCCTGGAAGAAGGATGAGACAGTAGCACCAGGTGAGGGACTGCTGCTGTAGGACTTGTGGTGTAGAGACTTGAAACTGCTGGCTAGAAACCAGGGGCTGAAAGTTCTTTTGATTATTCAGGTGATTGAGGGATAGCAGCCATGACCTTGGGCTGTAGGTTTAAGGGTAGAATTTAACCTGCTTCCCCACTACACAAACACTTACGTTGAGGCAAGCTGAAAAATTCTTTTGTGAATCCTTATCTCCCTCTGAGGTTTCATGTGCCTGTATTACTTGGCACTATAGCTCTGGTTTTTATGAAATGATGATTGGCAAAGAATTAAAATGAAAAATATTGTGTTTTTCTTGCATCATAGTACTGTAATGGCTGATTTTTGTGTTTGTTTTGTTTTCTCTTTTCTTCCTCTTCCCCAAAAGAGCCTACTCCTTTCATGTTACTGCAGATGGTCAGATGCAACCAGTTCCTTTCCCTCCAGATGCCCTCATCGGTCCAGGAATCCCTCGCCATGCCCGTCAGATCAACACTCTGAACCACGGGGAAGTTGTGTGTGCAGTTACCATCAGCAACCCCACAAGACACGTGTACACGGGTGGGAAGGGGTGCGTCAAAGTCTGGGACATCAGCCAGCCTGGCAACAAGAGCCCTGTCTCTCAGCTGGACTGCCTGGTAGGTGAACAGGAACTTGTCCACATGGGTAGCTTCTCCTTAGAGAATCAATAAGGAAATAGCTGTCCTTGACTGGATTTTGTTCATATGACAAGGAAATAGTAGGCAGATCTGTTTCCTGGTGGGTTTTTTTAGCACAAAACAGGTTACAGAGAATATTGCTGGTTTGTTTAGGGATAAATATCATCACTAAGGGTCAAATAACAGATCAGATTTCTGAGTAGAATGTTTTTTTCTCCCTCTTCCCCCCTCCTCCACCCATTATGCTGATGATTTTTGTGCATAAGTTCAAAAGGAATGCAGCTTGGCTTATGCAAGGCTGCTCAGAATCTTCCTAGTTCTTTCACTTGCGTGATGAGTGACAATCTCATGTTTTGTAAGATGGTAACAGCGACAATGAAATAATGCGATAAGGTATCAAGATCACTTTAAATGTGTCTATACTTTTGTTCATGATCCACAAGTTATACATATAGGTTGGTTGTTATCACATGTGCAGGATACAAAAGGGACTGGGTGCAGTAGTATAGGTAGCTGAAAAGCTAACTCAAAAAAGGTTCACTTGTGGCTCACTAAAATATTCTTCTCTTCAGAAGCAGTGTAGGTGTTTGTGAAATGTTAATTGAAGAGACCTAATGTCATAAAGCACAGCAATATGTATTCTGAATGAAAATAATTCAGTAAATGGGCTGAGTTTTTTGGTTTGATTTTGATTTTTTCACCTTTACCCTTTATTTATTGCTATCCTTTTGTTAATTGCCTAGCAGTAACAGTGCAATTGAATAGGTATTCTTTTCTGTGGCAGGTATGTGTCTGGATACAGAGCCTTAATTTCAGTTACGGAGCAGTAATGACTGATTAAACCAACATTTCCACTGCACTGCTTACTGAATTAAGAAAAAAAAAATAGCAGTAGGAATGCAATTAACTACATTTTTCAAGTGTTTTTTTCTTTGTTTTGAGTTATGCATCTTAACCATCCATTTACTAAAGAACTGCTACCAGTCAAGCAAACTTGTAATAAGTGAAGGTAGAAGTGTCTTCTGTCACTAACTCTTCTGTAGTACCTCGCAACCAGCAATAGTATCACAAACGCGAAATTGATAAGTACGATAAGAATCATGTTGAACACCAAAGGACCAACATAAACATAAGACCAGTATGGGAATACTTAATCTTTAATACAGTGAATGCAAAATAGGATTTGAAAGAAAAATTCCAAAACCTGAAGGGCATGAGACTTGAACTATATTTTCCTATAGAGTTGTCTAAATGCCAAATGAAAGATCATTTGCTTTAATATTTCTACTATTGGTGGCCTTCACTTATGGAGTGCATTTGCAGAAATGCAAGCTTATTTTGTCTCTGTTTTTATGTAATGAAATAGAAAACTTGCCATTCATCAGGTTTGCAACAGAGTAGTCTGTGGCAACAGGAGTCTGCAGTTTTAATTTCTGCAGTTGCAGTCTCTAATTAGTGATGACAAGTAGGTGTTTGAAACCTTTTAGAATTTGCTGGTTCCTCTTCAGTACTTTGGTAATGATAAAAATAGCAAACTCTTTAAAACTTTGATGTAGTTAGAGTCATATTAGTGGTCATTACTGGCAGGCATGTATTAACATAACTGAGGTGATTTGTGTTGTACAGAACAGAGATAACTACATCCGCTCTTGTAAATTGCTGCCTGATGGATGCACCCTTATAGTTGGCGGGGAAGCCAGCACATTATCCATATGGGACCTGGCAGCACCAACTCCTCGTATAAAAGCAGAGCTGACATCCTCAGCACCTGCCTGCTACGCACTGGCTATCAGCCCTGATTCCAAGGTGTGTTTTTCATGCTGCAGTGATGGGAACATTGCAGTGTGGGATCTGCACAATCAGACATTGGTCAGGTGAGTCATTACTTGTTTACAGAAGATTTTCTTAGAAGTTGTGCTTTGGACAGCTACATAAATATTTATCTACCTGAATAGGGTTCCTGACAGCAAAGTAAATAGTATCTCTTTATTCAAAGAATATGGCTTGCACCCAAGTTAGGCAGAAACTAGTTTTGGTAGCTTCAGCCTAGTCTTGGATAATGTGCTTTCAGGGCCTAATGGTTTGGTCCATAACCTACTGCAGGCAGTGTAAAAGTTCTGTGCGTTTCAAATAGTTGGGATAGGTCTGCAGGTTTCTACAAGCAGTTTTGTGATCAGTATAGACTGAACATGCCTTTTAGGGAACTCTGAGGTTTGTTCTTTTCCTTTGTCTTAAACCTTGTTAAGTAATAAAAAGAATTTTCAATTCTTATTTAATGGTGTTAAGTAGGAAAATGAATCTTACAGAAGCTAATGGAAGTGTGGAACCTCAGTTCTTTAGGATAGCACAGGGGTTAACTAGAATATAAATTTTATAAATTTATGCTTACCAAAGAAGTGGTGGCTCACAATAGAGAAGAGATAGTCTAATTTTGGAAAGGCCATGTTACTTTAAAAGTTCTGAACACAAACACTAAAGAATATGCTTAGTTTGCTGTGTTTCAATTAAAGTTTCTGTATATCAATAATTAGCTTAAAATTATATGCAAATAATCATGTTAACATCCATGCAAATTTTACTTTCTGTTGAAGTTCTGAGCCAATAAATACAATTTTATTCATATAAAATCTTCCGTTTGCCCTGTACGTGCTTAGTCCCTGTAAAGGTGCACTTTCTTCATCTGTAACTGTTTTGGTTTTTAAATATTTACTGTAGGTGTTCCCACCACTTGCTGGCTGATCTTGCTGACACATGGAATTTTGAGATCAGAGCTACAAAACAAAATGTGCCTCGTGACCTTTCCATGGCAGCTCTTAGTGATTTCATACCCTTTGTTCCCAAGCTAGTTGTCTTTTCCCCACCTGCCCTCCACCTTTCACACTGAGGCATAGGATTTTCCCAAAGGGTTAAGAAAAACTTGAGATGACCTTCTGGTTGCTGAAAGCTGGGAGTTGCTAATGAGAAGGACTGCACCATTTAGATTTTTCTAATCTGCCACAGAGAATGCAACCTTGTGACTCAACAATGCTAGAGTTTAACTATCTGGATCCCTTTCTATTAATATCTGCCTTTTATTTATCTTCTTGACTTGCAGCCAAAGAAAAATACAGAAACTGTTTTCTGAAATTGGAAGTTTTGTTCCCTGAGCACTTGATTTAATCTGAGTTGTCCTTAGTGGTTTTAACTATAGTTACTGTGCTTTAATATTCTCACAAGGTGGGGTTTTTTGCTTTTCAAAACCTGATAGGAAAGCTTTGACTTTATTCAGCTAGCCATGATGCAGTTCATTCCTCTAGCACCTGGAAAATGTTTTTGTAATACTGATATTTAATGCTCAGTAAAAGGGAGGGGCTGATTCTTGCTCATCAGCGGACACAGAAGGGATGACACACATGTACAGAGTCCAAAACTAACACTACGACAGTGTTTACCTTGAGCTCTGGCAGGAAATAATTATTCAATCTGTTTTTTTTATCAGGCAATTCCAGGGCCACACAGATGGAGCCAGCTGTATTGACATTTCTAATGATGGTACTAAGCTCTGGACAGGCGGTTTGGATAACACTGTCAGATCCTGGGACTTGAGAGAGGGGAGACAGCTACAACAGCATGACTTCACATCACAGGTAACAGGATTTTCCTTCAGCTTGGGGGACTGTGTGCTGTGAGAAGGAAACACAGGATGAGAGGTGAGATTGAGCCCAGTGCAATTGGCACTCTTGTTCCCTCTCTTCCTTTTGGCTGCTCACAACACAATATTTTGAAGCTTTCTTATATGCTTAGAATCCAGAACAAAATGATAGCCTGACACTGCTCTTTTTTCCTAAGTTAATAGGTAAGAACAGGAGTTATTCTGCAGTCTTGCTGTTGAACTGTTTGAATTTGCCCTTATTTCTCTCTCTCCCTCTCCCAATTAATTTTAACTGCAGAAGAAAGAACTATCTTTACTTCTATATACTATCTTTAGTTCTCTAAAGATAGTTTTCTATAACTATCTTTAGTTCTCTAATAAAAGATGTAAATGTGGTATAATTTTCAGATATTTTCCCTTGGTTATTGCCCTACTGGTGAATGGCTAGCTGTGGGAATGGAGAGCAGCAATGTAGAAGTGCTACATGTAAATAAACCGGACAAATATCAGCTGCACCTTCATGAGAGTTGTGTATTGTCACTCAAGTTTGCTTACTGTGGTAAGTTGCTCTGAACACAGAACTGGAGATCAGGGCTCTAATTTGTGTTTTGCTGATTAATTATTATATAGCCATGGCTCATTTGATCATCAAAATTTATTTAGTATCTCAGTTTAAGTAATGAATTAATATCTCTGCTTTATGAATTAACATGCGTTTATCTACAAACAGCCATCCGTTTGTCTAAAGGCTGCTGTGAGGATTGATTCATGTGTAAAAAGCTATTTCTGTTTACAGAGTCTAGGGATTTCCTAGTATGTAATGCACTGCAAAAGCATGAGTGTCCACACTGATTGTAAGCAAAAGTATTATTTTGATTAGTGGTGAGAGCTTTTATAATGGTAATTAGTTAACAGATTTCATTGATAAGAATTCAAACCACAAAATTTGTCAGATGTTCTATTTCATGTTTTCATAGTCCTTCTGGTTTATATTCTAGGTAAATGGTTTGTGAGTACTGGGAAGGATAACCTTCTTAATGCATGGAGAACTCCTTACGGAGCCAGTATCTTCCAGGTGAGGGTGATGTCACTTTTAAAGAAAAAGTTAGAATACCCAGAGTCCCAAGAGTGGACTCAGATATCTTCATTTATGTGATTTATCCAAAATGGGTAACAGACTTTTTTTAATGATGTAATATATTTCTATTTTTCTTCTAGTCAAAAGAATCTTCTTCAGTGCTTAGTTGTGACATCTCTGTGGATGATAAGTACATAGTCACTGGCTCTGGAGACAAAAAAGCTACAGTCTATGAAGTTATCTACTGAAAAATATGATGGGGATATAACTTTTAGAAGTTGAACTGGCCCAAATTGTTCTTAATTGTGGAAGTAGAAGGGGTTTGACTTTTATAAGGAACAAAAGTGTTGAGGTTCCAGACCTTGCCATGAAACTACTCCAATTTTTCAAAATAGAAGACAACATCCAGCAACTAAGTTCTGGCTACATGGACCAGACGGAACACAGAGGCAAGATGGACAGATTTAGCCTAGGTTTTTGACATAGTTTTTAAAAGCCAAGTCTACTGAAGAATGTTGCAGCCTTTTATTTTTTCATTTATGACCTTGTGCAAATTTTTTTCATTGCCTGAATATGGGGGATAAATACCTTTCTGTTCCTTGCAGTTCAAGTTGCATTCTGTCCTGTGTAGAGCAACAGTGTCTCAGATAAACTTGTTTCATGGTTTTGCATCTTGTGATATGTTTTTATATTTTTGTTGAAGGTCAAACATTTGTATAAATTGTAAATATATTTAGTTTACTACAGTAAAGGTTTTAGTATCAACAACCAGTCTTCCCCCTTGCCCCCTCCCTGCCTGCCCCGCTTATTTAAAATTAAAAACCTTTTGGGGATATAAATACCTTTTTAGAATCAAAAGCAAACACTATGTATAGTTTGAAAATGGTGTCTTATTCTTTATAACTATTCCTAGATTCCTTTAACATACTTCAAAGTAGTTGTTTTGACATACTAGGGTGTCAAGTCTGGTAGATACTGTCTTGTGCTACAGAAAACTTAAAAGGCAGTTTTGTACTAATTATAGTGTAAATATAAAAATTGAACATTTCATAAAGCTTTGCTGTTATTTTAAGTTTATTCTGATGTCCTATGTATAATTTTTTTGGCAGAAACAGTAATATGTGCCTGATCATAACTCAATTCATTCATTTCTCTAGAAAAAGAGGGACTTCCCTCTCCTTTTTCCCCCAGTTGAACAGAATTCGTGTGAGACTGCAGTTCAGCTAAGTGCATCAGAGCCTTTATTTATTAACTGAGGATGTCTGTGATGAGAAAAGCTAGATAGGTTACATCCTTCATATTTTACAGAGAAGTGGTAGTTAATGACCATTTCCTTTTTAAAGTCTTGTCTATACTTAGATACTCAGGTAAATTTAACTAAATTACCAAAAGTGTGAGTTTTACAGGGGATCACTTAAAGATGTTAAATACTTGCAGGGCTGCAAATGAAGTTAATTAATCTAAACTAAGTTAAATTTGCCTCTTAATTTCTTGTGAGAATATTGACAAAGGAATATTTTGATTTTTAACTAGTTCACTCTACAAATTAATTAGAATTAATTTTCCTGAGTGTCCAATGTTATACAGGCCTATAGGCTCTATGTATTCATAAGGAGAAACCTTTGAGTCCTTTCCTCTGTGGCATGAGTGTGATACATCTGTGAAGAGCCATGCTAAGCATTCAGTTACCAAAGCTATGCATCTTCAAGTTTTCTTGATGTACTCAAGAGCAGTGGATCAGGGGAGAGCATGTTAATTTTATTCTGTGTTTTTTCAGATAAATGAGTTCAACCACTGTGTGCTAGACAAACCTAGCTATTGCTCCAGTGAGGGCCATACATTTCCTGCATTCTGTAATTTAATTAGAATTTCTGTTGCTAATGGAGAATACAGATAACCAGAACAATTCAGATTACACAAACTGCCAGACAGTTTAAGACTCATCTGTAAAGAACTTCTTTCTCATTTTGCTAGCATTTTACAATGACCTATATCCCTGCTCTTTCAAAGACAGGCATCTAGGAAGAAACAAGTTTGACTGACAGATGCATTGACTAGATAAGGAATTTCTCATCTGGGGGCAAAATTTATCTTAGTTTCCAGTCTGAAGAGACACTGGGTTTTTTTTCAATTTACATGACTGTTCTACTGAAACTGTTTTATAGCATCTAGAATTGTAATAGCCTTAATGTATTAACTTTGCATTTGGAATGTAAAATGTTAACCATTCAGGATAATCTGGTCTCCTAGACATTTAAAATTAGTGTTCTATCCATATGTATCTATATCCTTGTCAATTGCTGTGTTGTCAATATGTGTCTGTATGAAAATGACAGACCAGCTTAGGTGCTGGCCATGTTGCTTTCACACAAAAAGCAGAATCATCAGGCTTTTCAGAGAATTAATTTTCAGAGAATTTGCCACATTGAAATACTGTGAAGTGCTGTGTCATTTTTAAAAGGGAAAATTTTTAAAAAGAGTGTTTACTAGATTTTACTTGATTTTTACACTTTTCATATTGAAGTTTCTCTGAACATCTGATTCTGCCAATGATCATTGACTTTAGCAGTACCGGCAAATTTGCTGTAGTTAGGAACATTTGGATTTTTTCCAAATTGCTGTCACCTTGGCTTTTACTTTATGGGTCTTCTCTTGCCGTTCTCTGAAGCTGATATTAGAGGAACCAAGAATGCAAGTGTTCTAACACATCCATGTAAACTAAAGAAAAATAACACCAGTATAATGGATGTGCTATATGTTACAACATAGTGCTTGCTAGTAAGACCACGTTCTTGGCAATCAGGAGGATTAAAATAATAGTATTAGGAAAATCATAAAATACCTCGTCTTCTTCACTTTTAGAATGCACATTGTGTCAGAGCAGTTATGGAATTGGACGTTATTTTTGCCTGTGAATGAATTTAATCATATTTGTACCATATGTTTCTTGATTGTAATTAAGAAATTAATTCCTTTTTCCCCCATCAGATTTACTTTAAACCTTGAGTCTAAAAACTTGCACATGCATCATAAAGTAGTTCTCTCAATTTGTTTTTTCAGATTTCACTTTAGGTTTATGAAACATTGTGGGTTTTTTCATTTGTTAGGCAGTAAAGCCTATTCCACCTGCAGATGTAATTTTTAATGAAAAGATAGATTCAGTGAAATCTTGGCATCTGTCTACACAACAACCTACAAGATTTGAAACATGTCAAGCTTTTAGCTTCTGAAAGTTCTTATAGCCCTGTGTAAAGTAGTGGGTGGAAATAATTGCATATTGAATGAGGAAACATGAACTAAGATAAGCAGTGACAGCAAAGGCACTGGAAAGGCCACATGGAAAAAAGAAGTACACCAGTAACTATGGTGTAGGTAATTAATATTTTTTTGGTCATTTTATTTACAGTCATAATAGATTCCTTTGGTTAGCCCCTTTTTGGGACAGTCTTTGTTTGCTGAGTGGCCCTCAGTATTCAGAGATGTCTAAATGCTACTCTGGCAAATGCTAGTGCTGGATAGAAGTAGGGAGTCCTTACAAAAGACATTTTGGATGTCAGTGCAAACAGCAACTGATGAAGAGGGGATTTGTGGTAATATCAATTCAACTGAACAAAATCCTTAGTCAGCTCTAATATGTACATTTTGTATATGTGCACCAGTCATAACCCTTTATAGATCAGTTGTGCAGAAAGTCATGATATTATTCCACACAGTGCATTTATCAGTGTGTAAGACTATCTCTTTTTGATTATAATTCCAAACAATGATAGCTCCCCATGTTAATCCACAAGCCTCTGGTAGCGAGAGAGAATTTTCATCAGCATTAGTTCTTTTTATCTCATTTGGCATTTCAAAAGCTTTTGTTCCTTTAAAGGTATAAAATATTAATTTCTTAGACTGTTAACAGTAGTGTTATTTTTTAATGTAAACATCAATACAGAGTATGTCTTATACATGTTTACATATGTCTTATACGTGTTAGACATCTAGTCTTATACATGGTTTTATTTATGAACGATTGACCATAATTTTTCTGTCACACTTCTGTGACACAAGTGATACAAGTAAAATTTTCTGAAGTGTTTAAACTCAGATTGACAAATTGATTTTTGGTTTGGGTTTTTGGTAGGGGTTTTGGTTTTTGTTTGTTGTTTTCCTGGAAAGATTGGCCCACTTATGAACCTGTGGGATTATGTAACATAGTTAGAATTGTCCTTCATATTTTCTGTTATATTGTTGCAAGTTTGAGTTGATGGGGAAATTCCATCATTCTAGTAATGAGGAAGGTGGATTTTGATGTTTTCAGGATAAGGAAGAGTACTGACTTCAGATTTCACACTACTGAAAAAGTGTTTACCCCTTAAATCACTTCACTGGAGAAGCTGGACTGACTCCAACTCTGTTGTCTCCTTAAAAGATTTTTTTTTTCCTCTACTGCAAGTACATAGGAAGAATATGAGAATGTAGGTCTATAAAAGACTTCAGTCATGGTATCTTTCCCAGAGGGGAAGCAACTCAGAATAGAACCTGATGAACACCAGAATGAAAGAAGGTGTTCATGGCAGGGAATACATGGAGAGACAGAATTACAGAATCATTTAGGTTGGAAAAGACCTCCAAATCGTCAAGTCCCATCTTTAACCAAACATGGCCATGTCCACTAAACCCTAGCACTATGTGCTGCATCCAGTCATTTCTTGAACACCTGCATGGATGGTGACTCCACCACCTCCCTAGGCAGCCCATTCCAATGCTTGACAACCCTTCCTATGAGAAAATTCTTCCTATGTCCAATGTGAACCTTTCCTGGCACAGCTTGAAGCTATATCCTCTTGTCTTATCACTAGTTGCCTGGTAAAAGAGACCAACGCCTGCCTGGCTGCACCCTCCTTTCGAGTAGTTGTAAAGAGCAATAAGGTCACCCCTGAGCCACTGTTTCTCCAGCCTAAACAACCCCAGCTCCCTCAGCCATTCCTTTAAAGGCTTATGCTCCAGACCCTTCACCAGCTCCATTGCTCTTTTCTGGACACTTATTAATGTCTTTCTTGTGATGCAGGGCCAAAACTGAACAGGAGGATCTGACGTGCTCCCTTACCCATGCCAAGGACAGGGAACATCTGTTTCCTAGTCCTGCTGGCCACACCGTTGCTAACACAAGCCAGAATGCCATTGGCCTTCTTGGCCAGCTGGGCATATTGCTGGACAAGAGAAAATGGGATCTTAAACACACATACATTTTAGGGGTAATCTAATATGTAATCTATGAAATTCACAGAATGAGATTCCAGTATGCAATTTGTCTGTAAGGTTGTTCAAATGTTTCTGCATAGTAATTCAAGGACATCTGGGCTGCATATTGGAATTGTAAGCGGACATTTCTTTGACATCCATAAGCAGTCATCTAATCCTAAGAGAAAGGGGAGTTAAATCACAGTTAGTTCTCAATATTTCCCATTACCTTATATTTTCGTAGCTCAAGATCCACTTCTAAGCAATTGATAATCCCATTTTCAGCATGCTGAAAATGTGTCCCATTGCAGCTTAAGGGCTTAGTGCAATGTGGTAGATTTTGCTAGGGAAACCAGATATGTAGGACCTGGGTGCTTGAAAAATCTGCCCTATGGTTCTAGCTTACTGACATTTCTGAGGAATTTACTCAGAATTTCTGTTCAGCTAGGAGAGCTCAAACAATCACTTAGACGTTTTCTAAAGCAGCAAAACCTGTTTCAAATGTACTTTAAGTATACATGGATGGGCTTAGTTGGTTTTATGTTTTGGCTTGTTTTTTTATTATTTTGTTTTGATTTATTTCTTTTTTCATCTTACATAAAAACTATAAATCGAATACAACAAGAAAACATGAAGGAAAATTAGAAAAATGAATAAGAGTGGAATGTTAAAGGGTGGGATATTCTTGAAGATACTGTATCTCAAAACTAAGAACCTATTGCTTCTGTGATATAATAATTCTTGAGTGAGATGGGTTTGTGTTTCCTTGATGTTCAGAAAACTGAATACCAAAAAATTTGCGTTTTGGGGACAAATGTTAATTTTTTTCAGATCTGAGCAGGTTTCATATTCAAATCTGAGCATTTTCAAATCTTAATCTTGTTTGTTTTTTTTTTACCCATGTTTCTTTTTGGGGGGTTCCACAGTTCACTTCTGGAAGGTGAACAACAATCTGTGTCCTTTCTGGCTCTAAGGTCTCTACTATGCCTTAGGAAGAATTTTGTGGCTTATAAGCCTGTTGGTGATACATAGACTACAGAAAAATCTGTTTGAATATTTAGGTAGATAGCTGCATAGATTTTATCAGTTAGTGTATGTTATAATAATTTCTCTTAAAGCAAGCACCCAGAGATAAAATAGCTGCATTGTTCCATACTCATACCTTTATTGTTTGTGAAATTGCTGGTCAGTGTAGTTGACTCTCCATAGAAAAATTCTGTGGTGGCTTCTGAGGTAAAGCTTAAAATTTTGAGATCTTTTCTTTTGTCTCGTAAAATTTCACCTGTGATTTTTGCCCATAGTAAGGTTATGTTGATTCATAGAAAGGATGCTTCAAGGAACGCTAAACAATTCCATTGTGTGCAAGGATTGCCTTTGCTGTGTTCACAGCACAAAGGTATAATGTCTCTCAAACCCTGTTTCTATCTGTTTTCTGCCAAAAATGAGTTAGAGGCAAAGACAACAGAGATTAAGAGATTAAGTAATCGAACATATTGTTATCATTATCCCTTTTGTATACTCTGTCATTAGCATAGAAAATGGAGATGATAGCCTGTAAATGCAAACAGTAAATGTTTTTCCTTCAAGCACTGATTTTAATGGCAGTTTAAAGGAGTTAATAAGCAGACTGAAGGGGTTGTAAATGCAAGTTTGCCTATAGCATTGGGAAACTTAAAAATCACTTGTTACTTTCCTGGTAGTGAGCCTAATTAGTTTAAAATAAAATTCATCTCTTCATTTCACAGTCTTTGTCACACTTCCTTCAGCAATCCACAGTGGATTACCCCATTATTTAAAAAATTGGCTGCAATTATGGTAAGCTAATAACTCTTTATTTTGTGGTTTGCTGTAGCAAGATATTTTGCAGAGCTATGAAAATTCCCTTTATTCTTAGAAAATAGTCAGATATTGAGGGTTTTTTTGCAATTGGACCTGACTATTTTTTTAATTTGGTTTCAAGTAAATATACAATCTGACAGCTTTACAAATTTGAAATATTTTTAATTGTTGATGAATCAGCCAAACACTGCTGTTAAATGTGTAAATGTTCTAAATGTCAGTTTGGTATTTGCTTAGCATGCCATGCATGCAACAAAACTTTGAAGTGATTCAACTTTTGTGGCCACATTAAATTTACTTCCTGCAATAAGTTTCCTTTTTCATGCAGGGACCAGTTTACTACCGTGCTCCCTTGTGTTTCTTCCTAAATGTATATTAGACCTCTAGAGATGTTTTAATAAGTTATGGGTACATAATGCTTCTACCTTTCTCTGTCTTTCTCATTGTTAATTATGGTGAGATGTGTATTTCTAACAGCGGTTGAGTGAATATTCACAAATCTATGATATAATTGAATTTTTGAATGTGTACTTCAAGAAGTTTATCAACTTGTATAGATAAATCATTAGTTTTTATTTGTCAGATTCAAGATTTTCAAATCCTAATACTCTCTTGTGTTTTTATCAGTGATTCTGTAAAAGGAAATACTTCTGGATTTTGAATGGTTTTCATAGCTTTTTTATTTGTTTATGTAGACACTCTTCTTTGTTGAGTGCAAGTTATTGTCCTGGTACTCTTTAATTATAATTCTGACTGGTTCTTCAGTATTTTATCAAGCTGTAACTTATTAAAAACCACAAATATAAAATGGGGATATTAATGACAAGTGGTTTAAATGTGAGAGTTTCAAAATGCATGTTAGAATATTTCAACACTTTGTTCAATGTAATTTTACATTTTTTCATTACTTAAGTAATTAAAAAAAATCCTTAGGGTTCAATTATAGTAAAATTTTATACATCTCAGTACTAATTTTGTCTCCCAATAGACAGCAATAATTTAGATGGGATTGTTTTTACCTAATTTATTCTTGGGGGTAGGGGGGAGGAGAAAAATATTAACCTTGCAAATTTTGCTAATTATAATTTCCTTACTATTGTTGGTTGTCTTTAATAATCTCCATGCCTTTGGAAACCTATTCTTCTATATTTTGAAGAAAAACTTACAGATATACAGGGTTTTATAATAGAATGTGTTTACAGTATTTATCCCCTGGGTTATTTGTAACAGTAAGGGGAAGTACAGTGACAGATATAACTTGCAATAGTTGCTAGTGTTATGTGCCTTTGAATCACTTTCTTTAGTTCATTAATTTTTTTTTTTTTTGTATCTTAGGTGGGGGTTAGCAGCTTTAAATCAGTTTCATTTCTATCAAAGTGGATATGATGATACATTCTTACAGCTTTAGTAGTCTTACTTTAAATAATTTTCGATCTGCAAGGTAATTGGTTGCATGAGTGGTTTTGAACTGTTTTAACTGCTCAGGTTAACTTTTTAGGTTTCAAAAACTGCCAGAGTAGAGGGAGAACTTACCAGTCATATTTGGCTTTTTTTAATGCTTTCATATTGTACTATATATAATCAGTGGGACTTTCTTAGCACAATAAGTGTGCTCACTGTTGATTTTTTTAGTGTTCCCGTATTATACACTGTCTCACTCATTTGAATTTAGTTTTTAAATAAATCCCTTCCATAGGCATCTCCTTTGTACCTTAACAAGTATGAAAATAATCAAAATATTTAGTGTTTGACAGAGAGACTGCATGTTTCTGAGTGTGAATAGCATTTATCGGGGCTTGTCTAGTTAAAAGGCAGTTAAACTAGTAATCATACATGATCTATGTCTAACTGTCATTCGCAGAAAAAGTGCAACAAAGTGATGTGTGGTGATAGCAATTCAGAAGGAAAAGAATATGAAATTCAGATAGCAGCTTGAATGGTTTGCTGTTAGCATGGGGCCCAATAACACTACAAAGCTATGAACTCTGTCTTTTTAGATTGCCCAGTTAGGTGGCAGAGATGCAATTTGTCTTTTCTGAAGCCACCTGCTGCTTGCTAGCTCCATCTCCTGTCACAGCCTATTAGGTCCCCAAGAAAATCAGTGGGAAATTGCCTGCAGATTGTAGGAAATTGCATCTCCAGGCCCTGGAAAAAATGTAGGATAGCACAACACTGATCCTCCCAGAGCACCTATTAACACAGCAAAAGCTGACGTTTGGCATGGTGTGAAACAACTTTGCTGAATAAAGACTGTATTATGTGTGGTTGAAGGAGGGAACAAATTATTATCCTAGCTATGCTTATAGTCAGCCTGTTCCAGGGAGCTTAAGCATGAGTGGTAGGTTTTGCTGCCCCCCAGCTCATTCCCATTGCAAGATGGGAGATATTAGAGCCTTACACAGAAATGTCATTGTTCAGATGGGCAAAACCCACTATATATTTAAATGATGTTAGTACATATGAAATTCAAAGGATAAGTGACAAAGCTGAAAGATAATTTATGAAGCTTATCTCAAAAAAATTGATAATTGCCTCTGCTTAGTTGAGCCTTGGTCAGATTAGAAACAGCTTTTTGACTATTTCATTCTATGTGTATATACACTTGATTTTGGAGCAGTTACAGTGAAATGGAACTGATTTGTGTTGTAACTCTTAAGTGTAAAAATTCATGGAACAGACATTAGTTGTGATAGATCTTAGCATTAAATTTCTTGCTGCTATGAGGCTCACCTCTGTCTTGTTTAAACAAATTCCCATGTGCTTTTTATGGTGTGATATGCAATGAATTTCATCCTCTGTCATTTCTACTAGAGCTACCTTTCTAATCTTGTACTTTACCTCAGTTTTTATAGGACCTTTTAATAAAAAAAGTTGACTTTTCCTTGAATCCTGAGAGAGGGGATATGTAGAATTAATTTGCAACATAAAAATAAATACCAGCGTTTTCTTTGAGCTTGCAAATGTACTTCGTTGGTTCAAAGCCTCCTGAGGAAGATGTGTTTGTGAATCAGAATGATGTATTGATCAGATGCAAGTATGAGGAGGGCAGCAGGAGGGAAAAAGTCATTTTGCAACTGCTGTTTTCAAACGCAGCTGAGATCTGTTGGTAACTGGCAGATGCCCAGGGATCTGAGTGAAATCAATATGCTCATTTCCTATTACAGTGGTGTCCACTGTTGTAAATGAGCTGACAAGGCTTATGAACCCTCACACAGCTGATTAGAGAAAATTAGTGGGCTGCCTTATGGAGCTGAGGCAGAAGAGCAGAGTATAGGGCAGCATGGCAAAACAGGTATTGCTTGTAGTTCAAAGCCCAGCTGAAGGGGATCAGAAGAACTTCATGTTTTGGGGCTATCTGGATCCCTGTTTTGAATTCTTGTGATGATGAATGCACATATATGTCAACCTGAAATGCTAATTTGTTGAGGCATTGTCTTTCTGAATTAGTTATAGCACCTTTTTTGGAAGTTATGCAGTTTAGTGCTATGTGTAAAACAAATGCAGGAACAGAAGAGCTATGGTGCTTCAGCCTTTATTCTGTATTTACAATAGCTGTTCATCTTCCAAGGTATTACATACTAATTGCATTCTCAAAATAAACCTTGCCATTTAGTAATTAATGTGGGTTTTTTGTATAGTGCAATACGTGTATTGGATGAGGAAAGAACATTCAGAGAACACAGAAAATCTACCCCATTTAGAGGATACAGAAAATCTGCCCCGGCTGACCAGTGGATTTGCCTTCTCTTGTCACAAACAGACAAACTGAACTGAGTGATAGAGTGTGCAGAATTTCATTTCTTCTGGCTGGTGGGATTGTGAACACTGTTACAGCAGGCATACTCTGGCTTTAATGAGGCCAAGCCTATTATTCTACACAGAGCAAGGAGGTAACAAATCATTCTGTATGAAAAGCAGAAACTTGCCATAAATTCAAAGCTGCAAGCTCTTGCTTTGTTATGGAAAGAACCAAAATCCAGACTGGGCTGTGAGGGATTTGGAGTGCTCCAAGTGCTGCTCTGGATAGTTGAATGGTTTAAGAGAGGATTGGGGGGGTGGGGGGAAAACCTCCTGACAAACCAGTTTTTGGCCAACACTTAATGACTGGAATAGATGTGCAAACCGTAAGTAGCACCCTTCATCCTATAAGAATTGATGAGCTCCAGCAAAAGAAAGCACAGTAAACTGTGCTTGCTTTCTTTTTCTGTAGTTAGTTCAAAGAGAGCTTGTTGTCAGTCTAAGCTCTGGTCAGTCTGAGTTTGGTCAGACCATGTTTTTCATAATGCATAGATACAGCCACTAATACATCAGAAAAACAAGATCTGAATTCTTTAAATCAACCTGACTTGATTTTGTTTTTAATTATGTCTTCCTGTGTAACACTTCTCACTTTCCACACTAGGAAGATGCAGGGTTTTTTGCTCATCTCTATTCAAAATTCCAGTATTCCAACTGTCATAAGATGGTTCTAACTTACTGTGATATGTAGTGAATTTTTTGCTGGTGTCATTTTTTTCTAGCCCCAGCAAAATTTTTTTGACTATGTTTTTTTTTTTTAATTATGCATTGTACACAAGATCGAATTCAGTCATTCATTGGAACAATTCACAATTTTTTTTCAAGTTCTCAATCAAGGGCTTTCACTGAGTGTTTCATTTTTATGAAATAGTTGATTGGAGCATTACTGGGCTCAGTGAAAATATCTTTTCTCCTGTGTCATACCTTTCTGATACTCTAGCTGAGAGTAAACCAACTTAGTCCCCACTCAGTTGAAGAACTCAACACTGAAACAAAATCCAAATAATGCTTGACCCATTTAGCAAAGAAGCCTTTTTTTTCTAAGAAATACCCCAAAGTTTTTATTTTACTCTAATAAAGACTCGTCTTCCTGCTTATAAAAGCCCACTAAGAAGGCATATAACATGACCACAGCCCTTCTAGAGGCTTTTAGTGCTGGGACAGTGTGGGGGCAGCTTGAAATAGAGAGGAAGGGAGGAAGGTGAAGAGCAAAGCCTCCCTTTTGACCAGTTTTTATTTCATGCTGGACTGTGAGCTGAGAGAGGCCACTGGCCTTCAAGAAAGGGCCAGCAAGGGTTTGGAGGGGCACAGGTGCCATGTCTCGTGGACCTCCATTAAATTCGTGGCAGTGGATTGTGAGCAACAGTGTGCATACAAGGTAGTAGCTGTAGTTTGTCCTCCGGCTTGCCTGGTCATCCCCAGTGGTGCTTGGGAAAGGGCATTGGGGCATTGGGCAAGGAGCTGAGGGATGAGGAGGTAAGGGAGGGGTCTGTTGTGTGTGGCCTGCTGAGGCAACGGTCACCAGGAGAAATTCAAGGGAGGAGAGTGTGAGAAGTGGGAAATTGGGATCAAAAGATGCAGCATAAATAAATCTCTTGTGGGTGAGGAGGAGCCAAAAAAATTCTGAATAAATAATTTACAGGCCCATCACTAAATGTTGTTTGGGGTCTGGGGTTGTCCAAGATGGTCCTGGGAGAAGTGAAGAAAAAGACCTCAAACAAAGGAGTTTGTGAGGTGACATCAAGTCTTTGGTCTGTTGTGGTTGCTTCCACTTGTGAGGTGTCCACTAATTTAACAGTGAACTTCTCATCTCCCTCACCTCCCTGCAGCAGTCTGCTCTGCAGTGGGTTCGAAGCATCTGAGGGGAAGGAATTCTACACCCTGGCTCTGCTGCCTCTCTCCATCCAGGGCAAAGGACTGCTTTATCTGGGGCTTGTTTACTGGAAAGGAAGATGCCTGCGGATTGGAAAACAACATTGTTTTTCTACCAGCAGGGAAGACTTTTCCATTTGCAGAAGAAATGGAGATACATTAGAAACAGCACACTTGAACACTAATGAAGATGTAACGCCAAAAAGGTAAGTCAAGACTTTTTACTTGATTAAAGATAGCTGGATGGAATTATTGCATTTGTGTTCAACCAACATGACTCTTTGTTTTGAGTTTTTCTCAGTATCCTCAGGAAATAAGGCGGTGGAAGAGCAAATAACCAAGTAAATATTTATCTGCATGTTTGATAAGTTCCTGAGAAATGGTCTTATCCAACCAAGTGATGGCTAACAACTGTGGTTAAGGTATAATGTGCCTTTGGCAAAGACTCAGCATTCTCATTTGAGACAGCTTGCTGGCAAGTGTTCTAATGAAAGTAGGATGTATATAAGTACCATCAGAGATCCTCCTCTCTGTTCCAAAGAAAACGTCTTACTTGTAGGGAATTTTATCTTTCTGTTCAGGAACACGATACCTAGAAAAGACTGAAAATGCTCAGTACAAGCATGTTGACTATTAACTCCTGATCAGTCAAGCCGAAGACTTTGGAACATGCATATAGCACAGGAAACAGATGAGGTGTTTGCCCAGATGAAGGCTCTGCCTTTTTCAACATGGGCAACTACAGTGTGACATTACTAGCTCCTGTTTTGGAACTAATACAGGCCAGTGTCACAAAGTGCTGAGCACTGTATGGTATTTACAATTTCAATCACCAAAAGAAATATAAAATCCTTTGTCAATCTTACTGAAAATTCTTTGCTCTCTAAATTTTTTAAATAATACAGAAAACTGCAAGTATAATTCAAAATCATTGTTGCTTTTCTAGGTCTGCTATTATAGAAATCCTTAAAAGTGGGTTTTATGTGAGTCTTGTTATTCTCATATGTAGTGGCAGGATAGTGTTCTGCCATGTTGCTTTGAAATGTTCCACAATATGTACTGTAGCAAAGTATCTTCACCACTACACTACTTTTAAAACTCTAACACTTACAATAGGAATTTCCCATGCTTTCATCCAAAGCCAGAAAATATGCCTCAAGCAAGACATTCAATCAAAAATAAAACATTGGCAGTTATTTGACTGTTTATCTAGCTCCTTGGGAGGTAGCTTGCTGCTACAGCAATGTGAAGAAACATTACAAAAGCAAAATGAAAGAACACAGAAATTAAACAGTAAGAGCAGCTTCAGTTCTGAGCAATTGTCTGAGTATCCCACAGCAATCAACTTTCCCCATCCAGAGGAACAGCTTTAATTTGATCTTACTGTCACTGATTTATTTTCTGTTGCAGTTTTGAGCTTTTTAAAGGAAGCATTTCCTTTTTCAATATCTCTAATTGGAGATGGGGAGGATTTGAAAGACCTTCCTAACATCTCTAACTCTTCTACTCTTTTTTTTCCTCCTTGATTTTTTGTTTGTCTTGGACTTGCACACAATCAAAATATCCATTTCTCTCTTATCCAGTCCTGAGGAACCTGTGTGGTGTGTGGGTTGGGTAAATCAGGACTGATCTTTTCAGATGAAACCAGTTAAAAATGGTCCTAAATCCCAGTCTGCAGTGTTTGCAGCTTAGGAGGCTTAGGAGGCTACAGTGGTTAGTATATTGTTGTACTGGAAAAAGGAGCTTTTTTGTTATTTCTGTTGGCTTTGCAATGAATGTCATGTTGTGCAATAAATATGTGCTTGATTTCCTGCTGCGGGTCGAGGGAGGTCATCTCATAACTACCAATTCAGGCATATCCAGCAGGAAATTTATTGGGAAAAAACCAACCAAACAAAAAAACCTCCAAAACACCACAAAACCAGAACAAAGCACCACAACCAAAACAAACAATTGACTGGAAAAAAACTTTCTTTTTAGACCTACTTGCTCCACCAAGGGGAGCATGGCACATGCACACCCACTATAGGTCTCCTCAATTATACACCTATGTCAGTCTTCGCTAAAATCTAGTCATTTTTCAGCCAGTTCTCTTCTATTCATGCCATAAAACTATCTCATTTATTTAACGTAGGCCTCAACCTTCATATTTTCTCATTCTTGCTTCCTAGTCTCTATTCATGACCAGTTTAGTAAAACCCATGAGGAAACATAATCCTTATGCTGATGTTTATCATAAAGTCTTCTCGCCTCCTGCTAGCTCCTTTTCAAAGTTAAATTGGGTTGCTTAGGACCTGTCCAGTTGGGTTTTGCTTAAATCTAAGAATGGAGATACTGGTCAGCATGTTTCAGTGCCTAATATTTCACATTATGACTTTTTTTAATGCAGTCAGTTTAAGGTCTGTTACCTCTTCTTCTTTAGGACTGCTGCCTCTTCTCCTTTGGCTGTGCAATCTAGAGAGCTGTGCCTTGTCCTGTCTGGCAGAAATAGTTTATGGGGCAAAACAATTTGTGGACTGTTCTTTCTCCCTAGTGAGGAAAAAAGAAATGGTTATTTTAACTCCTCCATGGTTATGGCTCAGTCTTGAATGGCCTGTAAAATCATGTCATTTTATTTGCCCTACATTATATGAAGAAGAAATTTTTACCTTAAAAATGCCATTGTGGTTTCCATCCTTGAGAACCATTGAAGCTCTTCTGTGTATAGATCAACCCTCCTATGCAGTAGCTAAGATGATTTCTCCTTAACTTTAAGCACAGAACTTGCATGCAGCACTGACTTTATGGAGAAGGACTTATTTTCAGGTGAAGTGCAAAGCACTAAAAAACTCTTATGTGCTCTTATTGTGTCCAAGTTATCCTAAGAGCTCTTTGTATAGCTTGAGCAGTCAGTTACGGGAACATTGGAATGAACTTGGAACACTAGAATGAGTTTGGCTAGTGATAATACAAAACATGAATTCACAAGGACAGCAATTTTTTCATGGCCATCTTCCTCTGGGTGGGCTTACTGGGTAAACCTGGGAGTACTCAACTGTGCTGTTAGTGCTGTCAGATATGCACATATGTCCAAATTCAGTGTGACGGGCCAGTGGAGATCCTAATAGAGCTACTCTTCTTGCTCCTTATGCAGCAACTTGTAGCTTCAGCTATTGTAAAATCCACTGTGTTCTTGTCCAATTAGACACCATGGCAATGAGATACACAGATTATGTTTGCTAGTTATCAAGTGTAAGGCAAAGTTCCTGTTATGCAAAAACATTGTTTTTCCAGTGTGATGACCACAGAACAAAAACTATGTGAGGATATCGATGGTAAGATAAAATGTGGCCTACCAGGTAAAATGTGGCACATAATGTGGCTTGTAGACACAGCTGAACAAATTGCTCCAGGAGCTTCAAGGCTCACTGCAGTGTAAACAGAAATCAGGGGTGATCTGTTGTGCGTTCTCAAGACATAATACATTCTTTTTGCTACTGCTTACCTTCTGATGAATCAGGTATTTTAATATGCTACAAGATTTACTCTCTGGGAAAAACTTTGATTCTCAACTTACTGTATTTCAAACAGGATTTCTTTTTGTTATCATTGAAAAATTTAATTTAATTGTGTTTGAAGCTTCAAAGTCTTTGTGAAGTACACTGTAAGGAATAGATTGTAAAATTCTTGGTTCTAGCAACTGGCAAATTTATCTGCAAGCAGGGCAGAAAATCTAAAGGATTTTATATGCCTGACCTGCCTAGAAGTTGCATGTAAATTTGGTGTGCTTTGTGAAGAGCAAATACCTTTTGCTGAATGGAGAACTGGGCTACTTCAGTAGCTGTTGAACCTTTTCTTCCTGCATAGCACTTCTTTTGTGTTGTCTGTGTACTTTTAATTGTTGGTTTCTGTGTTGCTGTTTGTTAATTCTAATATAAAAAATATAGCTTGTCTGTTCCTGCTTTCAGTTGAGTAGGGATAAAAACTGAAACATCCATCTATCTTGAGGAGAACGGAACTATGCATATTTTGCATTCCTAGTTGCTCATCAATAACATGGGTCTTATGGGCAGGTACTTTTTTTGTCTTGGCTTGTTGGTGGGTTTTTTTGGTGTCAAATACTCATTTTAGAGTCTGACCACTAACTGGTCAGACATACTGACTTAGCTGTTGGTAAATGCTACTTGCTGAGTATGTTATGGCATCACGAAAAGAAAGAACGATAGTAGAAACTATCTTAAGCAAAGGAAACTACAAAATAAGGCTTTCTTGTCTGTCATTTGTCATGACAATTACCTTTCAATTACACAAGTTTGGAGCAGGCTTTCAAAAGAGCCATGGAGCCTATCACAGGTTACTGCTGTGCCAAATATGATGTTGCTACTCATATACATGGGACTAAAGAAAGAAAAATACTCAGCAATCTGCTGTAACTTCATCCAGACAGTCAAGTTTATGTTTTCTTAAGATGCAAACTGTCTCCAGTGAATTCATTAGAACCATATTGTAGCTTTCTTTTCTAGTATAATTTTGGCAGCTAGGTTAAAAAGCCTGGGACTGGCAAACAAATCTCAAGTGCCTGATTATTTAATTTTTGAAGGATTCTAATTTTTCTTACCCTTTTTCTTTTTTTTTTTATTTACACAAGTGTACAACAGTGTGAATTAGGGTTAGGGTGTCTAAAGATAGCTAATACATTCTGTTTTGTCTGGGATTAATCTAGATGTTTGAATAACATGGAGCTGTAATGGTAATATATTCAGCCAGAGTATCTGCCTTCTTGCTATCATGGATGGGTCACTTATTCAATAAGAGTCATTGGTCCTAAGTATGCTAGATGTCTTTATCTACCCATGTCTCCAGACTCTCTTCCTGTACCTTTTTGTTGTTTTGAATTTTCTTTTTAACTTATTTCAAAGATTTGCCAGAAGTATGCAAAATTTGGGACAGATGTTCTTATTTGGTTGTTTAATAAAAGTAGGCTAAAACTGAAGCAATTCTGAGAACCTAAATGAAATGTTTTTATGCGAGTTGGTTCTGATAGAATTAGATCTTTAAAGAAAATGTAGTACCTACTACTAGTGAAGGAAGAAAGTTCCATCTGAATAAAAGAAAAAAACCAAGAAAACACTAACCCATCAACATAGATGCATGAGTATGCTTGGGTTTGCTATCATATGTGTTAGGTGATTATTAAGCAAAACCTTTTCTGTTTTCTAAGATGCTTCCATTTCTACAGTGAATTTAAACTTAAATATTCAGAGACTAGTGTTTGCACATGAGACAGAGATGCAATCAACTATAGTAGTGTTTGGACAGTGTTTACTGCACCTGGTACAATGGGCTTACTTACTTTTCTGAGGTGCTGCTTTCAGTATTGCAGTAGTGTCCAGTAGGAATCAGCACTCCATTAGGATCCACACAAAAAGGCATCCTGTGCTAAAGACTGTAGGATCTTCTTTAGAAAATGTAAATTAAACAAACTGGCAGAAAGGTGAAGACGTAGTCTAGGTAAGCACTATAAGTGCTTTTTTGGTTGGAGAAAAAAAATAAATTGGAAGAGTAGCTTTCCTATAATACAAGGGAAATAGGCACTGATGCTTCCAAGGCTTTCGTTCTTATTTGTGAGGTAGCAAAACACTCAAGGGAACATGCTGGTGTTGGTCCAAGAGAGTACTGCAGGACAAGGGGTTGTGTAATGATATTCATGTCCAGCCTGAGAATTCTTCTCTTGTGTGAGAAATGGAGCAAGAGTCGGAGGTTAGAATCAAGACACTTAGAAAATTGTCACTTGCCCCAAAATCTTTACAAGTACATTTCAGGTATCACGGGATGGAAGGCTCTGAGATACTGCAAGTAGACCTAGGAGCATAAGATAGACATCTGGTATAGATTGCTGAAATCATTACAATAAGACACATCCCCAGAAGCATATAGGATTCAAACTTCAGACACACAGTGGAAAGACGGGTTTTTTTGTAAGCTTGTGAAAACATGGATACATTGAAACTTGCAGAAATGTTGTCATTGACTTAAGTGAATCTGGAATTTTATCACATTTTCTATGCCATATTTCTGAAAGCCAGGTCTTCCTGACAAAATAGCTGTATCTATTTTATTTTCAAAATCTCTTCAGGAGTGTGCTGCAGATCTGCCTGAAATAATCAGAATTGCATCTCACGGTGTTGTAAAAATACATGAGAAACTTTCTGCTTATGTTGGAATTTTTTTTTGATTGTTGGAAAAGATAATGCTTTGTGATGCTGAATTACCTGACATGGTTTAAATCTGTTGAAGCTCTTGTCAGATCACCCACTTAAACTTTTAGTAACCCTTTTTGCAGGGGATGCCAGTATTTCCCAGGTATTATGGGAAACACAAGTCATAAAAAAAGATCATTTCCCTCTAGGTACTATTTCTAATCTCAACAAATTATGCTTCAAGTACAGTTGTCGGACACAGCTTCCAAAAACCAAAATCCTTTTGGTGAAGGATTTTTCTGACAAAACCCAAAGAGCCTTCCTGTAGGAAAGCTGCTGCTTTCAGAGGGACTGTCACCAAAAAGCAGCGGAGTAAAGACTAGGTTTACTGTATGCCAGGGGATGGCTGTAGGCAGCATGAGTGCTTTTCCCCACTTAATGGTCTTCAGTTTTCTCTCTGGCTTGGTAGCCTGCAACTCTGTTGTGAAACAACAGTATTACAAAGATCATGACAGCACATCTAGCTCTTTTAACTTACAACTCTACCCCATACAACTTCATCCTTCTTCTTTTTTTGTCTTCTGACAAGGAAAAAAACCCACCTGAATAGCTAGAATTAGTGCTCCTTGAATGCCAGTTCGCTTGCCTAGCAATTTTGTTCAGAAAACAGATGGTTCAGTATGTGAAAGAGGGGTGGTAGGGACCTCTGTGTGAGGTCCTTGGAAGGGTGATCTCATTCCAAAGATCTAGGTGGCTGGAATTCCCTCCTCCTCCCCTATAATACAAATCCTTAAGTGTTAAGTCAGGCAGAAAATGAGTCTAGTCTACATTTATTTTACTGATTGGCAGTCAACTCCCACCTAATCTTTCAACATATATTTGTTCAATGGATCAACAGATTGTGTAAGCAGCATGACGGATGGTTTTAGAAATGTGTCTGCTTATGTTTGGTTTGTACTGAACCATTGACCAGTTTGTTTGTGAATCCATCATAAATTACATCTGTGGGTTACTCAGTACAAGTGAGGAAGGGAAATACTTATTCTCACTGCATTGAAAGGCAATCTTACACAGCTGTCAGCCCCCAGAATGGAAGCTGAATCACATCAGTACTACTTTAGCTCTTCTTTTTTCCAAAGCTTGATGGATTTGGCTCTGCTTTCACAAGTTTTTTGCTAATTGCAACTGTACTTCTCGTTGAAGTACATAAGGCAAATATGTTGAATAACATAAGGCAAAAGGCAAGAACTGTTATTGTACAGTAAATATGTAATAACTGCGGAACAAGGATACGATAGTGATTGATGATGTTATTTAGCTGCATTTGACAAAACCAACACTAAGTAATGCCAGAAATATATGTGATATGTATAATAGTGGAAATACATATTAAAATTTCATTGTTACATCCAATGCAGAAATGACCTGCATGGGTTGTGTTTAACATCTGAAAGCAAGCTAGGATGGTGCCACTCCCAGGATCAACAGGAGTGTGAACTGTTTAAATACTTCAATTACCTCTTCCTAATCTTAAAATTGTTTTTAATATACTCATTATGTAACTGCTGCTGCCTTACGTGAGACATGAAGGAACATAAGAAAGTTCTGGAATCTAGAAACTGCTCTTCCACAAATGGGAAGAACTTGCCTTAAAATCGCTAAGGAGCAGGGGGCACGGAAATGACCGGAGTGCTGCCAAACACCTCTTCCCAGATGCCAGAAAGCCAAAATCCAGTGTCTACCACTTTTGGTGATTGCTTTGGCTTTGAGCCACTGTCTACCCAGGAAAGTGCTGAAATAGGCTCCCCAGGGAAGTGGTCACAGCACCAAGCTTTACAGTTCAAGTGTTTGGGTGATACTCTCAGGCACATGGTGTGACTCTTAGGGATGGTCCCATGCAGGGCTAAGGAGTTGGACTTCAATGATCCTTGTGGGTCCTTTCCAACTCAGCATATTCTGTGATTCCTTCCCCATATGTATCCTTTCACCAAGGTGTGGAAGGGCTTAAAAAAGGGGAAAATATAAATAAAGAGTCACTCTTATTGTTGCCTAATTTTCTGCTAAAAGTTACGGCTTTGAAAATAATTTTGAACAAGAAAGAGGCTCACCTTGTCCTAGCTATGTATCTGGAGGCAGCGAGCCTCAGGTGTGACTTGCTGCAGCATACCCTAAGCTGTGCTTAAACAGGTTTGAACTAGAACTAAATGGCTCTTGAAAAGAAAGGCAATGGGAAGAGAACTGGAGAAGAAAAGAGGGCACTCGGTAAAAGACTGGGTTTCTTTATGCAGGCAGAGAGGAGAAACTGAAGAATAGTGATTGTTGTTGTTTTAGATGGTTACATTCCTGTGAAGGCAAGTTTTTTAATTCATGATATTTTTATGGGATTTATGTTAACCTTTTTTTTAGTCTCCTATGCATTGAGACTTTTAGAATTGGTAGTAACTGATTGAATTTTTTGTTGTTTGAAATGCTACTCGTCAGTGGAAAGCATGCACTGAACATTTTTTTAAAGAAAGCCCAGGAAAAGGTATTTTTGACAAACAAAGTGCACATAATTGTCTTTTAATTTCCTTTTTTTTCCTTTGTAATAGAGAGTAGATTTGTCATTTCTCTATGGAATAATGCTTCTACCTTCTAGTTCAATTGAAAAATGATGTCTTTCTAATAATTTCAGATAGGATTTCAAGAAACTGATAAAGAAAAAAAATGAGCAGCCTGGAGAGTACGAAGGGAAGCTAGGAATGGAAAGTTGGATATTTCTGGACCTAGGGCACAGAAGGGAAAATGAAGCTTGTAACTCAGCAAGTAGCATGAATGTTATCCTGTGAGCCTGAAACCACTTTTTCTTAACCCTCATCCTGTAAGAAAAAAAATCTAACATCTATTCAGTATAGTAATCCCTGGAGTATCATTTTAGTAATTTTACTTACTGTATTTCTTTTATATGGGTCACTGAAATTTTCATACCCTCTTCTGTCTTCCAAAGATGTAGAGGGCTTTAGGAATTGCTTCTAGAATACACTATTTTCCAAATATTAGCTCAGGGAATAAGATGGCTGGGAACTCCTGTGTTTGCTGAAATAAATAATCCTGCACTGTCCTTGTGAACATTTTTGTTGTTTTTTTCCATTCACTTAAAAAAAGAAAAAAGTCGAGTGGGATGGTTTGAGTACCCTCTTATGTGCCATTAAAATCTTTTGATTATCACATTCTTGCTTTTATCTTTTTCAGCTCTTCCTCTAGACAATACAGAGAATTCCTTTCTTAGCCAAAAATTACGGTATTATTTCCAGTTTCTCAGTTTTGAAAAAACTAAATTACATTATTTAACTCAAAACAAAAAACTCTTCACCCAGTAACAAATGAATAAACCAACCAATACACAGATAGAAATATCAATAGCTATCTTTACTACTGCTTTGATAGCTATTACTTAATATAACATGCTGAATACTCTGGCTATGAATGTATGTGTGATTTATTGAATGATTCCACTTATTCCATGCCCTTTTGTGTATATATAGTAAATATCAAGATTGGGACAGAACCTTAATTTGACACCAAAATCCATAATTTTCTCTCAGTATGTATTATTTGTCAGGCTGGCAAATTGAAAATTGTAGTATAAGAAATATATTAATATGCTCACTTGCAAAGTAATTCCTTTAGACGTGTATATAACTTCCGTATCACTGTCTAATTAGATAATTTGTTATTTGCTATTGTAATGATTAATTTTAGAAATTTTCTTAGAATATCTGCTGGCCATCTACCAATAAAAAAGAAGTTGCTGTCTGTAACTGAGGCTAATTGAAAATCTGAATTTTTTCGAAAAAACTTGTAATCTTTTCCACAGAAAATCTATTATTGAAAATAGTCTCAGATCTGCAATCTTCTGTTTCCTCAGGTTCCTTTTCTTCCTAGTGCTCACAATTCCTGACTGGGTTTCACTATGGAGAAGCCAGGAGGGAATACAACCATCTTGAGTACAAATGATGCATCACAAGGGAACATGAGATAACTGGGAAGACTTACCTACAAGGAGAATATAAACAGGAAATCTTCAAACTAGAAACCCCATGTAATATCATTATGAAATATATTTTAAAAACTTTTTGTAGTCCTTTGAAAATTTATCTCTCTCTTGCTCCTTTCTTCATAATACTTTGAGTAATTTAAAGTGGGACATATGTTTTGTTTTGAACTCTGCCATTGCCATGAAAGCCCAACAATTCAAAAGTAGATCTCAAAGTGTTTTTCACTCTATATTTTGGGCACTGTACCCTAAATGTGCGAATTACAATTTTAATTCCCATTCCAGTTACTTCTAAACCATGTTATATGGCTGAAGAAGCATGAATCCACTCTTCAAAGTGTTGAAAAAGACTTCAGGATAGGCAACAGAAAACCTATGCTATGTCACACCAATCCCTTCTCCAACCTTAGCAAATATTTAGGTGTTGCTGAGACAGAGGAGGTGGTGCTGAGGCAAGATGTTAGATGTAAAGAAGTTAGGCAGTGCTGTGGTCCTCTCTGAGAAGGAGGACTACTCTTTTGAGTAGTCTTCAAACGTGTGGGGCATATAGAGATTTAAAGATGCCTAAGGATGATCCTCTATGCATATTATGCATTTCCTTCCTACCTACTGTAAGTAGCCAAGAAATTCAGTTTTGAATATCCAGCTCTGCTTCACAGACTTCTCTTACTTGAAAAATGCAGTTGGAATTTTGTTTCTTCAAGCCACAGTCTTCTCACAAGGATGTTTTAAAATAAATATTTTTAAAAGCTGTTTACTTCTGAAAACTGAGGTTTTGCTATTTTTTGCCACCTTCTAAGCTGGCATAAACTACCTTTGTTGTATTCTACCTAAAGGATTTTTGAATGTGCTTTTTTCTTTTTTCTGTCTGCTGCTTAACCTGTCTTTTATCAACGCTAGAGACTGCATGATTAGTAAAAAAGGCTTCAATATGCTCTAGTAAAAGAAGATAGAGTAGATCACAGCAGACTAGACTGACTGGCTAAAAGCCAGTTTGTTTTTAATCATCTGCTAAAGAAATACATTGCAGCTTTAGATAGTTACTGACATTTTCATATGAAAGCATGTTTTGGTTAGAGTAGTTCTTTGGTTTTCAGTTATAAATTGGGAAAGTTTCAAGTGGTTTCAGCAGTAGCATTTAGTTTGAATAGAATCTCAAAATATGGCATTGGAATGTGCTATAATGGAAAAAGCCGATGAAAAAGCAACTGAGAAAACGTTTTAGGGAAAGGCCAATCTGTAGAAATGAGTTCTTGTCGGGAGCCTTGTGCCTCGCCTTTACTCTTTTTCAGCAATAAGAGTTCAACACCCATAACATGGCATGGAAACCCTGCTTTTTGGACCATGGCTCCAAGTTGTTTCTGAATCTTTGCTGGCAGGCAGGTAGGCAGAAAGCATCCTTGGTCAGGATGTTACTCACCCTGCAAGGAACTGCTTTCCTCTTGCAGGCTTTTTAACCACACTGTCTCTCACTCTTGTTTTGTCTGCTAAATGACATGTTACTTACAATTTTCTGTAGTGTACTTTGAGATTCACATCTAAAATGACATGTAAAAGCTAGGTAGCACTAATCTGTTCTGGCAGCTTGTTAAAGTGTGATAGTTTCAGTGATGCATTTGTAACCACTCTTAACATAAGATAAATGTGACAAGTGCTAATTCCAAACATCCACATTATTGAAACTGAGGACATCTTAGCTAAAGCACTTTGAATTTCCTGAGGACATCTGAGGTTTATGATTACAGCAGCTCATGATGCTTTTACCTGAAAAATAAAAATGTTACATTAAAGATCCAAGATTAAAAGACAAGTATTTGTTTTAAAAAGGGTTAGGGGAGAAATGCTATGCATGTGTTTGAGATCTGCAAACACTTTGTATTCTCTGGACAAAGTGAAGGGAACTATAGAGTAAGAATATGTTGAACTCCCCGTGGGAAAAGGAGTAAGCTAATACCCAAGCACCAAGACTTGTGCATTAGAACAACTTCAGTTTTGAGTGTCCTGTTCCATGAGATTTTCCTGATGAGTCTGTGTCATGGACACGAGAGGTGCCCATGTAAGAAGGAGGACAATCTGAGGTAGGCAGAGAAAACTGTTCATCAGTTGATGTGTTATCAAAATGAAGTAAGTGATATCCTTTTGTGGCTTGAGTGGAAAGTTCTGTACAAACAGTGCTGAAACATGGCCCCCTCAATGTCCAGTGAAAGCAATGGCATTTGCCAGGATTTTTGAATTTTGATTTAAAAAAGAGAGAGACAGAGAGAAAAAGAGAAACTGCATCATTCTCAACTGACTTTTACCTATGGGATTTCTGCATGGAAGATGGGAAAATAATGAAATACCTGATGTCAAATTAGAAGAAAGTGCAAGATGTCAACCACTACTGAATAACTGAGCAAACAAGTACCTTGCTAGGGCTGGTGACCAAGAAGGTGAAACATGCTTGTCGGACAGACAGTAGAAGATGCTTGGGATGGTGGTAATATTGTGCAGCTACAGAACCAACACAGGACAATAAGAGAGAAGAGAAAGATAAGAGGTATGTGAGCAGTCTGCAAACCACAAGGCAGACTCTCAGCTATACTGTTATGAATTTGGAGATAAGAGTACAGTTAGGGCATTACAGTTGGAATAAAGTGCAGAGAAAGGTCTTTCACACAGGAAAAGAAGGAAGGTTATACTGGGGATGTGTAAGTTACATCATCTGGGCATGTATTTCTGCAGATCCTGCAGAACCTCCTGAACAGTGGAATTGTGCAGAAAGTGGTATTCCTTTACCATCATAAATCTCATACACTGATATTTTTCATCCCTCAGGAAAAAAATATAAGAAGTCTCACTAAAAGGAGAGTGATTATGGTATTTTTTTCATTATTTTTTCTTAGTTGTTCCATTGTGAAGTGTTTTTTTCAGACATTGTTGTTGTCTGTGGATATCCAGACATAGAGAAAGGTTTCTGAATTCCAGACCATAAAAAGAGTTCAAAGTTGTCTTCAGAGAGAATAACTAACAGTGAGGCAGTTAATGAACCTTTATCCTATTTGTCAAAATTTCACTTACCCATGAAATATAGTTTAATCTCTCTCTCTTTTCTATCTATCTGTCTATCTGTCTATCCATCTATCTATCTATCTTCCCCTTTTTGCCTTGCTCTTAACCTATGAAAATGTCCTAAAAACAGTGTTTCTTTTCATAGAGAACTGTATTTTTGCTTTGCTGTTTTCTTATTCCTCTGAGGTACGTAATGCAGTTACTGTGTATATTTATAGCAATTTTCCCTGGTACTGCAGCTGCATCTTCCTTTGGTTTATGTTCCTTCATGTGATATATGATTTCCTTATGGAAGTTATAATGAGTTTATTTTCATGAATCACTAGAGATCAGCCAGGCTAAACTCTCAACATTTAAGTCCACCCAACAGCGACACTATTCACTGTAACACAATGTTTAACTGAACATATCACCTTATATAACCCAAGTGCAATAATAACTACCTAAAAATGACAGATCTATCAGAATAATTAAATTACTTTTATCACAGAATTATAGAATGGCTTGTGTTGGAAGGGACTTTAAAGATCATCTAGTTCCAACCCCCTTGCCATGGGCAGGGGCACCTTTCACTAGACCAGGTTATTTATAGCCCCATCCAACCTGGCCTTAAACACACCCAGGGATGGGGCATCTGCAACTTCCCTGGGAAACCTGTTCTAGTGCCTCCCTTCCCTCACAGTAGAGAATTTCTTCCTAGTATCTAAATTAAACCTACTCCTTTCAGTTTGAAGCCATTTCCCCTTGTTCTGTCATACAGGCTCTTGTAAATAGTCTCTCTCCATCTTTCTTGTAGGCTCCCTTCAGGGATTGGAAGGCTGCAACTGGGTTACCTTGAAGTCTTCTCTTCTCCAGGCTGAACAAACCCAATTCTCTCAGCTTTTCCTCATCGGGGAGGTGCTCCATCCCTCTAATCATCTTGGTGACCCTCCTCTGGACTCACTCCAACAGGTTGATATTCTTCCTGTGCTTGGACCCCAGAGCTTGATGCAGCATTCCCAGTGGGGTCTCACGAGAGCAGAGTAGAGGGGTAGAAAAAATCTATAAAATGGTCAGAAGCTTATATTTTTCTTTTGTGTAGCTATTTGACAATTAAAAATGGTGCAAACTTTTAATATGTTTTGAAAGTACTAGTTATATTGAAACAAAGCAAATGGTTAGCCCTTTAAAAACACAAGGAAAATAATTTGGATCAAAAAAATCTGAGAAACACATCGGATACAGTTTATAAGGAAGAAAAAGAGCATTGAAACGCTTCTGCTTACGTTATACTTACTTTCAAATTGTGTAGTTCATGCGTAGCTCCTTCACATTTCACATGGTTTCTAATTGTAAAGTGAATAGGAGGAAGAGAAGTGTTTTATCTTGGATGTGGTATAACAGTGGAAGTCTTTAAGTTATATCCTGTAAATCTGGAAAATGAGCCTTCTGGTTGAGTTTTAATGCATTTCTCTGTAGCAAATACCTTCTTTAGGGTTAAGATTCTTTTTGGAAACTAGATTTCTGGGTGCTTAAACTTGATCTTTTGAGAGAGAAGCTATGCAGTGAGTTGGCATCTTGTTCTTTTGAACTGGGGAGCATCTTGCAGAACAACATGTGCTGCAGTGAGAAGTGGGGGAATTGGAAGCTATAGGAATGCACTGAAATGCCTCACTCTCTTCTTAAAGGCCTGTTCAGGGCTACTTTTAAAGGCTAGAGGAGCATGAAAACTCCCCCAGGAGGCTATCTCCAGGGTGATCAAATCTCTTAGTAAGATTTCCATTAAATACTCCTAAGTAAATTTATTTGTAGTTCTTTGACTGTAGTTGTACTTTTGAAGTATTTTCCTTTGTAGTCAAGCTATTTTCCTTTCTGCTTCAATGTGTTATGTGGTACTTCTTTGTATAATCCCCTGAGCTTTTATTGTGTAATTAGTCTGCAGGTTGTTCTTAAGCTTAAAGATAAACCTGTTCTATAATATTTCCCTTCTTCTATTCTATTATTTGCAAATCTTGGAAATGGTTATTGAGGCTAGAAAGAAGTGGTGGAACATGACCGTCCGTGGAAACTCTCTCATGTAGCATCGGAGTTATCAAGGAGACAGACGATGGATAACTCTATTTTTCAAGTTGTGGGATTTTAGGTTTTATGACTTTGGCTGTGGATTCTGTTGCTGACTCTGAGCAAACAGCTTAATCACTCTGTGCCTCCATAAAATGGTAATAATAATTCTTTGTTGCATCAAAGTTGTGATGCAAATGAAGCAGTGTTTCTAAGTGGGGGGTAGTGCGGCTGCGAGGTCAGTCAGTGAAAGCTGATCCAATTGCATCCTGATTTGCTAATAAAAAGTTATTTAACAGTAGTGTAACAGTAGTCCTTGAATTACTATGCACGATATGCCCAGCTGTGTGCAGGGAAAGTGATACAGCTGTAAATTCATGGCTGACACAGTTTGTAAGTGAGAGGGAGTGATGGAAGTGCTGGGGCAGCTGCTCAGGCTGCATGGAGAGGAGGGTACTAATGAGTCATGTCTAGGCAAGGATGAAACGTGTGCATCTCTCTCCTCAAACCTGGATTTATTTTTATTGTTTTGGGCTTCACAATAATCTTGATATCTCCCCAGTTGGCACTGCTTGTACCTCTGAGTAATGCCCATCACAGATGTATGATCGTAGAGACCAAAATTATCTTATGACTGAATCTAGCTAGACCTGGATCTTCTCATCTCCCTAGATGGCCACCAGTGGCTCTAAGTCCGCTTAGTGCCTGCTGACAGCTCCCTCATCTCCTCTGGGATGCATAATGGACAGCAGCAGTGGAGCAGCATAAAGATTTCCTTTTGCAGAAAATAAATTGAGACCGGAGTATGTAACTGGGTGTCTCTGCCCCACAGTGAGGTTACCCCATCCATGAGGTGACTGCTGCCAAAAATGCCCCTTCTCAAGGTTAGCATACTGATTGCATCAGCTTCTTGTGAGCAGCTATGGGAAGCCTTGAAGGGGGATGCCACCTTTTCCCCCGGGGAACCAAGGTGGAATCAGTAGTGCAGCCAGATGAGCTAGCTGTTTCCATCTTCTGAGAGATGAGCTGTGCAAGTCGTCTACAGGTCCCTCTGGATACGATGGTGCTGGTGGCAAATCCAGTGCTGGCTGCTTGCGCTGCAACTGATGCTGCTACTGGCCTTCCTTGGGACAGGTTGTCTGGGCAAAATCTGCTTCTTCACTTACACTGAGAGTGGCAGGGTGGCAGATCAACCCAATGCAATTCCCCCTTGCATTGGGTGCCTGCTCATATCTTACCTGCCTTTCCCATGCAGGTCTCCTCTAAAAGGAAGTAAAGGAGATGTCTGATGTCTGATCCCTATTTTAAAATTTTAATGCTAAGAACATCAGATGAACCCACGGAAGAATATCGAAAGATAGTTCACACAGAAAGTACGCCTCCATGGTGTTCCTTTTCTTATGATGATGATTTGTCTACTTCAGACAACAAGATAATAGAGCTGGTCCAAAAGTCAAAATTCAGGCTTTTGGAAATGAGAAGTAGAAATTCCAAAATTTACCACAGAGAGGAAAAGCAGAGATCTTAGAAAATAACTGGTGATTTTACTTGGGAAAATTCTGGATGAAATGGAATGAGAGCACTCATCTTTTAAGTTATCCTCTTGACCACAGTTTTTGCCTTCCTTCAGTTCCTATAAAGTCATAAAGTGCTTGTGGTCCTGGCTGGACATCTGTGGCAAGTGGTAAGAGATGTCCTCGGGCACTGCAGGCTGTGAAAACCAGCCATGCACTGTGGAAAATGGTTCATTGGTGGTATTGGTCATTAGATTTGGTGAGAATTCAGGGGGGCTTGGAGGCTGGGAGCTCTGTGCTCTAGCCCTTTAGATGGATATTGAGAAGCATTCAGAGGTTGCCATCAGTTTTAATTAAGTGGCAAGAAAACTTTTTGGTCTTTTGATGGTTTATGGAGCAGAAAATTTATCAGGAAATTTCTGAACTAGATATACCATATAGTCTTCGTTCAGAAATGATCCCAAACAGTGTGCTGATATTCCTGAAGAATAACGTACATGAATGTGATGAGTACTAGATATAAAGTGAGCAACAGATATATGTCATGTTACTTTTTTCTAGCGAAGATTTAGGCCTGTTCCTCATATGCAAATTCCAAGCAGGATTAGAATTAATTACACATATTTTAAATGGTGATAATGCATCTTGGGGACTGTTAATGTCTGAGAATTAAACCTCACTGTTTATCTGAGCTTCATTTGCTTCATTTATGCTTCGTCACTTCAGTTGAAGTACTGGAAAGTAACTCGGGTAGTGAGAGGTAGCCTTTGTGTTTGGTAGTAATGCAGGGAGTTCAGCTTCTGTGAGATGCCATGTAAAAAATCCATGCCAAAGTAGTAACAAAGGATGGGGGTAAGGCTGAGATTCTTAATGCTGTCTTTGCCTCAGTCTTTAGTAGTTCGAGCAGGTATCCCCAGGGTACCCCACCCCTGAACTGGAAGACAGGGATGGGAGCAGAATGAAGCCACCATAATCCAGGAGGAAATGGAAAATGACCTGCTTCCCCACTTACACACTCCGAAGTCTATGGGGCTGGAATAGATCCATCTGAGGGCATTGAGCAAGCTGGTGAAAGGGCTCACTGAGGCACACTCCATCATTTATCAGCAGTCCTAGCTAAACAGGGAGGTCCCTGTTGAATTGAGGTTAGCCGATGTTACCCCCAGCTTTTAGTTAGGGCTACCAGTATTTTTTTGTTTACTCCATTTCATACCAGTTTAGTCAGAAGAATTAAGTAGATGAAGGGACAATACTTATTACAGATTAAAATACCGACACAGAACCAAAGAGTGAGTCTGATATCATTGTTTTACTGGATGGAAAAGAAGCCTTAAGAATAATGGAGGCAAGAAGAACAGTCAGACATCTAATGCATTCATTCACACTTGCAGATATTTGTTGTTAAATCCTCTAAAGGGCATCAAGTGTCATTTCACTGGAGGCAGCAGAGCTTCCTGAGTGTATTCCAGTTCTGAGAATCAAATTTTAGATTTTTTTTGGTGACTAAAATGTGAATTATTTTATACCTGAGTGTCCTGGTTAGAACGGCTGGGACCAATTCATGACTGGATGGGTGTAACCCAAAACTGTGTATTCTATAGCCTTCCATGCCATTTCCCAGAAACTGTTGTCAGTAGAGGCCTGTGAGGTGGGAGGATGTTCCTGTCCTCATACCCTTTTATGGAATTCCTCCCTCTGAGGGAGGGACTGAGCATCCTGATACCTTTTTATGGAATTCCCCGCTCTGAGGGAGGGACTGAGCACTCCCACCTGAACTGGAGAATATATAAACTGGGAGTTTCGGAACCTTTACCACCTCTCGTGGGATCCAGAGGAAGACTGCAGCTCACCGCTCTCAACCAGACTGAGACCACCACCATCAGCTGGACTGCAATCACCACTTTCTGACCAGACTGCAACAGCTCTCCCACCAGCAGGTTTTTCCCCTCTCCCTTTACTTTGGACTCAGGGGGGGCCAAGGAACACCACTTTTGTTCATGCCCCAGAGTGCTGGGTTATACATTTGGGTTTTGCGGGTTAAAACCAATTGTCTGTCTGTATAATTGTACTTATTGCATTATTTTAATAAATTGTTATTCTGATTTATAATCTCTCTTTTGAGTTGAGTTCATTTCCCCTGCTGGTTAACTTTTAAACCAGCACACTGAGGTTATACTTTTTAATGAATAAGAGCAACAAGAATTATATACTGTTGCTGATGTTGCAAGAATAGTTATTTTTTAAAATGCACAGTACTGTATATCCATTTACACACACAAATATTTAATCTGCCAAAAAATAATGGTAACCATGAAACTGTAGTCAAATACATAGTTATGTAGAAAGAAACAAAATAGCAACCTTTACCCCCCTCCAAACAATGCATCTTATAATACCCATTGTGAGTAGTCAGTTACTATTACAAAAGGATATTTCTGTCTTGGCAAGTGTTTTTGCTTGCTCACCTCTAGTCACCACCACTGAATACACATCTTGGATAGCCCAAAGATCAAAGATCTCTTAAAACAAAGGTTAACACCTGAAATTCAACTTTGACAAGGTATTGTGACACACTGTTAAGTCCGATCCCTCTTCTCTCTCTCTTATTCCAGGAGACCTCTCATCTGTGCAAGCCATTGTAGAGTACTGCAGCCAGAGAAGTTTCTGCAGTTTACAACAGATAATCTGTTACTCATGTCCTGTTTTGTTCTGTCTTGCATTCCCTCAGTTTTTCGTGCCTTGTACTTAGTCTACTCTACTAGTATTTTTACTTGCATTTGGTTGAGAAGAACTGTTTGTGTGCTTTTGCAGTGTAACTTTCAGTAATGGAGTGCACACATAAGAACCTAGGACCTATTTAAATTGTAGTGAAAAAAACAGTACTATGTAAGAATTAAATCTTTAACAATTTCTATGACTAGTTTTCTATTTTTTGAGGATAAGTAGAAATTGTCTTTTGTGCAGGGCAAAAGCAAACTTTACTTTGTAGGTGGAGCTTTAGAATTTTTTTTGGAAATAACAGATTTCTTGTACATATATTCCTAGTGAAGTTCATTATCTTTTCTACAGAAGACTGGAAGAGATCTATTCACATTAGTTAAGAAGGCACGATGGTTTATGTCTCAAACCTTTTTGCACTGAGAGCTATGAATACTGTGGCAGCATTACCTACAACTGAGTCTGTAATTTCTTTTCCCTTTCTCCTTCCCACTAACAGGCATAGGAACCAGTGCTGGTTTTACTGCCTTCTGAATCTAGATTTGTCTTCTGATGTCTGATGCAACATCTTACAGGTGAAAAAAAGTCATTGTTCTCGGATTTGATAGCTAGTGGATATAGGAAAACAGAGAATCTGCTAGAGAAAACTAAAATCCTTCAGCAGAGAGCTTCTAACAGGCCTTTAATGCTTATTCAGCATTGAGTAATCTTGTTATTTTTCCACTCCATATAGTAGGATATGATAGGATAGGATTTTTATCACTCCATATAGTAGACTTTGCAGGAACATTACTGTTTACTTTGGCTGCATGCCAGATATCTACTGAGGCTGTGCCCAGTCCTCCAGATGGAAGGGGAGGGTGGCGGAAAGGGGAAAAATAAGGAAAAACACTACTACTGAATTGAAGCTGCTAAGAAAGACGGTTTATGTATTTACACAAAGAGGGAAAATGATATAAATGCTATACATACGGAGATGAACTAAAAATAAAGATACTTTCCCACAACCGATGCTCTTCTCCCCCTGAAGGAACTGCCCAAATCGCTCCGCTCAGTACCCGGAAGAGAAGAGAGAGCTGACATAACATGGTATGGAATATCTTATTGGCAGAAGACACATCAAATGATCTATCCTATTTCCATTTTCCTTCTTGGGGAGAATAACAAACTCATTACAATGTCCACCCCTTATTCCACACCATTTTACATCACACTCATATCCTTTATTCACCTATATCCCGCACTTATATGAGTCTTATCTTCTGCGGTTGTCCCATCGTTGATCACCAGCGTCAGCTTAGTTCGGGTCTTCCTCATCTAGTGACTTTTCCTGCAACATACAACTCAGAATACGAATTAGTTTTTCCCCAAGGTTAAAAGTCCTTGAGGCACACACTGGATTTTTCCGTCTTCTCTCATTATCCACCAAGTGTATCTGGGTCCTTGAGCAAAGACAATCCCACAAATGGGTTTGCCTTTGCTCAAGGGAGGGTTAACCCAAACTGCTTTACCTAACATACCTCTCAAGTGAATTACTGGGACTTTGTCACCATCCACAGTGTGAAGGGGCTCTGTTTGGGCAGGGCTGGCTCGATTGATGGAGCCTCTAGTGTTGACTAGCCAAGTAGCCTTTGCTAGGTGCTGATCCCAATTTTTGAAATTCCCCCACCCAATGCCTTCAAAGTAGTTTTCAACAATCTGTTACATTACTCAACTTTTCCAGCAGCTGGTGCATGATATGGGATATGATATACCCATTCGATGCCATGTTCCCTTGCCCAAGTACTAACTAAACTGTTTTTGAAATTAGTCCCATTGTCTGACTCAATTCACTCTGGGGTGCCATGTCACCAAAGTACTTGCTTTTCAAGACCCAGAATGGTATTTCGGGCAGTTGCGTGAGGCACCGGATAAGTCTCTAACCATCCAGTGGTTGCTTCCACCATGGTGAGCACATAGTGCTTACCTTGGCGGGTCTGTGGCAGTGTGATATAGTCAACCTGCCAAGCCTCCCAGTATCTATACTTATCCCAGAGTCCACCATACCATAGGGGCTTCACTCTCTTTGCTTGTTTAATGGCAGTGCATGTCTCACAATCATGGATAACCTGGGAAATAGTATCCATAGTTAGATCCACCCCTCAGTCTCGTGCCCATCTATAAGTGGCATCTCTGCCCTGATGACCTGAAGCATCATGTGCCCATCAAGCTAAGAACAACTCTCCCTTATGGTGCCAATCTAGATCTACTTGTGACACCTTGACTTGAGCAGCTTGGTCTGCTTGTTTGTTGTTATGTTCTTCATTAGCTCGATTTTTGGGTACATGGGCATCTACATGGCAGACTCTCACAGTCAACTTCTCAACCCGAGCGAAATGTCTTGCCATAAATCAGCAGCTCAGATAGGTTTTCCTCCACATTTCCAGTTAGTCTTCTTCCACTGATCCAGCCAGCCCCACAGAGCATTGGCTATCATCCATGAGCCTGTGTAGAGGTAAAGCCTTGGCCATCCTTCTCATTCGGCAATGTCTAGGACCAATTGAACGGCTTTGAGCTCTGTGAACTGACTCGCTTTACCTTTTCCTTAAGTAGCTCGGCTGGGACTCCATACAGCTGCTCTCCACTTCCAATTCTTCCCTACAATACGGCAAGAACCATCAGTGAAGAGGGTTTCTTCTTCAGGTAACTGATTGTATGGTGAAGGTTCTTCAGCCCGATTCACTTGTTCTTTTTCCTCCTCATCGGCCAGACTGAAGTTTCCACCTTCAGGCCAGTTTGTTATGATCTCTAGAATTCCAGGGTGATTTGAGTTTCTGGTTCAGGCATGCTGTGAAATCAAAGCAATCCACTTACTCCATGTATCATCAGTGGCATGACGTGTAGAGGGTACTTTTCCTTGAACATCCAGCTCAGCATCGGTAGTTGGGGTGCCAGGAAGAGCTGTGTTTCTGTGCCAATCACCTCTGAGGCTGCTTGTATTCCTTCATAAGCTGCTAGAATTTCCTTCTCCGTGGGGGTGTAGTTGGCTGCAGATCCTCTGTAGCTTCAGCTCCAGAAACCGAGTGGTTGGCCTCGGGTCTCACCAGGCACTTTTTGCCAGAGGCTCCAGGAGGGACCATTATCCCCGGCTGCAGAATAAAGTACATTTTTCACATTTGGTTCTGTCCTGACTGGTCCAAGTGCCACGGTGTGTGCAATCTCCTGCTTAATCTGTTTAAAGGCTTGCTGTTGTTCAGGACCCCATTGGAAATCATTCTTCTTATGGGTCACTAAGTAAAGAGGACTCACGATTTGACTGTATTCAGGAATATGCATCCTCCAAAAACCTATGGCCCCCAGGAAAGCTTGTGTTTCTTTCTTCTTAGTTGGTGGAGCCATCGCTATGATCTTGTTGATGACTTCCATTGGAATCTGACTACATCCATCTTGCCATTTCACCCCTAAGAATTGGATCTCTTTGGCAAGTCCCTTGACCTTACTCTTTTTGATGGCAAAACTGGCTTTAAGGAGAATCTGGATAATTTCCTTTCCTTTTTCAAAAACTTCCTCTGCTGTGTCCCTCCATACAATAATGTCATCAATATATTGTATGTGTTCTGGAACCTTACCCTTCTCTAGTGTAGCCTGAATCAGTCCATGACAAATGGTGGGACTGTGTTTCCCCCCTGGGGCAGCCAGTTCCAGGTGTCCTGCACACCCCTTCACGTGAAAGCAAACTGCGGCCTGCACTCTGCTGCTAAGGGGATGGAGAAGAATGCATTTACAATATTGATGGTTGCGTACCACTTCGCTGCCTTGGACTCCAGTTCGTACTGGAGCTCCAACATGTCTGACACAGTGGCACTCAACCATGGGGTGACTTCATTCAAGCTGTGATAGTCCACAGTCAGTCTCCATCCTCCATCAGACTTACATACAGGCCAGATGGGGCTATTGAAGGGAAGGAGTCTTACGGACCACTCCTTGGCTTTCCAGCTCTCAGATCATTTTATGGATGGGAATCACAGAATCTCCGTTCGTTCGGTATCGTTGTCTACGTACTATTGTAGTGGCTGTTGACACTTGTTGATCTTTGACTTGTGACTATCCCACAATGGAAGGATCTTCTGAGAGGCCAAACAGGGTCGATAATTGTTTAAATTTCTCTGTAGCCACTGTGGCTGCACCAAAAGCTCATCGATACCCCTTTGGATCTTTGAAGTATCCTCTCCTGAGGTAATCAATAACTAGGATGCAAGGGACCTCTGGACCAGTCACAATGGGGTGCTTTTCCCATTTGTTCCCTGTTAAACTCACTTCAGCCTCTAGCACTGATAATTCTTGACATCCTCCTGTCACTCCAGAAATCCAGATGGGCTCTGTGCCTTTATGCCCTGATGGCATCAAAAAGTACTGTGCACCAATGTTGACTAAAGCTTTATATCTCTGTGGATCCGATGTGCCAGGCCATCGAACCCACTCAGGCCCGTAAACCCTATTGTCCCTTTCCTTCTCCTAGCTGAAGGCAGGGTGCCTCTACTGTTCTTGGTCAGAGTATTCACTGTCTGATCCTTGCATTGCCCAGCCAGAGGTCCCTTCACCAGGATCACAGGAATTGATCTCAGTCTTTTTGCGTCTCAATTTCTTTCCGGATCCTCTGTATCAACTGCATGGACAGCCTTTTTGCTAGGTTTCTTCCCTCTTAATTCTTGCCCGGGCTTCAAGTTTATAGGCTTCTTCATGTCTTCACCTTGGTCATGCAGAAAGAACCATAGCTCACCACGTGGCCTGCTCTTGGGAATTCCTTTCCTTCTGAGCGGAGCAGGAGGAGACCAAGACCAATTTCTTAGGCCGTCTCTGCGGCAGTTCTCACATTTGGGGCACTCGTAAGGCCTCTCCATCCTCTCCCCAGTGGGGGTACGCCAGTGTCGGAGATCGGAGCTTTCTCTGAAGTCTGACTTGCTGGACCAGGAGAGTGAGGAGGCTTCCATGCTTTCTGCTATACTCCTATCCAGGCACAGATTGTATCTACATTTGGTTAGTGCATCTTTGGATGATATATTGTTATCAGGCAATTAACATATGATGCAGGGGCACCTTGAATTACTTTTCTCCACATGGGTAGCATGCAAGGGACACTCTCTGGATTTAGGAAGTGGTGATCGCCTGGGTCACTGTAAATGTATTCCAGTATGGCCAATTCCTGCAGGTACTGGATGCCTTCCTCTGCAGTAGTCCACCTTCTTGGAGACCTCATTAGATCTTCCTTGAACAGGTACCTTTCTCTCACACCGATGAGGAGCCGAACCCAAAGACTATGAATAAATCTCTCCATTCCAATTTCCTGTTCAATTTCACGATCTCTGGCAATGGATCCTAGTTGCTGTGCTTCACGACCTTCTAACAGGTGACTTCTAGCCCCATAACCCAACATCGGAGCAGCCAGGTAAGAATTCATTCACCAGGCTGGCGGCTATAATCTCTCCACAAATTCCAAAGTTCTGATGGGCTCAGGGACTGGGTAACTTCGCTTTCCTGTCTGGTTGATCAACCTTCCTCTAGTGAAGAACTGGCCCTTTGCCTTGCCTCCTTTTCTTCTCCTGTTATTACTTCCGTTAGTCCTTCACTTTGGTCCTCCCTTAATAATCGTGGAGGTAGGCCTGTAGGTCCTGAAGATATCCTTGCCCGTGTCTTCCTTTTCACTACAGGGACAATAGTGACTTCAGACTTCAGTCGTAGTTTGGGTCCCTGCCTCAGTCACAGTCTTTTTAGAGTATTGAACTGCAGCTCCATAGGCACATGCCAGGCCCAAGTACAGGGCAAGTAGTTGCTGGTTTTGATCAGGGTAGGCAAGGCATCCTTCCATTAAACAACGTGTCAGTTTGTTAGGATTGAATACTTGTTCTGGTGTGAAGTCCCAAGCAACAGGGGGTGTTAAACGCACTAAGAACCTGCCTAAATTCATCCACATGCCCTGCCACCCAGGAACTGGCCCCTTTAGAGAACATCCCAGTAAATTCTCTCTTGAAATTGGTTTTGTCCTAACACAAGGCAACAAAGACAACACTACCTTTCCCACTCCCCATACTGTTTTAAGAGTGTTGGTTATAAGCAGTAACATAGCCAGATAGCTCAGGTAAGGATTAGTAAGGATCGTGGGCACCTTCATTACAAGACCCTCTATGTCAAAATTAAGAAGGGGAAAAAATTGATTTTATCCCCTTGTAGGTCCTTTAAGGGGTAAGTTCCACATCCTATCAAAACTGTTAGTAAAATTACAGGTATAGCCACTAAAACTGGGTGGATTGCTATGTTTTTGTTATATGTTCCCGGGTTAGCAAAACAAACAGATAAGTGAGGCAGTTGTTTATATAAACAATGTTCCTTGGCAGTCTTCCCGGTTTCAGCACCAATATGTGGTTGTTTACTTTGGCTGAACACCAGATATCTGTTGAGGCTGCACCCAGTCCTCTAGACGGAAGGAAGGGTGGGGGAGGAGGAAAAAGAAGGGAAAACACTACTACTGAATCAAAAGTGCTAAGAAAGATGGTTTATGTGTTTACACAAAGAGGGAAAATGATATAAACTCTATACATACAGAGACAAACTGAAAATAAAGATACTTTCCCACAGCTGATGCTCTTCTCCTTCTGGAACAAACTACCCCAACCGTTCTGCTCAGTACCCGAAAGAAAAGAGAGAGCTCGCTTCCTTCCCATCTGTTTATATATCTGAGTTGACGTAACATGGTATGGAATATCTTATTGGCAGAAGACACATCAAATGACCTATCCTATTTCCGTTTTCCTTCTCAGGGAGAATAACAAACCCATTACAATTACATAGGCTGAATACTGCCTTGTGATACCACAGTAGCATTAGAGATGGAGAAAATTAGGTCTTCAAACTTGAAGGGAAGACACTGCTTGTTTTTTTCTTCTCTGTAAATTTGGCGATTTAGCAGATGTTTGCCCTATCTAGCAAACATGAATCAGACCTGCCTGGGCTGAGGAACAGTGAGGATGGTCACAAGAAAGTTTGCTTTTATCTATGTATGTCGTTCTCTGCAGAGGACTTTGTTAAGCATAAAAAGTGTTGAACCTTGAGCATGTTGTGCAACTGAGCAGTGAACTGATTATGGGAGCATGCTTAGTACTCATGTGGTTTAAGACAGATGGAAGAATCACCACTTTTATATTCTCTAGGATGGCCTGTAAATTTCCTCTGGCAATGACTCAAGTGGACGTGTCTGAAAGAATGGGCATTTTTCTCACTTAAGAGACTTTAAGGAAGTCTACTGACATGGTGATATCAGCAGGCATGTGTTGTCATTCAGGTCTGTGCCATGCACACCGGACTTCCCTGGGAAAGTCTATTCTCAAGAAGCACATCAGAAATCTGTTGATAAAAAGAGCATTGAACTTTCTTATTTTACAAATGATTGATGGTTATTTAATTTCAGTTATACTGTGCCAGATCGACTACCAGAGAATTTGGCGTGAGAGAGAGGCTGTTTTACACAAGGTGACTTTTTGCTCTGACACATTGCAGGAGCTGCTACAGAAAGGTGAAAAGGACTCTTCTTTCTCATTTTCACTGTGATGAACATCCTACATTTTATATGATCAGATTTGCATATGTCCTGGTTAGAACGGCTGGGACCAATTCATCACTGGATGGGTGTAACCCAAAACTGTGTATTCTATAGCCTTCCATGCCATTTCCCAGAAACTGTTGTCAGTAGAGGCCTGCGAGGTGGGAAGATGTTCCTATCCTCATACCCTTTTATGGAATTCCCCGCTCTGATACCCTTTTATGGAATTCCCCTCTCTGAGGGAGGGACTGAGCATCCTGATACCTTTTTATGGAATTCCCCGCTCTGAGGGAGGGACTGAGCACTCCCGCCTGAATTGGAGAATATATAAACTGGGAGTTTCGGAACCTTTACCACCTCTCGTGGGATCCAGAGGAAGACTGCAGCTCACCGCTCTCAACCAGACTGAGACCACCACCATCAGCTGGACTGCAATCACCACTTTCTGACCAGACTGCAACAGCTCTCCCACCAGCAGGTTTTTCCCCTCTCCCTTTACTTTGGACTCAGGGGGGGCCAAGGAACACCACTTTTGTTCATGCCCCAGGGTGCTGGGTTATACATCTGGGTTTTGCGGGTTAAAACCAATTGTCTGTCTGTATAATTGTACTTTATTTTAATAAATTGTTATTCTGACTTATAATCTCTCTTTTGAGTTGAGTTCATTTCCCCTACTGGTTAACTTTTAGTACAGAGGTGGAATATGTGATTGTGTTTTTCTTTTTATCACTGCCAGAAAGTAAGATGACTCACAAAATGAAACTACTTTTTGTTCGAAGAGTCAGCTGAATATGTGAAGCTACTCCTTCTAATCTCTTTCTAGATGTTTGATAGACTGCCAGTAATGCACTGGAAGGAATCCTTGGTAATTCATATAAAGGAGTAAAAACCTGTACTTTATTCAGTGGTGTTAGGACTCGTAATGCTTTATAATAATGCTTCATAATATTTAAAGTGGCTGACTACATACAGTATGTACTGTGTGAGTTACTTCTAGTATCAAAACTGAATTTCATGCCAAAATCTGAAATGTAAAAGTTCATATGTTTTTAAAGTAAGAAGAGACTATTAGAAATCATATATTTTAATATGCAACAAATGGGGCACTGGTGTTTTCAACTTTTTCTATGCAGTTTATTTTGTACTTAAATATTCTAGAAATTAATAAAGGCAAGAAGATAAATGATCTTAGTTGTTTTTCATAAAAGCAGAACAGCAATCTTTTGCTTGAAGGGATACCGCTAACATTTAAGCCCATTCATAGCCCTAAATGGATGTGAATTTAAGTTGACTGTAAATAAATGTTACCAGAATAGTGACCTACAGAGACAACTTTATATTATTCGGTAAATTACTGTATGTGTAAGTTTCCCGATATGGCAGTTAAAACAGGTACAACACCAAATCATATCCTTAAGAGATCTCTAAATACCTTAATATTTAAATTACTAAAAGTCTACTGTTTGTTTTATTTTTTTTACTATGAGAATATCTGGTTGGTTACACTTGTTCTATATATCGTGCAAATGTAGGAAGATGAGTTTCAAATGAAAGAATGTGGCAGAATAGAAGTTACATGTACTACACAATGCTGTGCAAAGATGACAGTGGAATTTGTTGCTTGTCAGTGAAACAACACATTACTCCATATGATGTGATGATGCTTGCTGCAGAAAGTATCATCTGTGCTATGAGAACTATCAAAATTTCCTAATTTGAAATGCATCTAGTTTTAGTGTCAGTATTATGTGCTAAGTTACAAGTAAACATCAGTTCACAATCCTCTATGCTCCTGTTTTAAAATCATAGCTACCGAAGTGGGATCAGACTGTGCTTTCCGCAAACATATGTTCCATTTGTTGGGCCTGCTGTATTTAGTAGAAAACAACCCTCACTCTAATTCTGGCAGTTGGTTTGATTCTGATCTTACATTAGTGTGTCTGATAATTTCACTTGTGTTAACATGGTTACCCTGTAGTGGGTGGATTAGAATTCATCCATGTCTTCTGTTATGTCACTCTTGAGAAGGTGGGGTGCCTCAAAAATGCCTCACTACAAACCTTCATTCTCAGAAGTGTTATAGTGCTCTAAGTGGACAACTTATGCAATGTAGAGTATGTCCTGGAATTTGTGAATGGCGCTATAAGTTAGGATATAAGACTCTGATCATCTGCCAGCTATGTTGATAGTTAGGTAAAATATATACCTTTTCCTCCACACCATAAAATACAAACACAGCTGCATAATATACACAGTCAAATGTGAAGGACCTAAATAAGATTTTGCTTTCCAGATATATAAATAATTTAATCAGATTAATGACATTCTTCTACCTGAGAGATTCTCTAATTAGTAGATTATTGAACCAACACCAAAGGTATCTACCATTAGCACCTGGAGGAATTCCTGTTGTCTTAAAAAGTGGAATCAAATTATATGAATATTCCTGTCATGCAATCTGTAAAGATAATAAGCCTCTGGCATTTTGTAAACTATATAAATCCATGGATTTCACATTAAATATTTAAAGCACAGGAGGTGTTATTTGTTAGAATACTGATAAAAATTATTCAGCCATTACAGCTGCCTTTTCCATTTGGTAAACCCCTCTTTGTTTGGGTTGCTTTAAAGCCCTTTCTTTTTTTTTTTTTATTTTAGCTGCACATTTTTCCACTTTCTCTGGAGGTGTTTTTTGGACTTTCTATGATAAAAACTCAAAATGTTTTTACAGACGTTTCACCATTTTGATACAGGGAGCATATTCAAACCAGGAGTATAAACAGATGTGAAGCAGGAAGATTTTTTTCAAACACCAAAGAAATCTTGCTTGAAATACTTGGAAAAGGGTGTCTTTTTTTTCTGAATATATTTACAGAACAGAAGCTTCTTCCCTGATATGTGCTTCATTCTAAGAGTTGGTTTGGGATAATACTGGGGATGGAACTCATCAAGGTCAAATATACACTAACATATCATAATGAGGATATTCAACAATTCTTAAATAATAGAGGCCATGGGGAAGATAGCATGTGTTAATGGACTGTGGACTTGAACAGAAGCTCTTAGAGATGATAAAAATATGATAGCTATTTGTTTGAAAGTGACCTCCTAACAGTTTCAGTCCTCTGGCAATCTAAAGTGAAAAATTTTGTTGGGAAAAGTCTCTCTGTTTTTAATAGATTGCCATGTCAGGCTGGAGCTGCAGCCAGGATAACTGATGACCTTTCAAGTCCTTAGAATAAATTATGATTTGTGTGCAAGAGATGATAATGCAGTTAAAAAGATTTATGTAATAGTTCTTTTAGGAGCTCAAGGAATTAACTCAGGGTCATAAATTAGTAGGATTTACAAGTAGGAAATTACTTTACTGGGAGAGTCCTTTTCATCCCATATGGTTTTGCCTCCAGGCACTTGCTGATGTTTAAATGAAGAGACACCTGATGAACCCTTAGGCAACTCTGAAATTACAGGGGCACCTGTGCTGTTAACAACCCATCCAACCTTAATAGCAGTCAGGTACTTCCCCTGTAGAGAAGCAAGCTTCTACATGTAGGACATATGTCATAACCTTGTCACAAAGTATTTTTAAACTTCAGGCTAAGTGACACACTAAAAGCTACTTTTACTCTTCTTGGCTTTATGGGTGGCCTAAGGAAATAATTTCTAGCTGCTCTAAAGCATATTAGGAACTCCACAGGACCTCTCTCTGTCAATGCATAGATATTTCTTTAGTTTGCAAAAAAATTGCATATTAAGTTTTAACAGTTCTATTTAGGAGATTCTTGACACCTTTGTAACAAAGCATGATGATTGATCATATTACCACTACTGATAGTATATATTTGTCAGTATTTGACTAGAAAGACATAGACCTTCAAGGAAAGAAAAGGACTTCAGTAGTAATGTCTGAGCATTGGCAAGAATTATTGCATTCACCTCCTCAGAACAGTTCCCACCAAAAAAAAATTAGAGAAGGGCTGTCTCTCTCTTTGCTCCCTGCACCCTAGCCACCACTGCTTTTAGCTTGAAACCTCTCTGCAATCATTTCACAGCCTCTGTCACTGAGAAAGCTTGATTTTCTGGTGAGGACAGCCACATGAAAGCCTGAAGCTTTAAATGTTATGAAGTCTGAGTTGTTTGTTTGTTTGTTTGTTTGTTTGTTGGTTGGTTGGTTTGGTTTGGGTTTTTTTTTTCTTTTTTCTTTTTTCTTTTTTCTTTTTTTAGCAGACTAGAGAAACAGCCATTATTTGAGAGGTTTGGATTGATATGTCCTATCACTTGTATTTTTTAATATACTTAAAAACATTTAGAAAACATGTATCATAGTGCTTTTTTCCCTTATCCTGCCTTTTAAAAATAATATTGTGGTAAATTTAAGCTAAATAAAATGGGGCAATGCCTAAGCTCATTGAAGTCTATTATTTCTTGGTCTCACTAAGTCAGCAATGAGATTTTTTCTACCTAAATATATACATTTATGTTATGTTGATTTCTCTTTCTCTTAGCCTGAGACTTCAATATGCAATTCTTTGGCTTTATAGGCTCATGTTCTACTCTCCCAGTCCAAGGGAAATTGAGATGGGCTTAAATATCAAGGTATAGATTTTGTAATCCCACAGAAATGTTGATGCTCTTGAAAAATAACATTTTAATAAAAAAAAAATCGATGGTTGCAATTTAACTAAAAGTAGATGTATCTGTGGAGATTCTGGCAAAGGGAAATACTAATATAACAAACTGTTATTACATCTAGAAAGGAAGCTCATCTGTGTTTTGGCAACGTGGTTCTTTACAAGCAAAGCTGAACAAAATGTCTTTCCTCTTCATTTCTGCCCTGGTCTTTTTCCTTTCCTCAACAAAGACCACTTACACACACTTTTAAAAGTATGTCTGTAGTTGAATTAGATGATGTCATATGACAACATGGGGTCATCATATGTATTGTCAAGGACAAAGAAGGGTCGTGTCAAATAACCAAAAGAACTCACCTTTGTTATGAATCCCAGTGCACAACTCTGCCTCTCACCCTCCTACCTACAGAGCCATAGAAGCTCCTGTAAGTTCTAAACCAAACTAAATTCATCTTTTAATGCATTTACAAACTCTTTGTAAAGACAGTGGAGTGAAACATAACCTTTTTCTTTCATAAGCAGGCATTTACTTGATGTGGGTCAGCAGGTGTAAAATGCAAATGTAGAAGAGAGTGAAGACCATTACTCCTGATGATTTTGGATGCTGATAATGTAAAACTTGTTTCTTGCTATTCAGCCTGTAGTTTGGCATCTGCAGAAATAAAAATTGAGGACTATGTTAAAGGAAAAATATAAGCATCTCATTAAAATTGATTTCAAACATGATACAGAGAGGATGAAGTTTGGGGAAATGCCAGGTGTTTAATCAGGACAAATTAGACAACTCTATTTTATTAGTGCTTCTAATACTAATTGAATGACCTTTGGATGCATCAGTGCAGTGCGCTCTGATTATGTGTCTTGGTTCATTCTTCCATCATTTGGGCTTATTAGCTTACTGGTTAGATAAGCCCTTTTGTTACATCTACAGCTTGTATGCAATTAATTGTTTTCCTTTCCTTTGGCTAGCCAAAGATTGTGATAAGGTATTTCATACTGTTCTTCTGCTCTGATTTCTGAAACTTCTAATTTTTATTTAAGATTTTTCAGACTTTATAGGAGAGAGTGAGTTGATAATGATACTATGACTGTCAGTCAGTTGCTGCAAATAAGGATGTATTTATACATTGTCTTTTCTCCTAAATTTTCTTTGAGCACATACCATAGTCTGATTTTTGATAAACGGGCTAGATTACCATCTGGCTTTACTGAAATATCTATTTTTACAGCCACAAGTTTGTTGGTGAAACTACCACAAAAATAGTTTTGTACCTGTAGATTATTTATGCTCTGGTCTCCACTTAAGTCATCTAGCCATCTCATTACTTGTGGCACACTGGCAGTAGTGAATGCTGTAGCTCACCCTGCCAAAGGTACAAGGATGCAGCACCACAGGCATGTGTTACGTTTAATGAACTACGTTATCAAGCTGATTCAGGACTCTGGGGGCAAGGAAACTGTGATGCTGCTTTCAGACCTTAGCTCGTACCCTATCACTTAGCTGTGATACAATAGTTTGCAATCTGTTTGAATCTGGACTGCTGGCTTTGGCCTGAGTTCAGTGCTAGCTGAAGTCTGCTAGAAATTGCTGGGTGAGAGAGGGCTGGTGCTTTTCAGCTGCATAGTCACACATGTGGTCATCCCATGTAGTTAGTTGCAAGGCATTAAAGTGGTATCTGCATTTTCTCCTCAGCTGTTGAATGGTTGAAGCCTGTGGTTGATCCAAGTCCCTGACAGCTGTTCCTAACCTTTGACTTTTATCTTGGCTCTGGCTCACAACCCTTGGATCATACCCTGGCTCTGGTTTCTGCCTCTTGGCAACTTGTTTGGTTCATTTCTTTGGCTTCAGCCTTGGCTTTTATCCTGGCCCTGGCTCCAGACCCTTGGCTGTTAGGTGGGTTCCAGAATTTCAGTGTTTATCCCTGTTACAGGCTTTGGTCTAAATTGGCTGTGCCCTTGTGTCCTGCAGTGAATGGTCTGCAAACATTTAATAATACTGGGATTGTGTACAAGGGAGGAAAATGTAATTGTTCAGGAAACTTGTCTCTGGAAGTCCATGCTCCATTGTCTGTCCCTGAGATTAACCAGAGTGAGGTCTTGCAAAGACAGACATGCTATTTTTAGTAAAGTTGAAAACTGACAAATATTTTTCCCATGTTTTTTGAAGCATCTCAGCTCACACAGTCTAAATGCTGGTTTACTATATGTATATAGGAAAGGGGAAAATGAGCCATTTTGGTGTCCTGGAGTGTATATTTGGACTGCAAACATTTACTACAAAGCAGAGAAGTTATAAAAAATAACCAAAAAGCAAAACCAACAAAAAAACCCCAAACACAAACAACAAAAAGAAAACACCAAAAAAACCCCCAAAGCAACCAACCAGCCAAAAAAAACAGAGAGGAAAAGGGAGAGCTTACTTGTAAAATGTGTTCTTGAATTGTCCAGATTTCTTAGCTTTTTGGTTGAGGAGAGAGCAAGAGAAACAGTGGAGGAAAGAAGGTTTTTGATGGAGAGGAAGCTTCTTCTGTATATCAACAATTATATATTTTTTATTATTTTTTAATTAGTGTGATGTGATGTTTAAGCTTAGAAGATTAAACCGTGTGGACCTGGATCTTAATCTGAGCTGAGTCCCAAGAAAAGATAAACTGTGCTAGAATGCAGATCTTCAGGGAATAGACATGCACTCCAGCGCATTGACAGCCAGAAGCCAAGGGCATGCAATAGCAGAAAACAAATTCTTAAGGAAAACTAACAGTATTAACAGAAATCCTCCTACTTGAGATTTTTCAATGCCTGTCTGCTGATCGAGGTCTTATTTTTATTTCTACTTGTATATCAGCATGACTTCACATTCTGAAATCACGTAAATCAGGAATAGCCTCATCAGTCAAACTGTCTGGTTCCAGACCAGTCTAGCTCTTATTTGCATGCATACAATACAGAGTATAACTTATAATTCTGGTTTGTTTATTTATTAAGACCAAAACAAAAAAAAAATTAAAACACCACAACCCAAACAGAAATATGTAGGCTTTTGACAAGGTTGTGGAAGGAACAGTAGAAAGAATGAGAGGAAAGGAAGTTTGATGAGTGGGGGATGAGAGACACTATAACTTCCCGAGAGTGTTGGCAAATCTTCTAGGAGGGTAGCAGACGAAGGGCATGGGAGATGGTGGATAGCACAGGAAAAATCCAGAGGGCTCAGAACAATGGGAGGCACTAGGCTTGTATCTAAGCTTTAGAAAGAAGACAGTTTTCCTGTAGGCAGAAATTATTACATGGACTTAATTACAGTCCAGGAAGGCACTGAGAGTTTGATTTGTGTTGGAAAGCAAAACTGGTGGAAAAGGTGGCTGACTTGTAGGATGGATTTTACTTTCTCCCATGCTAAAAATTAATTTCATTAAACTCAAAGCCCTCGGGAATAGGAAACTTTATTTTCTCTTTCTTGTCCCCAGCTGGGGTCAAAGTAGAGCCTGTTATTTTAGCAGGATTTACTATTAAACATTTAAATTTAGACTGATTGTGTTTGTTTTTTTGTTATTCCTATCATATTTATTGACAATGCTGTTGGGCAAGCCACTTTCAAGTCTGAGTCTTGTAACAACACTCCCTGCCTCCTGATTTAAATGTTTTCAAACCAGACTTCTACTGTACATATTTTTCTTGCTCCCTTCCAGCATCTTGTCTCTGTAGATTCCCTGTAATCCTCTAACTTTTTAGTAACAGGATTTGTTGTCTCGTGCTGGATGTTTCATTTTTCTAAATCTTCTTTACTGGATTTTTTGGAAGAGTGATAGCCTTGTATCAGTCTACTAAGCAGAGTCTGGCAGATGCCAGCATGTATGTTATGGCAAAAGCAGACAGTCCAGTGCAGTGCTGTATGGCTTTTTGGATAGAGGTACTTAAACATCTTTCTCTGTGTGGAGATCTCAGACTTCCTCTCAAGTCCAGGAGACCATTGGTACCAATTGCATTGCCTTGGACTTCAGTGCTTAAAGGTCTGTGAATTGTCTCTGGAAGTCTTATTTGTCCAGATAAACACTAACTCTATATGGTATAGCAAATATTTTTCCTCTCCTTGTGTGCTTCTCCACAGGTGCTATGCAACCCAAGCTTGGGAGCTGGAACTGAAATGATGATCTGTGTGCAGTTCTTACTTGTCTAATAGAAGTAGATTCTTGCTTAATTCAAAGTGACATTCCAGGTTGCACAAAATTTGTGCTGTTATATAACCTCTTTTACATATCTGGTGCAGCAGGTCATCTTGCACTCGTGTGTTAGTAATGGATTGTCTTTTTCATAGCTGTAGACTCAGCCTGTCTGTCTAAGCTTCAGCCATTTTCTCAGTGGTTGCAGACAACTCTCTTTTCGAAGAAGACACAGGAAAAAACAGCAGTCATGGTGGGCCTTCTTCAACTCTTGTCAGTCTTCTTGGGAATTATGTAATTGCCTAAACACAAGGTGTGAAAATCTAGCAGCACTAACCAATTTGGACTGCATACAGTAGCCTTCTGGCTGGTTTTATATTGAGCTGGTTTGCTTGCTATTGGAAAACATTACTTATGTTGTTGGTCTAGGATACAGCAGCTGAAGAATTAAAAGACTTAATTCCTTTGAATCATCAGTTGCTTTTGGAGAAACCAACTCAGTGGCTTTATAACTGGATCTGACTTTCACTTTCTTTCAGTCCATCAGATTCAGGCCAACTTTCTCAGCTCTTTTAAGCCCAAATAACATTTCTTGGGAGCTGACAAATCTTAGTCAAATCACTGCTGTGCCCTTGTTTCTTCTTTCCCATCTCCACTCTGTCCAATGGATACCGTGTATTTTATCAAACCCATATCAAGTCTATCAGTTTCTGCTGCTTAGTCATTGTTGCCTACTGTTTTTACTCTTGCTCTCAGACATCTGGTTGTTTTCTCATCAAAATCAAAGCACTTCCTTGTAATTAAACAGCCATAGGACATTGTGTTCCTGTAAGTAGGCCAGTGCCTCAAGGGCCAATGTCACAGAATAATATCTGGAGATCATGTAGTTCAACCCCCTCCTGAAAGCAGAAGAGTCCTTTCCCCAACTGAGACTAATCCTGCAAATCAGTCTATTGTCTGTGCCTGACAGGTACCAGGTTTGCCCATCTACAGGCCACTAACTACCCTTTTATACTCAACAGGTTCCTGTTTCTAAGACTGAAACCTTACTGTATGGGGCTTATCCGGTACCATAATTATACCAAATTGTGCTGACTGTTATCAATCCTCCTTATCCGCAAAACTAACCTTGGCAAAATTGTTATGCTTAACAGCATCTGTTGGCTTAGCAGAATTTTTTATGTTCCTGTTATGTGTAAGAACATTATGTTTTCTGTTCTTTCCATTTTTGTTCAATTGTTTTAGAAAGGAACCTCAAAAAGCTAATTGTTTTAATAGAAAAGCAATGCATTTAAAAATAGTTATTGCTTCAGTGTTGCTGCAAATTATGGTATCATATCAAAATTTGCAGTACACACAACAGTAAAGTGCATGCTTGGGAAGAGTCTGGAGACAATCGTTTAACTGTTGGGATTTTTTTTGATAAAATAGTTCTTCCTTAGAATTTGAAAACCTGTGAGGCTTTGGCTTTAAACAATTTACTTAAGAAGAAATGCAACCAGTGTATCATCTACTTAAGTATATAATAGCACCATCTGCCCTTGTAATTTGAACTGCCTGGATTAATCAAGCAGCTACCTGATTTAAAATCGGACTACAAATGAACAAGTAAATACTTAGTTGTTTTGAGTAAGTCAGAGTTGGGGGGTTTGTGTCAGCAGTCTTGCTGTTTTTTTGGCAGCTATATTAACAAACAGCTTTTCTTTCATTGTCCAAATAAAAGCAAAACAGCCTTTGAATTTTGTACTCAGAAATTCCACTCATCTGCCTAATGTTCTTTTTTTAATTAGAAGGATACACATATGACTTAATTAATCAAGCCTATCTTAGGGAATTTTGCATTTATTAATGGTTTCTGCACTTGAACACATTATTAAGGGATTTGTGCTAAGTACTTGACATAAAACAGCCTAATTTTGCTTGCTTTGCTTAATGTATTGAGAAATGGCTTGTTGATCAGATTTCAAAACATTCATGCTAAGAACTAATGTCCTATTTAGAATGCTTAAAACTGCAGCAATTTAGCAACTGAGTACTCTAGGGGGTTCTATTTAAAATAAAGTCAGTACCAGCCAAGAAATGAGAAGAATGAAACTTCTTTGACTACAATGATGATGGAAGAAAGTAAAATAAGAAAGACTGATTTGCTTAAGGCTTTTCTTTTCTTTTTTTTTTTATTAATAGAAATGAAGCAGAATAAACGTATACCTTTACCCATTCATCAAGAATTGGAATCTGTGATTATTTTTAATTTTTGATTTAGTTTGTTTTTTTTGACATTCTTGGAGGTTGTGCCAGGTGGCACAAAATATAAAAGCACTTGTGATTTTTGCAGGAGCTAGCCTGGAGCTCACTACTATTTGTGCCCATTTGGGCCCTCAACACCCAAGTAAGTTCACTTTCTCATTGGGACTACAAAAGGGACAGGAGAAATAGTTCCCTGAAGTCATTTCATGAAGAGTTTATTGTCTTCAAGGACCATGGGCACGTTTCTGAAACTCCTGTATGTGCTTCCTATGTCTCATCCTGAATAGGGACTGACTATCCTCTTTTTTGTGTATATGTCCTAGTGCAGTGCCCTATCTAAAGAAGAATAGCAGATGCTTAACAAAAGTTTTTCTGTGTTGAAGCTACTAAGATTTTTTTTTTATGAGAGTGATACCGACTCATGCACTCTCACACTAATGCACATGAAGGTAAGCAGAAATCCTTTCTAGAAAGGAAGAAGAATTTATGCTCGTGGTCAGAAATAAAGATATCACTGTATAGGTAAAATTTCCATCTTTGCAGATTGTCTCTCAGCAAAACAACTTGGCTTCTATCCATTTGGGTCTGGGTCTGGGTCTGAGTGTGTTCAGTTCTTTGGGGCGCTATTATTTTACCCTCTTTGATGTCCTGCCTGAGCCAAAGACACTGTGTTCTCTCATTGTGATTCTGGTGATAGAGGACAGACAGATTGCTTAAATTGATCCTTTTCGCAATTGCAGTTTCTAGACACTGCAAGCTTCAGTTCACCTGCCTGGGGAAATGTGAAGGATCCTAGTGAGAAGGATGACTGTTGCCTTACATACCCTCAAGGAACCATACAAAACAAAATACTTTCTAAAGCAGTCTTCTCCCTGTTTTTAAATATTTTCAAGTCCCATTTACTTAAAATTTAGGATCCTCTCTCTCTGTCTCCTCCCTCCCTCTCCCACCCCTTTTCTTTCTTCCATTGGAACAGTAATTCTTTACTCCTCTTTCCAAAATAATTGGTGTCTCCCCTTCTTTGTAACTTTAGTCCTGCTTGTCTATTGTCAGGTGTTTTGTTGCTGAAAAGTTCACCTGGAATTCCCAGGCAGTGACGGCTAACGTTTGTCCTCTGATCTTTTTGGTGAATAGAAGCTTATCCTAACTCAATCTTCTTTGTTAGTTCAGTTAAGTCTACAGGAACGAGTCACAAAGAGTTTGAAAGGAGTTTAAGTCCCAGGTGTGTACTTTAGGTCTCATGAAGTGTGCATGGACAGTTTCTCCAAATTGAAATGAAAGCTTGAAAAAGACAGTTAATTTTGAGGAAACAGAAAAGTGCCTTTGTGGTGTATGGAAAGGAGAACAGGAAAGGGAAAGAAAGAGAAAATTGAATTATTTCTAAAGGTTAAACCAGGCATTTTGAATTAATGTTAAAGTCTCATTTCCTCCCCTCTGATGGTTTGCCTGTCACTGAAGAGGATTAAAGTTATATGGGATCTGAATTCATGCAAATGTTAATGTGTTGACCTTATCCTGCTTACTTTATTTTTCTGCTTCCCTTGGTAGTAAGACTAACTCTCCCAGACTAACTCTTTCAAAATGGGTTCCTCTTCAGTATTGTCCAGGTTCTTCAGAGAAAAATCAGAATGAACCACTCAAGCAAGTGGCAAGGTGTACAGATATTTGACGAGCTGGGCTTGATTTATTTCCCATCTTTGAAAATGTTCTTTATCTGTCACTATTTTTTTCTTGCTTTTAACTACTAGACTACAACTGTTTCATTTTCCTTTTTAAATTAGTGAAATGGCTTATATAAGGTCAATGAGGAATTTGGTACAGGATTCCATTTATATTCAGGATTCCATACTCAAGCCATGCTGATCTAGAATCAAGTGCTGTTTTGTTAGTTCCCTTGTCAGAGGAATTCAGCCTTCTGACAATCTTGGTATGATGCATCTCTAATTTGCATTCTGAGCAGTGATCAGTGACTACCTTAACAGTAAAGGCATAGAAATGTTGGACCTTGCTTTTTATGTTACTTGAATATGGTAGTTTTATTCTGGAGACAATTTCAAGAGCTGCCTGTCAGAGGCTGAAAAATGTTTTGCAAACATAGAAATGGAATTTAAACTTCCATAGCTACAAAAATAACGTCAGGATTAACCAAAACATGGGACCATAATTCCTCTAGTTTGGATCATTAGAAATTATTTTGAAGATGTCTGCTTAGAAGACTAGAAAAATTAAGAGCTATGATACATAGTGGTTGTTTATAAATTATGGTTGTTTTTCCGATTACGAAAATGCATTATGCTTCTAGCATAGTTGATTCAATATGCTTCTAGACTATATCATATATTTTAGTCATGGCAAATGAGACATACTAATGTGTTGCCTGAACATTAAATGTCTAATTAAAATGAAAGTGACACATAAGAGACTCAGGGATTTTTGGAAGTGGATGGAAGGGAAAGGAATTCCAATCAGTATGAGAACTCACAGAAGTCAAACATTGATGGAATTATCAAAATTTAATGAAGCTGTAAAATAATCACAGATGGGAATTGTTTGCTTCAGAGAAGAAAAATAGTATTTAATAGCCCAATTAAAAGAGATATGCGGTAAAGGTGGGAGAACAGTAGAACAGTAGCATGGTCCTGTGATTTGTACCCTACGAATCTTGAAACTTTGCATTACTTCTCCTTTTTTAACTCCTAATCTGCTGGTTGTCCTTGCAGAAATCATTTATTGGTTGGCTACCTTCAGATTGCTCCCTCTGTACTGACATCCTGATATATTTGTTGCTGTTTACCAAACCAGACATCTTCTCAGTGAGAAGGTCCTCTCAGTGAGAGCACCTTGTTATCATTGTGTGCTCCGGTTTTGGTTTTTTCCCACGGGGGGTTCAGTAATGTGTGTGCCATGTATATACCTTGACTCTTGGCATTCTTCCTAGGACATCTGACTTAGGTGCTAGAAAGTGCTTACTGGTTCTGTGTGCAGTCTGAATACAACTTAGATCTTTGCAACTGTTTCTGCTAATTAATTTTTTGTTGATTTAGTTAATAGTGCTCTGCATGAAAGGTTTTTCTAGGCAGTGGCAAAATGAGTCTGTGTACTGTGTGGCAGATCAAGAGGTCTTGTTCTTGTTACAGTATAGTTGAGGCTTTATAGTTCAAATTAACAACCATAGACTGTTAATGTTAAGTAGTCAGCTGCTTGTGCCTCTTCATCAAATTTTATAATTCCCAGCACTGTATTTAGATGTAAGTTTAGAGTAGTTGAGTCTGCCCATATTAGAAGTGCCTGAGCACTTTTTTAGTGCTGTGGGTTTTGTCATTTTTTTCAAAGATCTGCTAAACCCTCCCTAGTTGTATGTTCACAATATGCTGTAAGACATGATGCATGTTCCTAAACAATCTCATGGATTGTCTCCTGGCAATAATTGAATCTTCAGCAGGGCATTTGTCCCACCAAGAGTGCTGATGTCAGATACAATTTTTAACCCAGGGTGTCTTATTTTTCCCCCAAAACAGACCACGTCTGTGTAGTGTGTACTGGACCTCCTTAACTCTGGTCACAAAAAACCTCCAAACACAGTTTTGTGATACAGTCTTGTGGCATCTATCACAGTTTTCTAAGGGGGCAAGCAAAACTAGGAAAGTACTTAATGATTTTAACTGTTTTACTGGTGGCTGCAGCCTCTGAAGACAGCTCCCTTTCTGTCCTCTTGCTTCCTTTTTCAGCATAGCCATGTCCTGCACTGGAGCCAGTTAAGCTGGCTCCTGCTTCCCACTTCCAGCTGTTCCTGCAGGCATCCAAACTCATCTCTGTAATAAAGTCTGGGCATCTGTGGCAGCAGCTGGGAGCAGGGAAGGAAAGCCAGGGTTTTGAGGCCTGCCAGCTCTCTGTCGAGTGGTCTGAAGCCTCACTGTGTGGTACGCACCCAAGCTTGGAGGATGGCTGCCTGGCATCCCAGTCCTCCTCAGGCCAGCACTGGCCTGGGCTTGCTGGGTGCTGGTGTGGCAGGGAGCAGGGCACATGGGATGCTGCTTGTAGCCTCCCGCATGCTCAGAGTCAGGGGGTTTGCCAGTCTTGGACTGCAGAGACAATGATTTCATCAGTGTGTGATTCTGTTTGGCCTCAGGTAAAGGTATTTTCAGTGGTGAATGCAAAAGTACAAACAGAAGGATAAATAAGGTGGATCTGGCTCAATGGGTGTGCTGGCAGTTTCAGAGTGCTGGGTGTGGATAGAAACTGGAGACCCGAACATGTTGGCCTGCCAGGACCAACAGAGCTAACCACTCCTACGCTTGTCTTCTAAAGCACACAGGAGAGTGTGTCCTTTTTGTGAAAGTGCATGCTGGTTATGGTGCATGTAATCTGCATTGGCTGAATTTTCTTTAAGGGCAGAGGTTCATGCACTGCTGCTCTTTCCCAGAGTCTAGCTGCTGAATGAACTATCAAGTCACCCGCTGCAAATCCTTCATAAGCTTACCCACTGGTACATCTTTCAACAAATCCAAATAGGTCAATTAAAAAAATGAACGCAGCACAAGATACTGTTAATGTTTATGAAGAACTAAATTGTTTACCTTTTGAATAAAAAAAAATAAATTCTGGGGTTTTTCTAAACTACTTCTATCAGGTTCAGATATCCCAAGTTGTAAGACCCCAGGTTGGACCTCCGAGATCATCAAAGGGGTTTTACTTTAAATATACATGAGGCTCCAAAAATCCGATCACCATGTTTATTAAAATGGCCTTCAGTTCTTTTATATCTAGAGAGAGCACATAGGAGAAGACACTGCACATGTTTCTCAGGAGGTCAAATAACACACTATTACTGACAAACTTTAGAAAGTAACAGGGTTTGTAAAAGTTTAAAGGGCAACATTTAACCAAATTAAAGCATTTCACAAAGGAATGACTTTGCACATGCTAACCCATGTAACTTAGCAAAATCCAACCCATCAAACTTTAAGTTACCCAAATATCAAGAAAGGAGATTAGGAGAAAAAGAAAAAGTAAAGAAAGAGAGAGAAAAGGAGAGAGTTATACATACTATGCCAGATCCAGCATAGATCCAGCTACCAGGAGTCCAGGAAACGGCAGGGCCGCAACCAAGTGGTGGCCACATGGTGTTGGTTTTATCTCCTCTGGTCCTCTGTGGCCAGCCCCCTAGGTGGGACTTCTGGCCCACTGACCACCCTGGAGTTCCGGGGCAGAGTATGGGGCAGTGCTCCTGGTGTGCTAGTGGCTGACAGCTGCTCCAGGGCTGCCCAAGGAGGCTCCAAGAGGCTGGTTTGGGGCAGGGTACCATTTCACCTGTGTGAAATTTGACCTGTCCCTTCCCCCCCCCACACGCATACTTGTTGGTCTGAGTCAATAATTAATATAATAATCCACTGTGTCACAGGATTATTGTTAACTTTTTTTCTTTCTAGGTAGCAATTAGTTTTTTGCACATGTGTGTTCAAACACAATCTTGCCAGTGGCTACCATTGGGAAACATCCCTTCCTCTTCTGCTGGGAAGCTTTTGGTTGGCTCTAATGGGTGTAACAGGGGTTCAGGAATTGATGGGTCTGTAAATTCATGTGCTTACTTTCCTCTGCCTCCCTCTTCATCAGCATAGAGGACTGTGAAAGATTTTAAAGGTTTCTACAAGATTTCATCTGCATTTCAAGGCACATGGACACAAGGTCTTGCTATTGCTATCCCATACACTTTGCCTGTATTAATTGGATTAGGGATGGGTATGCTCATACAGAGAAGGTAAACAGGGGGAAACCTCAAGATAAGTGAAGAACTTCAGAGGTATGAAAGATGAGTGTCCTGCTCTGGACCTTTAGATGAAATTCCTTTGCTCTAAAAGGGTATAAAACTTGCATAGGTACATATTACTGAACCCCTAATCAGACCTGATTTATGAAAATATCACTGAACTCATATAATCAGTACTAGTTTTGAAGCCCTGGATTATTATATTCTTTTCTTCCTATGGTTTCTATTTGGTGACCTGTGACTTACATTACTTTTTCTTCTTCCTTGCCAGTGAAACTTTTAAATGGAAGAATAGTAAAAAGCATTGTAGAAGGTAGTGGTTTCTTACTGCACAAGTGTCATTGCTTCTATTCAGAAAATGGATGTCCTGACTGCAGATGTTTGTGAAAATAAAAGATTGATAAAGGCACCTGACTAAAAAAATAAATGGAGTATTTCAAAGTTGATAGTTGCAAAAACGACTGAATGATATTCAGCTCAACTTACAATAAAGACCACAGCACAAGATACTGTTAATGTTTATGAAGAACTAAATTGTTTACCTTTTGAATAAAAAAAAAAATTCTGAGGTTTTTCTAAACTACTTCTATCAGGTTCAGATATCCCAAGATGGCATTACATTAAACTAGTTTTCATCTGAGAGGCCAAAGTTCAAAGCTTTTCTATGATATTTTTTAATGTACTGATTTTTAGCTAGTGTTGAAAAAGCTTTGCTTGGGAATCCTGTAAGAATCTGAGAGCAGCTGCTAAGAATGTTTTGTCCCCTCACGTACTAAAATGGTCTTGAAATGACATGTGTGATTAAATTTGTTCTCTCATGCTCTTCACAGGGAAAAATACTAACTTGGTGCACACGTCTTCTGCTGGAAACCTTTTGCAAAGCTAATTTGGCTCTGCTGTGTAATGAAACAATATTGTTCTTTATCTTACTGCTTGTTCTTGTTGAAAGAAATAACAGGACTTGAGGGGGGAAAACTAGTTGCTTTTCTGTGTACTTTAAAATTTGTCTTTTGACTTCCTGATTTACTCAGCAAGGTTTTTAAATCAATGTTTAAATAGGAAAACATCCTGATCAGCTGAAAAACCTTGTGTTTCTGAAAGACATTTATAAAAAAATCCCTGACTATTTCACAAATAAGTGCATACTGCAGTCATTGAAATCATGTACCATATGTTTCCTAGGGGATTAAGCTTTTACATCTAGATACTGAAGTGCAAACAGAATTGCTTTAAATAAAAGGCAGGGTGAAACAGAGAACCTGGATACCACGACAACTTTTACAATAAGCAGGTTATCTGGACATACAACATTGTTTACATGGTGATCATGGGACAAGGGGTGGGAATCCTGCTGAGGGCAGGAAGAGATCAGTGGGCTGGAGTTCAGACTGCAAAAAACTGTAGCAGTCTGAAGATACACCTGCCAAGAGCATTTTCATTCTACGTGCAAATCAAGTGGTCAGAGTAGGTTAATTTTCTTCCCAGGTTAGAGGCCAGGCAAACTTCCTGACTTATGAAGCATGCCATAGCTGCACACTCGAGCTTCAGGTCACCCTTTTTCTGAGAGTGCTGCCACTGCCTGCTGATATAACAGCCTGAGCTTGGCAGCTGCCCCGTCCATCCCTCCCACTAAAAACCACTGCTATTTCTCCTCTCAACTTACCTTTTGCTCTGTCCTTATTAACTTGTAGTGATAAAAGAACAAGTGGAAGCAAGTGATGATTTCAAACTTGGCTGTTAGGCTGTGGCTGTCAGGCTGAGGCTCTAGGACTTAAAATTTATCCCATGCTGTTGCACACTGTACATACACTTGCAAAAGGGATGATGAAAGACTGTGAATAATCCTGGGGAGGTTTATTGGCCCTCACCCAACTGATCTTCTAGGCTTTCTACTAGTTGAAAATCTGAAATCAAAATCTAAGTTGTCTAATTGAGAGAATGAGAGGAGAAGTCAGCTGGTTCCTCATAGTTTTTCCTAAGAGAAAAAGGGTGTCTTGGTGGGACGTGATGTACAGAGCTCAAATGATTGGGCCAGTGAAAGCTGTAGTTTGAAATAACAAGAGCAAGGACACTTTTTTCTCCCTCCTTTTGGTGCAATGTAATTATTATACAAAATATAACTATTTCATATATGTATTATCCAGGGGAGTTATTTTTACAATGAAATTAGCTGTGGCACCAACTGGTGAATCTTCACAAAATCAGGAGATTTTGGCAGCAATGTCTTGGGCAGTGGCACTATATTCACAAGCTGTAGACCTAGGGCATAAGCCAGTGAATGGATGTCAAGGTAATTTTAAGTACCCTGGGTCTATATAGATTTTATTTAACTTCACGATTCTCATGTTAGTAAGGAAAGAAGAAGAAGGGAGAAGGAGTCTCACTTGAAGAGATGTTGCTGGCATTGGTTTTGATGTGGTCTTCATAAATATACGTAGACTTCTCCTTTAGGAAGACAGGAACATCGACCACATTACATATCAATACTCTCTAGAAAACTGAATGTATGGTGACATTACTGTGGATATTACATTTTTATTAGAGAAGAGTATGAAGTTCTTCTGCATATAGTTATCATGATAAAAGGCTTCAGATAGACAAAACCTGTTGATGTGTAGGATTCATTTTTTAAAAAAGTACATAGGCATGTGATTATCTGGAAATTTTCTGTAAGACCTTAGAATAACTGAAACTTGGATACATCTCATCCTTTCCATTCCAAAATTGGATTTGAAAATGTATAATTTATTTGCCAATAAAATCCTTTTTCTGGCTTAAAAAAAAAGGAAAATGACATTGCTGTTTTCTCTGTTGGACTAAAGTTATCTCAGGCTTTGAGTATTTCATTACTTCAACCTGACATTCGAGCACTTCAAGAAGAGAAGTGTTCTGGCAGAGTCACAAGCACAGTTGGTTCCCAATAATGTGTTATATTTGTAATAAATGATTCTCAAGTATACCAGTGCACAATCTCAAGCACTGTACTAGTGAGTAAAAAATATGAAAGTGGGTTCATAGCAGTTGTTTGACAGCACAATTTTTGTGAAGTAGAAAGATGGGTACATTGTCCAATCACCAGCAATTAAAATCTAATTAATTGATTCTTTGTTTTATTGACAATACAGAGGTAGAAGAAGAGGATGTGATATTTGTGCTTCTTTTTGCTCCCTTAGAGTCGTACTATTTCTTTTAAAGCTGTTTTAGGAAAAATATCTTTTCATGTGTGTTACACTGCCCCTTGAATGTTCAAAGGCTAAGCAATATTATCTTAGACTGAGAGAAAAATTCCCATGGGGTATTTTCTGGCATAAACATACTATCTTGCTGTTTAAAAGCAAATTATATATTTGTAAGGAGCTTATGCCTCTTATGTAGAAACTTACTACAATACTTAATACAACCATTTCCATATACATTTTCCAAAAATACTTTAAAAAAACCCCAACACACATTTAACGATATTTTTGAGCTTCAATTATTATACAAATAATGATAACTCTTAGGATTCTTAATTCTGAAGATGGGAAAACTAAGGATAGAGCATTTTTTTTCAAACAAAGAAAAATAGTGAAAAAAATCGGATTTGAATGCAAGCTTTCAACATCAGCTTGAATATGCCCCTTCCTTTAATATGTGCATTAAACTTAGCATTCCAGAAGGTGCTCCCATTTCTATGTTACTGCTTAATGTAAGACTAAAATAAAAGTTATTTTTGGTACTCTAATGTCAGGAAAGTTGAGCCAGTGATTGATGTTTGTTTGGCACACCTGGATTCAAGTCCTCTGTTGCTTTGTTTTCACTGGAAGATCTTTAGTCCCTATGAAGGGGTGTAAGTAGAACTAGGCATCAAATCCAAAAAAAGGTTTCTGTCTTGTTTAGTGCAGAGGTCATCAGTGCCTAAGTCTTGCCTGGCGTTCAAAGTAAAACTCTTCAAGCTTCCACCACCTTTCTCCCCAGGCACCATCTCCTGTGGAGGCTGGTCAAGCACCCATGTTTCTCACTCATCTGAAGCAAACCTATGCAACTGAACTTTACATACAGTACATTAATGACCACCCCTCCCTCTCTCCGTGCTCTTTGCCTTTCCCTTTTGGACCAAGTATAGTGCACTATTCCCGCAATAGCTGGGTTATGGAGTGAAAGACCTGAGATGTAGTTTCTGCTCTCGCAGGCCGGACTATTTGCGTATTTTAAATTAAAATTATCATAGAAATACCGTGTGTTTGGGGCAGTCCCGGCCGGCGCAGGGATCCCCCCGACCGTGCCGCGCACGCTCCACACGCATGGTTTGGTCCCCTGGGCGCAGCCGCGGCGGGCAGTGGTGGGGGGGAGGGAGGGGGAACCTTGCCGTTGAGTGCTGAGCCCCGTGGTGGAGGAGAGGGCAGCTTCAGAGCACACAGAGGTTTGCCATTCCAGGTTTGAGGGGGGAAGGGGGGGGTACAGGGGAGGGGGGGGGGGAATAGAGGAGAGGGGTATCGAGCAGACCGTGGGGGTCCTCG
>NW_020925579.1:842404-900688 GCF_003984885.1 Neopelma chrysocephalum | reverse complement strand
GGGGGGGTGTGGGTGTGGGAACAGCAGACCCAACCCTGCATGCAGGCGGTTCAGGATATTGGTCATTTGAGACTGACCGGAGATGACAGTCTCTTGGGGCAGCACCCTGAATGACCAAGTAGCCTTTTCAAGGACAACACTGCTTGCTCCACTCGGAGAGGGGCCTAGAAAAGGTGGCCTAAACAAAGCTCATCTCCACCTTCACCCGGTTGGTTAACTGCAGCCAACAGGCATCTTCTTCCAGTGCAGTCGCACAAAGATCAAAAGACAAAGGCATGCACCTGCCTCCAAAGGTGTACCTAAATTAACTCTAGCATGTTGGAACATCAGAACCATGCTCGATTCTGCAGATGGCGGACATCCTGAGTGACATTCTGCTCTAATTGCCCATGAACTGGCTCGTCTCAACATCGACATTACTGCTCTCAGTGAAGTTCACCTTCATGAGGAAGGTAGCCTCAGAGAATGTTGTGCCGGTTACACACTCTTTTGGTCAGGTAAACCCAGAACCAAAAAACATCTCTCAGGAGTAGGCTTCATGATCAAAAACTCTATTGTTCCCAAACTCGAAAATCTGCCGACAGGTCACTCTGACTGCATTATCTTCCTACGCCTTCCACTCCACAACAACCAACACGTTGTCCTCTTTAGTATATATGCTCCAACTGTCCAAGCTGACCTTGCCAAAAAGGCACGATTCTTTCTGCGTTGTCTTTTCTCCTCAAGAGTGATCCTGCATGCGTTCTGAAAGGAAGCAGCAGCATTATAGATGGTGTGTCTCCAGACCTCCCGACTGGAGGCCAGAGGAGACCAGTTATGGTGGTCAATATGGCCAAGGCTGAGATGTTGTTTCAAGGAGTCCTTGTATGTTTTCTTTGGGGCTCTTCTCTTGTGGCAGCCAGTGGCAAGTTCACCATAGAGCACGATCTTAGGGAGGCGGTGGTCCTTCATCCTTGAGACGTGTCCTGCCCAACGCAGCTGTGTTCTCAGCAACATGGCCTCAATACTTATGACTGTTGCCTGTTCTAGAACAGACACATTAGTCACATAATCAGTCCAGTGGATGTTTAGGATTGTACAGAGACAGTATTGATAGAAGCATTCAAAGAGTCGCAGGTGGTGGTGGTAAATGACCCATGATTTGGATCCATATAAAAGAGTAGACAGCACTATGGCTCTGTAAACACTGATCTTGGTACTTTTCTTCAGGTGTTTATTTCACCAAACTCTTTTATGAAGCTTTCCGAAAGCACTATATGCCTTTGCTAACCTGTTGTCTATCTTTGTATCAATCTTACCATCCGAGGAGATGAGGCTACCTAGGTAATGAAACTGCTGGACTGATTTGAGTTCTGATTGGCCAATGGTGATGTGAGGATGATGGGGGACTTCCTGAGGTGCAGGTTGATAGAGAACTTCTGTCTTCTTTAAGCTGACTTCCAGCCCAAAGAGCTCAGCAGCGTCTGCAAAGCAGGATGTTAAACGCTGCAGAGCTGCTTCTGTGTGGGCAACAAGGGCGGCGTCATCAGCATAGAGCAGCTCCTGGACAAGATGATTTAAGGTCTTAGTGTGGGCCTTCAGTCGCTTTAGGTTGAATAGGCTTCCATCAGTACGATATCGAATGTAGATACCGTCCTGATCATCGAGGTCTGCCGTGGCCCTTTGGAGCATCATGCTGATGTGTGAATATGAAGATTGTGAATAGGGTTGGTGCAAGAACGCAGCCTTGTTTCACACCATTAGTTATTAGAAAGGGCTCAGAAAGTGCGTTGCCATATCTGACTTGGCCGTGCTGATCCTCATGGAGTGAGATGATCATTTTAAGGAACTTGGGGGGACATCCTAAGCGTTCCAAAATCTGCCACAGACCTTTTCTGCTCACAGTATCGAAAGCCTTGGTCAGATCAACAAAGGTTACAAAGAAACCTTTATTCTGTTCCCTACACTTCTCTTGCAGTTGTCTGAGAACAAATGCCATGTCTGTGGTACTCCTGTTGGCTCTGAAACCACATTGGCTTTCAGGTAGAATTCCTTCTGCTATAGCAGGTGTTAGTCTGTTCAAGAGTATTCTTGCCAGGATTTTGCCAGCAATGGAGAGCAGAGTAATACCGTGGTAATTTGAACAGTCTGATTTGACTCTTTTCTTCTATACAGAGTGATGATTGCATCACAAAGGTCTGATGGTAGTTCACCTAGTTCCCAACAGCGCACCACAAACTTGTGAAATTTGGTATGGAGTGCAAGGCCCCCATGTTTCCAGACTTCGGGTGGAATTCCATCAACCCCAGCTCTTCGCAGATAATCCTCACACTCCACCCCGTATGCCAAGGTAAAAGTTTTCTGGGACCTTTCAACCTCTTATCAAGAACTGAGGAAATATTCTTGTCAGTGGTTCAAATGGCTGAAATACTTGGTTCTACTTTTAACATATATCTCTTAGTTTGATTCACAATACAATTTTGTATACTAAGGAAAAGAAGAGAAGAACCCAACTTGTCATAGTCCTTGAAAATCTTATTAGCCTTATTAGCCTTATTTAACAAAGCAATCATTATGCAACGCCCTTTTCCTGTAAATTTAATTTTACAATACCATTTTTGTTTTTTTTTTAATCTACTGTTTTAGACAGCCTCAGGCACTCCTGATTTCCTACACTTCACAAGCACTGTATATAACTCTTGGCAGTATAATATACTTATAAGCAATGTCAGGATATCAAAATATATTGCAGAATGACAGATTTGGGGCCTCTCTCTAAATTAAATAAGGACTGAACAAGGTTTTGGGTTACAAGTATATTAATGAGCTTGTATTGCTTCTCCTTCAATTTTTATGATTTTGAAAGTGTGCCCCCTGAGAAACATTTTAGGAGAATTAAAAGATGCTTTTGCAATGGCAAAAACTGTGTTTTCACCTAATTCACTGCAGGGACTTCAAAATCCTTACAGGCTTTTACCCTTTTGAAAAAAAAAATTATTAGGAAGTATTAGACTTTCAAACCACAGTGGCGGTCTGAAAAATAAAAGCTAAACACGATCCCAGTCGGGGAAACTGGAATACTTTATTGGGCACGAGAACACAGTTTAAAGGCATCTCTGGCTGGACATGTTAATGAAGGGGACAGGCTATGGTAATTGGGGAGTTACACAAGTTTTTACTGCAGTTTTCAAATAGTTAATTTTTCTTCTAGTAGGATTTCATGACAGATAGAGGGATTACAGGGGTTTAGACATGGTCTGATACAATCATCTCAAAAAGTCCTTTCTGATTTCTGCTGGAGCCAGGCTTGATCCATAAGGTAGAACTTTAACAGGTCTTGTGAGAAGGGTCCAGCTCCTTCAGATCATGAGGTTTTTGTCAGCCCTTGTTTTCCTTTTGCTGAAAGCTGTGTTTGGGCTCCCACAAACCATATTGTCATGTAAAATAAAAATGATACAATTATAATTTTTTACCCGCCTTGGGCAATGAAATGCCAATAATTAAAAGTTCTAAAGAGTTGTTCATGGGACCAATATTCAAAGGTACATTTAACATCTATGTGTAAAAAATGTTTAGTTTTTTTATCTCACAGGATACAGGATTCTTTGTCTGAGGAAACACATCTTTATATGCCAACTGCAATCACATTCCTGTTAGTGTATAAATGTCTCCTTTTGTGTCCTCCTGTCTGTATCTGTTTCAGCAGTTTCCACTGGACAAAGATATCACCTATTTCTGCAAGTCAAATAATCCTTAGAAGTCAGAGTAGTCTAAGGGAACAATGCACTACTTATTTGGGTGATTGCATCAGAAATCAAAGCTGTAAGTTACCTTCTAAAATCAGATGCACAGAGGCTGGATTTTGTAGACAGTGTGATCAGTTATTTGCACGTTGCTTTCCTTTTGCCTCATAGCAAGGTGTTTTGTCTTGGAGATGAAATAAGCAAGGGCTAAACTAATTAACTAATCAGCAGTGATCTACAGTCTGAGCACCTCACATTCCTGAAGATTTATCCCATTTTGAATTCACTGCCATTTCCCTCCAGGGAAATAAAGATTGCTGCCTATTAAAGATGAGGACAGAAAAAGGCACCTTTACTGGAGACAGTCTGTACAAGAAAATGATACTGTAATCATTCCCTCCAATCAGCTGAAAAGGATTAAATCTTCTGCTTCTAAAGTAATGTTCCAATTGAGCCTTGGGGAAGAATAATTCACGATTAGGAAGAAGGCTGGTCTAGCAAATGTGAACATTATGTCCATTACTTAAACACACTTCCTGGGCTGACTGCTAATGTACCCAGGGGACCTTGCAGCAGCAGCAGCTGATAGAAGCAATGAAATAGGCTGACAAGGACAAGAAGTATTATCATCTGCATTCAACAACACTACATAGACTTTACCACTGTTAAATCACTGCCTTTGGTAAATAGCCCAGATAATTCATTTTAATAGAAGAATTCTTCCCCTTCTTTTTGTGTATTAAACAACAGACTCTTATGAGCTGTGGCAGTGTATTGATTCCTGGGAAAGGCAGCATGAATTCCAATTCTGTAATTTATGCTGTTTTGTGGCTCTGGCTGTATTTGTTATGCATAGTGTATTAAACATTCAATAGCTCAATTTAATCTTTGCAGCCAAATTGTGCAGCATATCATGCCAGATAGTGGTTGTTTCACATACATAGCCCATCTGCTTCCTGTTCTATAATTCATTCAGCAGGCAAAGTTTCTGGCAGCCTCAGGCTACCATACATACATACATACACACACACACATATATATATCTAGGTGTGTGTGTGTGTGTGTATTTATATATATATATATATACACATACACGCAAACTTACCTGAGGGTCTCAGAAGTCTTTGACCCTCTCTTATTATTTATTTAAAAGGAATTTTAGGAGTAGTATTCCCAACTTCATCTCTGTCAGTGTTTTCAGAAGCTACTGGTAATTCAAAGTGGGAAAGGCTAAACAAAACAAGCAATGTTTTTAGTCCAGAAAAAGTAACTCTTTCTAGATAGCTCCCAGGGCACACTAGTCCTAAGGATATGGCTGTTCAGTAACCTTAAGCTATACTTTTGCTGTTATGTTTCAGATATTCTATTTGCTTTGTGTATATCCATTGTGTACACATATGCAATGTGCACTTCTCAAAAAATTGTTTTGGAATTGTCCTAATCAGCTGGTAGCTGTGGAGGACATGTCTCTTGACACCCCTGCAGAGGAACTGATGCCAGAGGTTTGTCCCTCAGCTTTCAGATGCTGTGTGTTGGAAGCCTTGGTGAGCTGGATGCTGCTAACATCCACTTGTATTAGTGGGTAAGAGCTATCTTGAGGTGTTTTCACTTAACTGAACTCTTCCTTATCTCTAGGGTAATTTTCTGGCATAAACGACACCTTCCAAATCTACCTTGCTTTTCTTTGCTTGTTCTTGGGATTTTATCTTCAAATTACTTCTCTCTAGTGGTTTATTTGCAATTTTGGCATCCATTTGGAACTGAGTATGCTACTATGGTATGGAGCAGTAACATGGCCTCTACTGTAAGTGTACCTAACTTTATCTGCAACTGCTGTTAATTGCCTCCTCATTAATTGCCTTGGAGTTTGGACCTGCACAGTTAGGGGAACTAGGAATTGAAATGGTGTCTCCTGAGGCCTACTGGTGGAAGTTTACAGTGATTTTGTCTCTCTGGACTCCTTCCACACACAGTGGGAAAAAGGCACACCAGCGCTCCTTGTAAAAAATGTCACAGTCTCTATTTGACATTTCTGAGTAAGAAGTTCTTGTGGGGTTATGGTTCAGAACTGGCATATCTCATCTATGTTACTAGCTTAGATCATCAGATATATGCTTAAATTTGTGCTCAGCTGCAAGAAGAGTCAGGCAGACTTTATAAATCGTTTTTTGCGTGTGCCACTTGGAGCATGAGTGTGATATGCTTCACTTTCTCACTTCTCACGTGTCTTAGAGTACAATTCATGGAAATAAACACTGAAGTAATGTTCTTTTGTTAGATGGAATTCAACTCAAATAGCGTGAAGTAAGGGAATACAAGACACCCATGATATTAACATAACCTGGAATAGCATTTTCCCAGTCACTGCAGTTGAGAATTTCAGAAATTGCAAACTAAGAAAAAAAACAGTGTGATCTAAAAATTATCTGGTTTGCTGAACTGATTTTCTTAAAGTAAAAGAAAATATATTAAAGGTGTCCCCCATGTGGTATGGAAAACTCTTTTATAATATGTGTATGAAGTGGTAAGCAGCAATGGAAAATGACCCTACCAAAATTAGGTGGCAAGAAAGGTTAAATAGTTAAGAGGTAGGAACAGGAACTAAGTCCTCTGTCCTTTGCATTTGCTGTTGCTACTTTGTCCCTGCTTTATGTTTCATATTGACATGCCAACTGCACAATTGCTCATGTCAAAAGCAAAAATGCTAATTTTTCTTTTCATTGATATCAGTGAGGTGCAATACTAATAGCCAATTTCTATTATCCTTTCAGTCATACCTATTGTATATAGTAGCATGAATCTTCAAACATAGTGCTGCTAAAATTGATCATTTTCATATGAAATCTACAGAAGTTTTAACTCCTTCAGTGATGGATAGAGATAGCTTCTGTCTATACCATTAACTCCTTTAGGGTGTGGTAGTTGTTTATTGTTTATGATTGGGCTTGAATGTCATAGCCCAGCTATAATAAATTAGCTCCTACAACTTTGAAAACAGCATTTGAAAGACAAATTACTGTAATAAGATTTTTCTTTTATGCACCCTCCCAGCTGATCACAAAGATGGAACTGTGACACGATTTGGCAAATTTAAAGAAGTACATATAAAAATCAAATTGAAAAACTGACATATAACTACATATGTTTCCTGCAATGTATGACAAAAAGAGATTTAATTATGCTTATAACTGTATCACGTGAGATCAAAGAGACTTTGAGCATGGACATTTTCATAGTGGATTTTGTTCAATCTACTTTATGATAGCAAAAATTATTCTAAAACTGGCTCATCTGCAGGTTTCAATTGTAGACTGAGGTGCATGGTTTAAAAGATGGGGTAGGACATGATATAAACAGCATTCCCAAGTGCTTTGCAAGGACATTGTTTTTAGAGAATCTAAAATGAAGATAAAGTTGCTTGAAACATGTTCCTTACCCTAGCTGTGTCAGACTACAATGCTGCTTGGATTATGTCAGAGTGAATATTATGTGAGATGAGCTAAGCTTTTCATTTAGACACATGTTTAGTGACTGCATTGCCTAACAGATATTACCTAGTTAATACTATTCTGAACTTACACTCTGATATCACTGAGGGTTTTCCATAATAGAGGGCTTTCCATTTTTACCTGCTCTGGAGCAAGGAGGTCCCAATTTGCCTCAAAAAAAAAAAATAGATGCAATAATTGACTGTCCATGTATTCCATTACATAGGTGTACCAACTTGTTAGATACATTAAGCTGAGCAGGGTTTGAACCAGTGAACTGAAAGCCAAAAGAAGGCATTTTTGCTATCTGGTTGTGTTTAGATGAGGCAGATGGTGCAAACTGGCAGCATCAAATGTCTATATGTGTGACAGCACAAGTGCTTTATGCTGTACAGCATTTCCTGTGCTTGTGGCTGTCCCCAAGGTGTGAACACTCCAGCCATCTTACAGAAGTATGTACTTGAGTATTGGAGAGCAGAACTTGGTCCCATGCCTGTGGATGTCAATGCTTTTATTAACTTCCCTTGGACTGATGACTGTCCCTGTTGCTAAAAAGTCCTCTCTAATTTCTTCTTTCCAAATTTGAGACTTCTAAAAATGCGGAGCAAATGCTTTTCCACTCTTGTAGCCAACTTGGTCATTTAATTGAGCTCAGATAAGGTCCAAATCTTAGGTCATTAGCAGACATGAATGCAGATCTTAAATTTTTCTTTTGGCATTGTGGATCGATTCTGCGCTTTGGCATATTTCTGCAAAAAGCATTCAGTTATGTGACCTGAGCACACAGCTGAAAGTCCTCTTCATAACGAATCAAGCCTTGATTTCAGTAGCTGGATTTTGTATGTTATGATATCCTGCTGAGTTGGTTAGTTGTGGAGGTATGGAGTGCAGCTGTTTAAGAATCACTACAAGGTAAATAATTTTTCCTGTCTATACTGTTAGATAGAAATCCTTTTACTCACTCTAGCCACCTCGTGTGTAATTTCTTATGCCATTCCTGCTTCTGTCAGGAACTTGTCATGAAAATCAAGAATCCTACTGATGCAGAACATCATTTAGCAAACTTTTGAAATTATTTTTTTATTTGTTTTTAATTGAAGTGTTCAACATGGATACCATGCGCCATAATTTTCTTCAATTAAAACATCAGTATAAAATTATGTGGTATTGTTTCCTTTCCTCTCTCCTTTCTGTGGCTTTGAATACAACCAGAAAACTTGCACTCTTGAGTTACCTCCTGGGTCAAATGCATAATTTAACAACTTACTCCTGTTTGATTTACAGACCCTGGCACTCTGGGGATATATCTTTATTGTTGTGGTGTTGACTTGTAGCACTACAGGCTAACAAATCAATTCTTCCTTCAGAGCGTCCTATCACCCGTCAGTATGAAATTCTAGCAATTGCTAAAGTGGGATGGCTGCAAAGCATGTGAAAAACATTCCCTATTGATTAGTTTGTTGCTCTAGAGTATGACAAACTTGTTTAAGAAAAATTGATCTAGCAAATTGATTTTTTTTATCAAGGAATCATATGAATGTAATTTAAGTAACAATATTTTTGCCCTGGAGAATATGTAATATATACTTGGTGTATGTGCACACAACTCACAAAAAAAAAAAAAAGGAAATAAAAAAGAGATAGGAGTTTATACGAAACAACTTGGAATTTGAAATTTTTCCTGTAAGGCTTATGGGTTTGCAAGCTCTTCCTAACACCTTTTTCTTTTTTTATTGCTGAATACATCTTTTTTCCTTTCTTTAATCAAAAGTGTATTAAAAAGTGAAATTCCAATATTTAATGAATAAATTCAATCCCTTGGGATGCCCCAGATCATTTAGATAGTCCTTATTTGTCCAAGGCAAGATGCGAATTTTCACAACCAGTTCCTTGTAATGCAGAGAATGAGGGGAATAATTAATTGCATAACTTGGAAAGTATAATATAATTTCAGCTCTGCTGCTACATCCATACTCTTGCTGCTCTCTTTTCATTCTACAAGGAGCTAAAAGCACCAAGCCCAGCCTGCATTGACTTTAATCTTTTGCATGATAACTGTTTTGAAGGGTATTACTCCCACTCAGGGCATGCAAATGATCAAAAATTTAATAACATAATTGGAAATAAATTTCTCCCCACCTTGCTTCTTCCTCCCTGTATGATTTCAGACTTTAAAACTGTATAAAAATGAATATAGATCAAACTCAGAAATTCTGCTCCAATTCCGAAAAATAGTACAAATTTGCAACATAACTACTGTATTCTACAAATTCATCTCACAAATGGTGAGGTTATTTAACCAGGGTTACTTTACCAGAAACCCAGCCCTAGGGCAATGCAGTGTAGAAAGACTGTTCAATCTGCTGAAGTCTGCTGAGAACCTGTGAGGCCTTCTTGTTGAATTTTAAATCCTGTTATGTCCACTTTTGTTTTCAATATGTGGTCATTTAGTCATTTTTCACTGTTGATGTCTATGCAGGTTCTTCTAAGATATGCTGAGAAATCACTGCACGTTTGTTGGGTCTTCAGTGTTACTGTGTAAATCTGTTTTCCAAGTGTTAATATTTCTCTTTAAAAATACTACAGTCAATACACTGAATATTCATGAATGTATTGAAGTCGAATGACAAAGACAAGAGTACCAGAATACATGCACAACTTCAAGTTGTCAGATTTGTTATTAAAGCAAGGGCCTTATTTTTTGAGTGTTTTCCAGGTGGAATGTGACAAACAGCTCTGCTTTCAGCAAAATAAGCTATTATGAGTGAAACCATAATAAGTTATAATATTAAGCTATTATGAGTGAAACACATAATTTGAAAGTAAAATGACAATACATAGTTCTGATCATAGAATCATTAAGGTTGGAAAAGACCAGTAAGATCATCAAGTCCAACAACACTATAAAGTACTGAACTAAACTATGTCACTATGTGCCACATTCTCACGCTTTTTAAATACCTTAAGGACTGTTGACTCAACCACCTCTGGGCGTTTTCAGTGAAGAGATCTTCCTAATATCTAACTTAAACCTCCCTTGGGGCAACTTGACTCTATTTCATCTCATTCTGTCACTTGTTACCTGGGAGCAGAGACAAACCCCACCTCACTACAACAACCTTTCAGGTAGTTGTAGCGAGTGATAAGGTCACCCCTGAGCCTCCTTTTCTCAAGGCTAAATGAATCACAAATCAGAGCCACATGAGTGGTTTGGTGAAGTGTAAAATGACCTACATTGCTGTACTTCAGGATTTCTCCACTTATGAAAAGGTAAATATATTCACTTCTGGAATTTTTGAGTGCAGTGTGATGGTAAGAAGCTTTTGTACTAAAATGTCTGTGAATCCTTAAAATAGAAAGATAGAGACATGGCAGAAGTGTCATGGTTTCAGAGCCCCAAAATCCAATTCCTGATTCTTAGCCCCCCTCCCACATCTCAACCCAGTGTGAGATGGGTTTTCCAGACACTACACGAGACTCAAAATGGGGGGAAAGGGATATATATTATAATACACTGTACAAATAAATAAATAGTATAATACATTACATACAATCTTAACTCTATCTTTACCATGACATACAATATTTACAATGGATCAAATCTCTTCTCCCCTCCAAATAAGGGAAGGTCCAGGAGGGAAGAAGGGAAAAGATCCTTTTCTCTCTTTGAGCAGCAAGTCTCTCTAGGGCAGCAGTGTCTCTTCCTCTCTTCCATGCAGCAGTCACTGGGTCTCTGCCAGAACACACGAGGGGGTCTCCAAGACCCTCGGCCCTTCGCCTGCGTAGAAGGGTCTTCCGTGGGCTGCGTTCACCCAGACAAAGGTCGCTCCACCACGGTCATATCACAAAGCACAGGGGTCTTCGCAATGGTCTGTATCTTCAGGGGATTCAAGCCCCTTTGCAGAGCTTCTGGCTCTGACTCAAGATGGCTGCTAGCTTCTCTGAAGCTGCAGCAAGGGAGGGCCCAAGGTCCTCTCATGCATTTCATCCTGGCTGAGCTCTCAGGACCACTACATTTAGGACTTCCAATTAATAGGAGTCTACCCCCTCCACTTTTTGGAGGGATCTCAAAGAAAGTTTGGGGGGAGTTTTGCAGTTCTTACCCCAACAAACTCTGTAGTACTTTAGTTCTCTCTGCTGCTTTTCTCTTCTTCAGACAACTCTGTGTCTGCCTCGGCTGCATGCCGGCTTTTGCTGCTTCTTCGGTTCTCATCTGTTGGCTCTCCGTACGCTGCTGTCTCTACTACTGCTCCGTCTGCCCGCTCACGGTGGAGAAAACTCCTTCAGCTTTCCAGCTACAGGTACTTAGCCCAGTTTAACACTGTTCCAAGTCCCCATAGCCCCCCAGCCGGGGGCTGGGATGGGCCCAGCCCCCAGTGGGGCTCTGGGTCTCTTCCTCGTGCCTTAGAACATGCCTTCTTCTCAAACAACTACAACTACTTTCTTTTCCGGTCTAGTGATATGTTTATATTTTGCAGGAGCGCTGATTGGGTCAAACCGCAAGGGTCACCACCCCCTGGGGGTTTACCAATTTCTTAGCTCTAGGGGGAAAAACCTGTTTCAAACCACTACAAGAACCTTTATGTGACCTTAGTCCTTGCCTAATAGGTGGTTTACTCTTTGTCATGATAATATACTGCTTCCCTGCCTCTCTTTCAGCATCTTTACAGGGGTGTTTGTTCTGGGGACTTCCTTCTCTTCTCCCAAACCTTTGAAAATAAGTCAAAGTACTTGTACTTCTTTTTCCTCATTGGTTGCATAACATTAGTTTTGAAATGAAGCTGCAGTTATTTATCACTCATTCATTAAGTATTCTATAAAAGGTAAAAATGATAGTCACCTGAATGTCTTAGACTAAAAAGCTACATTTTGCTGTCTTAGAGGCCAGCTTCGAAAGCATGGTATGTCTTGTTATATCTGGAAAGGCTCCTGTAAGTTGTTTACCTGTTCTCAATGTGGTTCTAAAAGAAAAAAATGCAATGCATTGTGGCAAACTACACTAACCAGACAAAAAAGTAAAGAAACTTGGCATCAACTCATTAGTGGAACTTGTATATGAAATTGTTTTGATCAGTCTTGATTAGGATTAAATTTTCGACTAAGTACTGACAGAACAGCTAAGAAAGAAAAGCAAACAAGTTGAGACTCAGTGTGTCAAGAAAATGTGGTAACATAGTGTCCAAAATATTTTCTATTAAATGAATAATTAGGGCTTAGTTGTAGAATGTTAATTGATAAAGGCAATAGAGAGGGTTAATAAATCACTGAGAAAGCTACAACAGCACCAAATGTAAGCTGAAATATACACTACAGCCATGAATGTGTTTATTTTTTACTTTTGAATTCTACTTTTCAATTTACTGAATGCCATCTTTAGTTGATTTTTTCTGTATGGGTCTGAGATAAAAAAATTTTGCAAATACTGAATTTTTGTTAAGAAAGTACTTACCCAGCTTTAACAAAGAAAAAGGCCTTACTTCAGTGTCTAATTCTAAAGATTGTACCCAGTGTAGATATTTTTAAATCTGTTTACAATGCTGGAACATCACAAGTTAATATAAGCAGATATGCCTGTTGAAGCCGAGCGCCATTGACATAGGGGATATTTAGAAACTTCATCTGCATATTGGCATCTTACTATGTTAATATTTGCCAGAATTTATTGGTGTCTGGTGACTGAGGAGTGAAAACTAATATTATTATAAGAATATAATAGTTGTTCTCTAATAATTATTCATTGCAGGTTTTTTGGCATTTCACAAACTCATTGTAACAGTCTTTCAGGACATGAATGCCCATTTCATTTTCTCTTTGCTGTAAAAATTCTGGAATTAAGAGCAAGTCTTAAAATAGTTCATATAAGTAGTTTCTGTTTTAATTATGAGACCCTTTGCGCATTTTGGCTCTAATTTGACAAAAGAGCAAAAGAAATACCTTACACAGTAAGAGAATGCATTCCTGATGCACATCTTGTTTAATAAAAAAATAGATGTACCAGCAGTCTCATCTTGGTCCTTTGTATATTTCCAGCTGAATTAATATAATTTTAAAAAATTATAATACAATTTTTACTTCTGAATGTTGTGTTGCTGCCCTATCCTTATTACAAACTGTGGGAATGCTTTGGAGTAGCTTTAAATACAGTATATAGTAGCTGAAATTGCAGGCAAGCAACTGCAGGCATTTTATATACTTACTCAGTTTAATGTACTCTGATATTTTCTTTTTATCTAGTCTGTCTGCTTCCCATCCTCCCTAGCTCTTAACCTGCTTCTTAGTATTCAGTCTTCAGAGATTTCAAAGATTTACCTGAAACAACAAAATCACTGTAACAGAGCCCCAAAGTATCTTATGATTTCTGACCATTTACCTCCTGACCTTCTGTGCCTGATAAATAAGTGAGGGCTGTCCAAATTCCCTGTCTCTGTGGCTGTCTCTTTCTCCCAGTACAGTTGCACTGAGACATAATAACTAATCTTCATTAGAACTCTGACTCATAATGCAATTAATTGTGTCAGGAAGTGAAACACAGTACTTAAGCAGGCCCACCTCTAAAACATGTTCCAACATGTGCTGAACGCTATAGTAAATGATTCATTGAAGAAGATGCATTTTTCCACAGGCAGATACAGAGGGATCTGGTGTTTTGTGCACTTGGTTGCCATTGCTGGTTTTCAGGAGAGTGAAATTTTGTTAGCAAAGTAAGGAGATTAAATCATTACATTTTTTTTTTGTTATTATTATTAGATAATGAATAATAACAACATGATACTATTTTTCTCCTCTCAGTATCTTCATTCTCATACTTTCTGGGCAATCAGATCTGAAGAAATGTATTTTTAATTCAATGCTGGTAAAATTATTTTTGTGACATCCATGACTGGATTTCTGGTTTCCAAGAGGAAAAGCCAAGATAGCAATATAACCTTCCCACATAATACAATTTGGCCTATTATATCTACTCATGGCTGATATTAAATGCTTCAAGAAGTTTTCTTAAATTGAACTACAGGCTGCTCCTGACCCTTTACACAGAGGTGATTTCACCCATCATTCAGGAGATTTTCTGCATAACATAGAAATAATCACTTTAAAAAACAATAATAGAGTTTCAAGAGACATTTTTCTAAGATGATGTTGGATGGATGGTGTACCCTAAAAGATGCTAGTGGGATTAGAAATGGTACTGTGTTTTAAACAAACTGAAACAAAGGGAATTTGCAGTTTTTCAACTTGCTATAGTTCTTTAGAACTGAAGTTTTTGCGTCAGTAATTTTGCTTCTTTTTTATTAGTGTCAAATGCTTATTTTACAGATAGAAATGTGCATTTGATTGTATTCTGAATGCAAAGCTGTCTTGTGCTTGGGATAAATTTCCTCAAGTGATTTTCTTCTCTATTCCTATAGCTTTTATAATTATTTACTTTTTTCCCCCTCATTTGACAAAGTGACCTTAAATGTGCATAACCAATAGAAGATTAGCATATGTTTAACTGGAAGTGTGTTGTAGGTCGACAGATATGCTCTCCAAATGGATTATGGCAAGGATCTTCAAAGAGAATATAAGAATAAGAGGCTCATAACTGTATTGATATTCAACTGAAGTCTGACAGTTAATTCCCATGGAAATCCCACCTAAGTGCAATTGAATTTGAAATGGTAGATAGTGGGTGAAGAAATGCAAATGCCCTTAAAGTATTGCTAGTCCTGCTGCCCAGAATCGTGTCAATATTATTACCAGCTGTGTGGTCTTTTCCCTAATCTGTCTGGTTTGTTGTTATAAGCTCTCCACTATTTACTACAATACTGTGAGCAGTAGGAACACCTGGAATCTGAATTTTATAAATCTTTCTCCAGATTGAGGGAAGCATGAGGAAAAGCAGCCAACATAAATACAAAGTGCTGTGGCAGACAAGGATTCATTACCACAGTGCACCGTGAGTGACCAAAAGAGGTTCAGGGTTTTCTTGGAAAAGACATTAAAGGTGTTGAGTTTTCATGAAAGGAAGGAGAATTGGCTGTTTGAACTTATTTTCATTGCACTGAAAAAAACCCCAAAGTCATTTGTACACTGCTAAGCAAATCAGCTGAGATGGCTTTAGCGTAAAAATCAAAGATGGATTGGCTTGTAATTGAAATTAAAAATAAATGTGTATGAGCTGTTCCTTGATCAAACTGAAGAAAGTGAGAATATTAGCCAAACTTGAGGTGTCTCTATTTAACTCTTATCCATAATAAAATATTCCTTTTCCTAGTTTGTGCCACAAGTCTACCAGTGCTACTTGAAAAGGTAAATGAGAGAACTTGATTTAAAAATGCTCTAAAGTTTTACTCCTAAGCGATAAAGATTTTTAAGTTGCCATATTCTTTTGGGATAACTTGCAAACCAGGAATTTTTCATTTTTGCAAATAGGTGAAGGGTTTGAGTTGTGTTCTCCTCTGTGGACTTGCTATCTAAAGGATGTATAGATATAATGGTTCACGCACTTTCAGCTTTAAAGTCTAGGTTTGGTGACCCACAGTTGGATGGCCACTCTGTGTGGCTGTGCTGCTTCTCTGTTTAGAGGAAGGACCCTTCATTCTGGACTTGTGAACACACAAGTAATTTTGTCTCCCTGCAAATCTAGGAAGCTGAGGAGCAGAGTTTGCTTAGTCACACACCTGAAGTCTGAAAAGTCCTGTTTTGAATAAATCTGTAAACCTTTCATACATGAGGAAAGGGAATGCTTTCCAGTGACAATTTTGGAGCATTGCCAGTCCTTGCTGTTTTGTCACAAAGTGGTGATAGTTGAATGTTTACCTCTGGTTTCTGAGAACAGGTATTAAACAGAAAGTAAATCTTTCACTGAGGGTATAAGGAAGCAAGGAGAAAAGTTTCTTTACTCATAGTTATAGAGAAAAATTTGAAATTTGGCCTTGGACTCTCCTAAAGACTCAGAATAAAGATGGTAAGTGCCTTATTTTCTCCTTGCCCCTCCTTTAAAGTTCGTGATATTTAAGTCAGCTTTAAGATTTCTAGCTTGCTAATTTATGACAATCTGAGAAATGATCAAGACCAATTATGTAAGCAGCCACTTCTTGCTGAGCTTTTTCGTTTAGTATTTCTTCATAGGTGGCTTTTGGACGAACTTTATTTGTTCTTGTAGACACATAATTATCTGGCTGGTGTTCCTTGAAAAATTCCATGCTTTATGTAGTGTCAAGGAGCTGAAAAGAATTAGGATCAATCACAGATATGTATGTTCTTTTCGCCTCTGCTTCTGTCTCTCTAAATGAACAGACTATTAAAGCTGTGGAGCTTTGAAAAGACAATATAAAGCTGTATCCCCTTACTATCCTAAATCCACACTGTGCCAAGGTGACATTAATGAAGGCTGTCTTGAAGGCCAGTGGTGCAACTGGATAGCACATTGTATTTTTTTAATGTTTTAGGTAAAATTTACAAAGATGCTGTAATGAACTTGTCTTATTTTTAAAAGTAGCTTTTCAGTGCGGGAAGAGCTTACATTTGTTGCCTTTCAGTGAGCCTCAAGATGACTTTTTCCCACATTGAAACAAAAAAAAATTAATAATTATCTTTCTAAAGCAGAATAATAGGAGACAAAACAGGAGACATTTGTAAATTTACACATATGCATAAAAATTAAAATAATTTTAAAATAAAGTTTTGATTCTTAGATAGTAATTCAATGATCAAACATATTCCTGTCATTAACTAGATCTGTAAACTTACATGTGGATATTGCTGGCTGTGAGTTTAAAAGCGCATGATAATATAATTGGGCATTATTTGGGGAGGAATTCTTATTCCCTTTTTCCCTTTTAATAAATGTGTAGGGAGAGGGTTCAAACAAATGCAGCAACTGAATAGAAGCGCAAAGCTTAATTTCTTTTCTTTTTTTTTAACTTATAACCCAAAGTTTATATTTTCGTAATCTCTCACTCCACATATCTGAAAAAGCTGCCACCTAGCTTTGTAGTAAAAATTACTTCTAATTAAAGGCAAAGCTTGAGTTCTGAGGCTTGTTTTGACTTCTAGATGCTGAACTAGCATGGAAAACACGAATGTTAAAGAGGTGATGGTTTCCAGCCAAATAAAGCTCAAATCTCTTTGTTTTGTCCTACTGTTGATGACTTTAAAGTCTGCCATCAACACTGAACCAACAGCTTGCTCTTGTTCCTTGTCAAAAGATGGACTCTGGAACAGGGTCAGATAGATGCATGTTGGTTTCTAAATGGAGAGACCTTTTTGGCAGCAAGCATACTGATAAAAATAGCTGGAAGTGTGGAGAGAACAAAGACAAATGGAAGAACAAAAGGTAAAAGGGATACCAGAGTTTAAACTGCATTTAAATAGACCCTGGATGTATTCTGTTTCTGAATTTCTATCAAACAACTTTTTTCTATTGGTATATTCTACAATGTTTTGGTTTCTTACTCAGGGCAGGCCATTAGACAAAGAGAGTTCTGGTGAAAAACAGTTGTAGGAACATGTACAAGTACAAAGAATAAATGAAAGCAGTTATTATTTAATTATATGTCTGAATTAAATGAATTTCTAAGTAATTTAAAATAAAATTAGATATAAGCCAAAGGATAAATGTATTGTAATCAACAAGGTCAGATCATTTGCATTGAGGTTAAGCATTGAGTCTCAGGTGTACCTTTAAATGCAATTTAAGGAATAGTCAAACATACATACTCCATGTGGCAAAACCAGCATGAGATTCCTGTTCCTAATTAATCAATTGAGTTCTGTGTCACAGCTTGCTATTCCCCAAGTTAAAATGATGCAAAGGTATGTGTGTTCTGGCTGTAAATCTGACTGCTGCTGTTCAAGAATGCAGCAATAATCCATTAAGCACCTTCTGTGTAGCTTTAGCTGCAAGAGCAAATACTTGGGTGTTTAACTGCTGTTCTACTTTCCTCCTACAAAACCATGATAGCATTTACTGTAACAGTGTAGGTAATTACTCTTCCAAAAGACTGAGATACGGAACACCTTTCACGACTGTTTGTGTTTTGAGCCATCAACTATGACAGGAGCAACAGAAAACTGCCTGTACCGTAGTCTAGTTCACACAAGCAAAGTGTGATATGTTAACATTATTTTAGAAAATACCTGTCAAACAGCAAGTTAAGTTAAACAGAAATAAAGTCGAGATGTCAGATGGTTACAAAGTATAGAAAGGATGCATTGTTATTATGCATTGTATGTCATGAGATCTGGGATGCAGCCCTTTAGTTTTTCCGTTTCACCTCCTTTTGGTTTTTGTTTTTTTTTTCCTAAAGGAAGGATCACCTTTTTTTCAATTTTGACTATTTTTTTTCACTTACAAACAAATGCATTTTGAGTGCTTTCTTTTTTTGCTTAGCTAATCTGTTTTTGTGCATATTAATTATGCTTCTGCAGTTTCAGTATGTTATTAGTTGGTCTTGTAAGACATCTTAGACCTCACTGATCATGTTTTAGTACTGAACTGAAGCTTTAGCCATTGGTATTAGTTTTCAGCAATGGTCAACATAGAATCATAGAATAGTTTGTGTTGGAAGGGACATTAAAGATCATCTAGTTCCAACCCTCTAGTTACCTTGTGGATTACTTCCACTAGATCAAATTACCGAGGTATTACTCTGCTCTCCATTGCTGGCAAAATCCTGGCAAGAATACTCTTGAACAGACTAACACCTGCTATAGCAGAAGGAATTCTACCTGAAAGCCAATGTGGTTTCAGAGCCAACAGGAGTACCACAGACATGGCATTTGTTCTCAGACAACTGCAAGAGAAGTGTAGGGAACAGAATAAAGGTTTCTTTGTAACCTTTGTTGATCTGACCAAGGCTTTCGATACTGTGAGCAGAAAAGGTCTGTGGCAGATTTTGGAACGCTTAGGATGTCCCCCCAAGTTCCTTAAAATGATCATCTCACTCCATGAGGATCAGCACGGCCAAGTCAGATATGGCAACGCACTTTCTGAGCCCTTTCTAATAACTAATGGTGTGAAACTAGGCTGCGTTCTTGCACCAACCCTATTCACAATCTTTTTCAGCATGATGCTCCAAAGGGCCACGGCAGACCTCGATGATCAGGATGGTATCTACATTCGATATCGTACTGATGGAAGCCTATTCAACCTAAAGCGACTGAAGGCCCACACTAAGACCTTAAACCATCTTGTCCAGGAGCTGCTCTATGCTGATGACGCCGCCCTTGTTGCCCACACAGAGGTAGCTCTGCACTGTTTAACATCCTGCTTTGCAGACGCTGCTGAGCTCTTTGGGCTGGAAGTCAGCTTAAAGAAGACAGAAGTTCTCTATCAACCTGCACCTCAGGAAGTCTTCCATCATCCCTATATCACTATTGGCCAATCAGAGCTTAAATCAGTCCAGCAGTTTCATTACCTAGGTAGCCTCATCTCCTCGGATGGTAAGATTGATACAAAGATAGACAACAGGTTAGCAAAGGCATAGACAGCTTTCGCAAAACTCCATAAAAGAGTTTGGTGAAATAGACACTTGAAGAAAAGTACCAAGATCAGTGTTTACAGAGCCATTGTGCTGTCTACTGTTTTATATGGATCCAAATCATGAGTCATTTACCACCACCACCTGCGACTCTTTGAATGCTTCTATCAATGCTGTCTCTGTACAATCCTAAACATCCACTGGACTGATTATGTGACTAATGTGTCTGTTCTAGAACAGGCAACAGTCATAAGTATTGAGGTCATGTTGCTGAGAACACAGCTGCGTTGGGCAGGACACGTCTCAAGGATGAAGGACCACCGCCTCCCTAAGATCGTGCTCTATGGTGAACTTGCCACTGGCTGCCGCAAGAGAGGAGCCCCGAAGAGGAGATACAAGGACTCCTTGAAACAACATCTCAGCCTTGGCCATATTAATCATCATCACTGGTCTACTCTGGCCTCCAATCGGGAGGTCTGGAGATACTATATATAATGCTGCTGCTTCTTTTGAGAACGCACGCAGGATCACTCTTGAGGAGAAAAGACATTGCAGAAAGAATCGTGTCTTGTCGATACCACCTAAGGTATCTTTCCGCTGTGCCTTTTCTAACCGGACTTGTCTATCTTGCATTGACCTTTTTAGCCACCAGCGTGCTTGGAGCATGTGTGGGTAGAGTCTTTCCCAAATATTCATTCACGAAGCCTAGCCATGATGACTTCCACTAGATCAGGTTGTTCAGAGCCCTTTGCAGCCTGGCCTTGAACTCTTCCAAGCATAGGGCACCCACAACTTTTCTGGGTAACATATTCCAGTGCCTCACCACCCTCACAGAGAAGAGTTTCTTCCTGATATCTAATCTAAACCTGCTCTCAGTTTAAAGCCATTCCCGCTTGTCCTACCAGTACGTGCCCTTGTTAAAAGTCCCTCTCCAGCTCTCTTGCAGACCCACTTTAGGTACTGGAAAACTGCTATTAGGTCTTCCTGGAACCTTCTCTTCTCCAGGACAGGAACAGTCCCAACTCCCTCAGCCTGTCTTCACGGGAATCTGTCACTTTCTTTGTTTTCTTCTCCCTTTAATTCAACCAAGCTCAACTCCCTCATCTCTTACCATACCTTTGTCTTCCACCTCAGGTTTAAACTGTCACAGAATGAAAGAATGGGTAAGATTGGAAGGTACCACTAGAGGTAATTTAGGACAACTTTCGTGCTTAAACAGGGTCCCCTAGAGCATGTTACTCAGACTTGTGTCCAATTGGTTCTTGAATATCCCCAGAGAAGGAGACTCTAAACACTCTCTGGGCAACCGGTTCCAGTGCTCCAAGCCCCAAACTCCACTCCTGGACTCACTTTGTTTTTTAACAAATTGCACATTAAGTGAATTACTCCGTAGAGTAAAACAGTAACAGCTGCCATTTCTATCACAGAAATGGTTGTTATCCTTTCAATTCCTAGATGCTCTCAACTGTACCAGAAATATTCTGCTCTTCTCTGCTTGCTGTTTTCCCTGTCACCAAAGCAGCCACTGTCCTTCAGCTGCTGTATCTTGTCAGAAGGAAGATGAAAGCTGCTTATTTTCCCCTTCACCCAGAGCTTTTCCTGACACTGAATTTTTCTGTTTCTCCTCCTCATAAATTGCTTTTCTTCAGACCATCTGGAAGAATTGATTCATTCCTTGTCCTTCTCTTGCTGTAACAAGATTTCTGCCAGAAAAGTCATTCCACGTTAGTCTCATCTTCTGTTCCATCTGTAACCTCTTCCAGACAGGCAACTACATGCAAAAAGGCCCTTATCAACCCAGGGCTGATGTGTTTCATGCTTGGAGTTACATATATATATATATATATATATATATATACACACACATATAGATATATATATATGATTTTGTGTGTACATATATATATATATACACCCACAAGCACATGTAAATATTTGTATAGGTACAAAGGTGGTTCTTCAAGTCAGTCAGTAAAAATGGGTTGTGTGTAGATGGAATTCCCAAGGTCAGGTTGTTTCCTGGAGTTGCTTGGTACTCAGCTGTCTCCATACTTGCCTTCCTCCTGCTACCAGAGGATTCCTGCACTGTGAAATTCAACTCTTTGTTGAAACTTGTGACCAGGTCTCAGTGAGAAAGCTTGGTACCAAAAGTGAGATGCCTGCAGCGGCAGAGTGGTCCTGTCAGGCTCATGAGAGTGACAGGGTGCAATAGCAAGGGTGCAGCTTCCTATAATACCATAGTTTCTAGTGCTAGAATTGGTGGTTAGATCATTAAAATAAAACAGACTATGCAGATGCTCCTGTAGAGAAGAATAGGCAAGAAGACAGTCTTTTGGGTTTTGTCAGCTGTAAGTATCATATCTGGCCTTTAGAACCATCAAAACCTTTGGATTTCAAATGAATTAATAAGCTTCTGGAATTTTTCAAGTTGAGTGTAATTGGTCAGAACCAAAAAACATGTAAAAGATACCTGTTTAAAAAAGTAAGATTTCTTAATTTCATTTTGCTGGCTACTTTTTTTCTGTTTAGGCCCTAAAATTAGAGCCATTGAGAAATACAGACTGACTGTTTTGAAGTTATTCTTCTTGATGAAACCCTATGAACTGGTTGAGTCTCTTGCACAAGAACATATGAGAGACTGATCCCCATGCATAACAGCTTGCTAAACATTTTATTCTATATGTATATCTTGTTCTACTGGTTTTAGTATATAAGGGGATAATACCTAACAATCAATTCAGGCTCAAATATTTGTATTGTATGTTCATTACAAGCAAAGTTACTTAGATATGTATTTTTAGATATGTATTTTTATCAAGTGAAATAATAATGGTTGGCTTGTGAGATATTTTTGGCAAGTCAAAATCAAAACTGCAGTTTTAGAGAGAACAAAATCAGTTTCATTCTAAATCAGAACTTAATTGGTGATTGAGATAGTAAACTTTCCTGGTACATCTGTATATTTACTACATATTTACTCTATTAAGTATTTATAAACATGTTTGCTTGATTCAAAGTTTTTATAAGAAACTACTGGATGCTGGGAAATGGGATTGCATGAAGTTAAACTCACATTAGGATAAACACAAGGATGAAATTATTTATATTCTGGAAGCATCTTTTCCCAAGGGAAGTATTTCTTGGGTTTTCTTTTGGTTTTGGTTTTGTTTTTTGTTTGTTGGTCCCTCCCCTCTCCCTCCAAATCTTGCTAACCTTTTCAAATCCTTTTCAAATCCTTCTCATAAAAAATGAAATTTAATTCTACTATCTGCAGACTAATAATGAGTTGCTATCTTCATTCTCCTTCCTGCCCTCATAGGCACCTGTAAAAATTAGACCACTGTTCTTTTAACTGCAATTCAGTTATAAGTTTGTAACGGTTTGAGAGCCCCAAAATCCAATTCTCGAGTCCAAGCCCCCCTCCCTCATCTCAACCCAGTGTGAGATGGGTTTTCCAGACACCACACAAGACTCAAAATGGGGGAAAGGGATTATATTACAATGACTTTACAAATAAACATCATAATACATCATACACAATCTTAACTATCTTTTCTATGATAAAGCAGTATTTACAATGGATCAAATCTCTTCTTCCTCCAAATAAAAGTCCAGGAGGGAAGAAGGAAGAGATCCTTTCCACTCTCAGAGCAGCAGTGTCTCTAGGGCAGCAGGCTTTCTTCTTCCATGCAGCAGCTGTAGCTGGATCTCTGCCAGTACACACAAGGGGGGTCTCCAAGCCCCTCTTGGCCCTTCAACTCCAAGCAAGGGTCTTCCTCTTCCGTGGGCTGTGTTCGCCGGGACAAAGGTCACTTCACCACGTCATATCAACAAAGTACAGGAGCCTTCGTGACAGTCCCTATCTTCAGGGGATTCAAGCCGCCTTGCAGAGCTCTCGTGCTCTGTCTCAGAGCAGCAGGGGGGGCAAAGCCCTTCTCTGCATTCTTCTGGACGTCCTGGTCCAGCTCCGGGAAGCCTTGAGCTTCTCAGCTCCTTTCTGCAGTGCTGCTGCATTTTAGGACTTCCATCCAGTAGGAGTCCATGTCCTCCACCTAGGAGGGATCTCAAAAGGAGTTTTGGTTTTCAGTTCTTACCCACAACTCTGTCCATAGAGATTAGTTCTGCTCTCTCTCTCTCCATCAGAGATCTCTGTGTCTTCCTGCTCGGCTGCATGTTTGTTTTGCTGCTTCTCCCTTATCTCTTCTGGCTTTCTGCCATAGCCTCCGTTCAGTGCTGTTCTGCTGCCGCTGCTCCTGCTGTCCACGGTGGAGGGAAAAAAACCTCCCAGCTTCTCAGCTACAGATACTTAGTCCAGTCTAACACTGTTCCAAGTCCCTGTAGCCCCCCAGCCGAGGGCTGGGGGGGGGCCAGAGCCCCCAAGGGGCTCCTGCCCCTGCTCCTCTTGGCCTCAGAACATGGCTACCTCTCCTCTAACAACTACAACTAACCTTCTTTTCCGGTCTGGGTGATATGTTTTTATTTTGCAGAAGCACTCATTGGCTCAACCCCAAGGGTTACCACCCCCTGGGGGGTTACCATTTTATAACTCTAGGGGAAAACTGTTTTTTCCCCCGCCACAAGGTTCTAGTTATATCCTGTGTAAATGAAAATCAGCCTTTTATTAGAAAACAAATATTTAAAACTATACTTCATGTTAGTCTTAAACAAGATTTTTAAAAGGCCATGAACTCTCTTAAAAAAAAAGCAAAGAAATAAAAGTCTCATAAACTCCCCAATGAGTGAAAAAGAGTGAGTTACAATGATGTGCATACTCCAGAGGGCTTCTACAGTTGAGATGATGGACATGTAAGCTATATTTTTTAAATATATAAGCTTACATAATTAATAGATATAATTTTTTGCACATTTGTTGTTTAATCTACTTATTTTTTTCTTCTTTAGAGTCTGGATCTTTATGTGCTTTTATTTTTTATAAATGCAGGCTTATGCACCTCATAACTTAGGTTCTAGTTTTTCTGATTTTTGCCTAAATAAATTTCTTTCCAAATACCTTTTCCCCTCAAACTCCCATGAGATAAAACAGAATTGTCAGTTCTTTATCATCTCACATTTATATAATGATTTCTTCTTCAGGGAAATATAAAAATCTGTTGAAGAGTACTGACAATCACTTAGCCACTTAAAGAAAAAATGAAATTTATTAATTTATTCCACATTGAATAGAATCTAAATGATAGAGATTTCTATGTCTTAAAGACATTCAAGAGTCAGCAGGCATTTCAAGAACACATGCTAAGAAACATAAGGTTACACACGACTGCATGTACATTACTATACTGACTGTACACTTCACTGATGCACGTTGTTTCCTGATGCATTTTTTGCTTTGTTCTTCCTGTTCCCCAAGGCTTGCTGTAGGTATTTGTCTGTAGAAATGAACTGCATGGCTATATGACGCAATGTATTATCACACAGCATTTCAAAGGTGCAATATGTCATCCATTTTAGGCAATAAATCCTATCCAAATGAAGCAGGAAAATCCAGGCAAGCTAGGTAATTTTCTAGAGTATTCAGGGAAATGGTAGCTGTTATGGTTCACTGACTATCCAAGGTGGTTTGGCACATGTATCACTTTAAGCTATTCAGAACATAATAACCAAAACTCAGTGAAGTGGTCTGATCCTGTCAATTCCTTTTCATATACCGCAGTCAGCTTTTTCACGTAAACCTTAACTGCATCTCTGTTGTGAATAAGATTGCCTTGCTGAAAAATTAGAGGAATGAAGTAAAAACTGATAAGAGGTAAATGTTTTAAGCTCTGGTAACTGAAAGATAATGATTTATGTCTTTATCAATAAATACCTGGCACTTTTATAGAGCAACAGAAAAGCTAAATATGTTACTTAATTACTTTCAGTGCAAACTTCTGTTTCAACAGACACAAATAAATAAATACAACATTTCTAACTTTGTATCTGTGGCTGTTTTCAAACATTAATTTTTGAAATCTGACTTAGAAGTTAAAGATCATATATACAGTAATACATATGCAAATAATTACTGTGGCTTTGTCTTGAACTTAATACAGAATTCTTTCTTTTGCAAATCCTGCTAAATCATTAATCTTGATACTTTCAGTGACATAGACAAGCATTTTGTTGAAATACAAAAGAAACTATGAATAGTAGTAAAGGTCTATAATACTCAGTATTATACAGATTCTACTTCTTTTGCTGACGCAGAATCACAGAATATGCTCAGTTGGAAAGGACCCACAAGGATCATTGTGTCCACCTCCTATTAATGTCAAACATTTTGTGTATATGTATGCTCCTATGCCTAGCCAACAATGCTGAAATCAGAAAGATCATGAGAAATATAACATTTCTTCAACTTAAATGTTATTATATTGTTATTATTATGTTATTAACAGGCAATCCCTAAAATAAAACGTCTGGTTTCTTTAACAAAAGCTTTCTCAATATGGAGAGTAATTAATAGGTTCTGTGTGACAATGAAAAGTAAAGACTGCTTAATGAGGTTTCCTTTTACTTGATTGAATTGATATTTAGCGTACCAGAATTGAAAAAGAAAAAAAGAGTCCTACATCTTTGCTACAAGGAACACCTTTACAATGTTGTACCAGCTACAGGCAGAAAATAAAAGACACTACAATTATATTTTCTTACTGGGGGTGACCTCTAGTGTGAAACAAAGGCATTTAGCATTCTTTTGGGTTTGCAATGACAGTTTTTTCCAGTTACACTGGATTTCTCAAGTTCTGTCAGTGTGTAGAGCAGTAAGGTACTTTGTCATTAAAAACACAACCCTGGCCCCTAACCTGGAGTAATGCTCTCTTCTCAGTCCACTGTTTCCTTGAAATATCTGTTTGCTTGTATTTTTTTTTAAAAGCCCAATAGCTTTCCTAGCCCAAACACTGTAATTCAGGTTCTGTTCTATTACTTATGACACCAGTGAAGCTATTAGTTATACTTGTAGTTAGCCCTCCATATGCTCATTTCTTCTCTACAATTCAATTTCATGAAACCTTTTATGAAAGAAAAAACCATGAAAACTTTGTTTTAAATAATTTACAGAGAAAAATGTATTAAAATGAAAATCTGAAAAATTGGAGTACTAGTTTCTAAAACAGTTAATTATGTGGTAGTATTGTAGGCTTTTCCATTGCGTTATCTATAGATGTCTTTTCTCTCTTATAGCTGGATACTCTTGCGTATTCATCTTTATAAAAAGCATACATTTATAGGGGCTTTTTTGTTTAAGTCCAAGGCTACATCTGTTCACAGCAAAGGTCACTTTGTAAGTAATTATATTATCCCTCAGACTGTGTTCAAGAGAGACGAGTTTATGGGCATAACAGTATGACATGCTTTACTCTTACTCATCCCATTAGTTGTGAAATCATTGCTGAATATTAATTTTCTTCTTTGCTAAGAGACATGCAGAATTACCGTAATTCCAAATAGTGCTATCACTATCAGTAGGCGATGCGAGTTACTAATATTATCTTGTTCATTAACAAGGTGAATGTTAGTATAAAGACCATCAAATAATAACCACATGAAAAATAATTTACTACACACTTCTATTTTCTAATTGTAAATTTAACTCATGTGGTCTTATCAGGAAAGGAACATTATTAAATGAAAAAATAGAAATATTAGTTTGAAGCAAATGTATATCAGTGTTAAATAAAGTATTTTAGGCTTCTGAAATTAATCTGGAAAGTTGTTTGTTTTCCTTGAAATCCTAGTCTTTAGTTGTTTTGTATTCATGACATTCTTCAGCTTTGTCCAGTCAGATCTTGTAAGTTAAACAGATCCTAGGCTAAGTATAAGACAGAGATTTTGTTGATTATTAATGTCTGCAGTAAGTGTGTGGATATGTAATGCACTAATCTTTTATACTGACATACATGGCAAAACAAATTCATACTCTGCAAGAAGCTGACTGGCAGTTGATCAGCTTGGTGTGATGACCAGTACAGACCATTGCTTTAAGTTACTTACAAGTTTGCAGTGGAATGGGACTCTTGCAATTTGTGCACTCATTACCTAAAAAGGTAAAAAATAAAAAGCATTCCTCAGATTGTTCAAGTTTTTTTGAAGGGTGTTTTGAGATCTACTGGCATGCCAAAACAATGCCAATGTTTCAATGCTCTTAGAATAGCTCCGTATTTCAGAGGTTTTCAAAACAGAAGCAGGTAATTTGAACTACTGTGCAGTTTACCTGGAAGTTGATTTTGACATATCTATTGTAATTATTTTTACCAGCTATTCCTTCCATACTGAGTCATGGAACTTTTTTCAGGTGTCAAATATTTCTAAATCTTTTGTTCACTCATTGATGCATGTCATCTTCTTCATTGCTTCTACTAGTGTTGTGTTTCTTGAAAAAAATTTTCGTCATGTCCTATTTTCTGCTATTTCTTCTTATACAGATAAATACCCCCCCCCCATGGAAATAACCTGTGTCTGATTGCTGTATCTTAAAAGCCTCTTGTACTTCCAGTTCAGCAGATTGCTATCTACAGCTAAGCAAAGGGACGGAGTTCACCTTCACATGGAGTGAAACAATATTAGAAGATTACGGAAATAAGATCTGTGTTTTTCCCAATCATATATAGATATTGAAACTGACCTAACTTTGGAGTGCCATTCTTTCAAAGACAATAAATCCTGAGATCCAGGTGGATGGAAAATACTTGGAATATGGGATCCAAATATTTGTTCAGTTGCTAGCAGTATGTGTCTGAACTTATCTAATACCCTGCAACAGAAACATGAATTCTTTGACTTTTCTTTAACTGTAGTCTATATATAGTCAGGTAGATATACAGTAGAGTGTGCACTATACTTAGGCTTTGTTTTTACCACTGCTAGGAGTTGAATCTGTCATATCACATTAAACTGAAACTTTTTTGCAACTGAATTATAACTGTATTAATAACACTGACTCATCAAAAGATATAGAAATTTCAGACATACTGAAATTTGCCATTAATTTATATTGATTCCAGACCTAATCTTCATAGACTTTTGCAGAGGACTGTACTGAAGGGATGAATATGATTTTCTCAGTCCACTTTTAACTGTGTTCCCGAGGAGGATTTTTCTTAGTTGTGGAGTAAAAGTCAACTTCAGGGCTTCAAATATTAGTGATGGAGAGTATTTAACAGTGCTTTCATAGCATTGATCAGGAGGATGCCAACATGTTAAACCTTATAGTGTTTTAAAAAGTTCTTTTCACTCTGAAAATAGAGGTAAGAAAGTATTATTGTGAGAGGTATTTTTGAAAAATTCAGTAAAACAATCTCAGATTTTGAAATTATTTTCAAGAAGTATGCTTTGTAAATGAAAGTTTGTAGTGATATTTCATATGCTTTTCCTTTGTACTCTTGTATTGCTGCTTGGTTTTGGTTTAGTATTTTTCTCTCTTTTTTCTTCTGTTGTATCTTTTCTTCTGTTTGTATCTTAAGACAAGTTCTGGTGAGTGCAGTTTCTCATTTTGAAAAGTTCTTATTTGGAAAAATCTGTTACTTCCTACTTAAGATCTGAAAAATTTTTCCATTTAAAACATTTAATAGCAGCATTTTGTTGATGTATAACTTGCTACATCAAAGGTTTTTCTCCTACTTTTAAAAAAAACCCTATAATATCTTAGCAAAGTAAGGGTCTTGATGGTAGAGTAGACAAGATGTGGTTCATCCCAATGGTGTGACTTCATGGACTTATGGTGAAAAATTAATTTGACCAACTGCGTATAAATCTGCCTGTTCTACAGAAATCCAGTTTCTGTACTGTAGCCTTCTGCATTTTATTCATCCTGTTTTGGCTCAGGAAGAACCTGTGCGGCAAGGTGCAGCAAATCCATTGCAGTGCTATCAGCTAACACTGAGAACAGAAATGTAGCTATTTTTGTATTTTGGTTTTTTTATCATTTTATGAGAAAAATACACATACAAGTAAATTTACTGAAGTCATTCCATGTGAGGAAGATGCTCATCAGTCCTGTAATTTTCTTTGTAATGTTATGAAAGTTCACTGAAGGTATCTTGAACAGGTCCAGTCACAGTGATTTTCATTATCTGCAGTCATTAAAGCCAAAGGTATGCAAGTGTTCTAATGTATTTAAACATTTCCCAATCATTTAAAGGGAGGACCTTTGGAAATTGTTTTTTTTTTCCCGCAAAATTCTATCTCCAAATGCGCTATAGGAGCCTTTATCTGGCTTGTAACCTTTTTTAGTCAGATACCAGTTAGGTAAAATCCTGTGTAATTCCTGGACAGAAAAATTTTCCATTTACTAAAAACATTCAAAGCAGTTTTCTTTTTACCAAGTCTTTTTGTGGTGCACCTGTAATTTATCTGAATACCATTGAATCTGCATAGCATAAAAATTCTCATGTTGTCAATGCAGAAATAGTTTAGTCCTGTATGCAGGCTTTTCCTTTCTTCTCTGTCTTTCCTTTTGTTCCTTACACTCTTCAGAATGAGCCAGGTCCAGAAGAATTATCAAATTTGTATGCAGATTCAGATAAAATCTTCACATATCTTCTCATGCAAAGAGATGTGAGATACCTCAGCTGAGAAATCAGAAACACAATGGGATTTATTTTGGCACAGGCAATGTTATCTTGCATACACTTTGGTCTTTTGTTTTTTTTTAAGACATTGAGTTTGACTCCATATCTCCTTTATTTCTGAAGTCACTTGAGCATTTGAGCAAATGTTACTTTGTATTAATGGTGAATGATTAAAAAATTGGAACATTATCACAAGGCAGTTTATACAGTTTATAAAGAGACTTAACCTCTATGTTCCAACACATACTCCATTCTGCTAATAGTCACACGACTTATTAAATAGGGCTAATTTTAACTATCCTATAGTTAAAATAATTGTATGTGTTTTATAAATAAATGTTAAGAATACTCTTAACTTTACCTACAGCATATTTACAACATTAAGAAACACACTTTAAGCTTTTATTCATGCAGTCTTACAGCAACAGCAATGTAATTCTTTAGTCTGATTTTCATCAAAGCTACATGCTAGATAAAGGACTTCGGGTTCTCAGGTTTCATGTTGCATTTAAGCCCTTCAAACTTCTTCATTCACATTTCTAGATATGTTTTATTAGTTAGAGAACCCACTTAAGTTTGCAAAATAATGAGGAGATGGTCTTCATAAATCCTCTGCAAGCTCTCAGATATCCACTAAGTTTGTTTGAAACCAAGGGTTGCCACTGTGCTGGTTAGGTCAGATATTGGCATATTATGTGCTTATAATAAATATTTAATTTCAGTCATAGCATTTTCCACGACATTCTGAAATTTAATCTCTCTTATTTCTTATTTAAACAATTGCTTGGGATTAAAATTTTATGTCTATTATTTCAAGGAAGTACAAGTTAGTGAAACATGCATGACTTCTAGAAAATTGTAATACTATATACTGGCACTGCCAGTGGACTCAGCTTGACTAATGGGTAGGATGTTAGAAGAACTACTATGCTAGTAAATACAATGCATTCTAGTATAGTTATTATCATTGTACAACAGTCTGTATTGTGCTTTTCATTTTGATAGCCCTACCTTCTACAGCGCATCACCTAGCACTTTGATCTTGTTCATCTGGCTTTTCCTTTTGGAATTTTATACTGCTGCTTCCCCAATCTCTGTGCAAGAGCTGACACAATTACCTTGACATCTTGAGATATAATTATATTGGTTTATGTTTCATGGTTCAGTTTGGCCATAATAAGTAAGTCAGCTCACATATCTTTTGTCTGACTCCTTTGTGCTTATTTTACTGGTCTTAATTTGCAGGGGTTTATTGCTTGGTATGGCCTCTTGTGCCACCCAGTTTTCCCACAGTCACTCAACCTTTGTAGCCTTGATAATGCTTATTTAAATTTCAATGTACAAAGTTCAGAGTCCAGTTTTTATTATGCAACCTACAAATTAGATTTGTTTGTATGTATATGGAGCTTCTGTATAACTTGGTCTGCTTTTTACCTTTGATTAAGTCTATGCCACTTTGCTGACTAGTCAACTAGGTATATATATTACTGGGTTCCTATTTAAAATAAAATTACCAGATAAGGACAGGTGACATTAATTATAGTACTGGATGTGTGCAAGTCTATATGTGTTTATGGGAGCATGAGGCTAAACTAATACAGAAATGTTACTGCCCATGAGAAGAAAGGTAAGAGTGCTGCAGAAGTAACTTTGTGCTAGCATAATAAGGCAGTTTGCAAAAGAGGACATCCTTAGTTTTCATAAGGTATTTAAACAAACCCAAAAAGCATGTTGAAGGTGAGGCATTTCAGTCTTTCTACACTGGTCTTCACTGGAGTGAGCCATTAACTGTTTGTTTAGGAAAACCCACTTCTTCATTTTTTAGTGTTTTGCCTCTTAAAATGTGGATTTCTACTTGTGTGGAGATTCCTTGTACACAATTCTATGCCTTTTTTTTACTTGATTTAACTGAAATTACTGCTGCAACTCAAGACCAGGTTTTGCTTCTGACTGGTCCATGTCTTCTCCCGTTGTGTCAACTAAATGAAGCATTTGTCTTAATTTCTACACAGAAGAATAGTCCTGCTGAGTTCATGTAAATTAGGGCTAGGGCTCATGGCAATCAACAGTCAACATTTTTTAGCTCCTATGCTGAAGTTTTTGTGTAAAGAAAGAGTGAGTACGAAGACAATAGGTGTAAAGTCAAGAAATGGTTATATGAACAGAGGTATAAAGGGAGAGTACTTTTTTTTTCAGCAGTTTGTTTTGTGCCTCCTGGCTTTCTTCAGAAACACAGAAACTGTTATCCCATGATCACACATTCACATCTTCTCATGCACATACTTTCCTATAACCAGTTCTATTCATATGGATTTTGGTATAGTGATAAGTGCTTTACCTTGGAATTCAATGCTGCCAGTAATTACAGTTTTGGTATATTTAATATTCTTATGTATGCATAAATAAGAAGTTTAATGAATATTGAATATAAATAATTAGCAAAAGATGAGAGGTATTTTATAGGACTCTGCTTATTTCTGTGCTAATAAAAGCTTTCTACTTTGAAGATCAAGATGTCATGGCTAGGCTTTGCGAACGAAGATTTGGGAAGGGCTCTACCCACATTTGTTACAAGCGCGCTGGTGGCTAAAAAGGCCAATACAAGATAGACATATCCGATTGCAAAAGGCGCAGCAGAAAGACTCCTTATGTGGTATATTCTGCAAGACACGATTTTTTCTGTGTTGTCTTTTCTCCTTGAGATTGATCCTGTGTGCGTTTTCAGAAGATCGAGATGTATTATGATACATTAATATGATTTTCTGCATAACATACTTCTCCCTTGCTGTGTAAACTAAATGCCATGCCACATTTGTGTTTCAAAGCCTTATTCTTCACTTTCATAGTGCAACAACTTCCAATAACTTCCTTGCCTGGCAATCCATAGGGCTACAAGGATGAATACTAAGTTTAATTTCAAAGCTGTAACTTCAGAATTATATTTTGGTCATTGATGATGAAGATACACCTAAGGAAAGCAGTTTCCAGAGAAGCTGAGATGCAGTAGTCTGTTACTCAAAGCCTTAGAAAAAGGGCTACCTGGAAGCTGCCTGGCTTACAAGATACAGCATAAAATGCCATCTCCTTTGCTACCTGGGCTGAAAGGCCAGGGTTGCTCTTCAAGGTTTTATACAAATTGTATAACCTGTTTACTTCTGTACTTTCACCTGCTTTTTCTATTCGGTCTTTGTTCGACCCAAGAAAAAGACTTGCAAGCTTGTCTCAATGTGCTTCTCGCCCTCTACTCTCATAACTCCTTCCATATGGCCATATGGTCTTCATCCCACTTCCTTGCAGCAGTCTGACAACCCTTTGCACTCTTCTTTTAGAATGACTTGTGACAATACACAACTTGAGAAAAGAAAATGATAAATGTTGGCCTACTCATCCAGTGAACAGATGCATGTCTATATACATAAAACACTTATGAGTCATGAAGCTAATAAGATGCATTCTTAGCTTTTACCCTTTCTTTCCAATGATTCATCAATTCACTCTTTTGCCTCCCGCTCCCTTATGTATGTACTGTCTAATAAGACTAATATTTTTGATTGAGGGTCATCCTTCTATATGTTTATGAAGTGCTCTATGAATCACATTTACATATACACTTACATTGTCTGATATGTGGTTATAAAGCATATTTTAAATGTAAATATATTTATTTGAGATCGTTCTCTATTACGAAAGGATTCTTTTGTTTTAAGTGATGTGAATTAGGTGATAAAAGTGAATGATTAGAATAATTTCACTTTGTCGCTTCAGAAGAAGAAAGTTTTGATGCATCTACATTCCAATGTCAAAAATGTATGTTACATAAACCCCCCATATTTTCTACTCCTCTTAATTCACACTGAGATGTGGTTGTGCATCTGGATGTATTACTTACCTTGTGAGACTAGAAAAGGTCATTTTAACAGTTTGGAAGCATTTTGGATGGCTTGAGCTGTTACTGACTGAAATGTGTGGAAAGTCTCCCACTGATTTCTGTGGGTGTTCAGTCAAATTCTGTGCATTTCTCTAACATCATGCTTCAGCTTTTAGCAGTTTGACAAAATTTCAGAGCTGCAAACCTTTTCCAAAGTCTAATGTGGTTCTTATGGACTTGAATTTTAAGTATCCCTGCTTGTCTGCCATGGGAGACTTTAATCTTATGTTTACAAGGGAATAGGTGAATGGACAGACATTCCTGTCTCTCTTCTCCAGTCTCATTGTAGTCAATATAATTTTGGATGCTTCTATGCTTCCTGTGTGCCTGAATCTTCAATAACACCTCCTGAGTTTGTCCTAAATGTCTGAGAGCACGCCAGAGAAAGTTTTATGTGGATGTCAGATCAACAATTAGGAATGAAAATCCAACTTTGAGCTCTTGTTAGGCTAGCTAGAGTTATAGTTTGACCTAAATGAAGAAACCTCTTCAATTGGTTTTCTCAATTTCAATAATAATGAATCCAATGTTCAGTAGGAATTTATATACAAGGCCTGCCACTGCCACTGCACTAAGTGGCAGAGTACCCACATAGAAGTAGTAGTCCTGGCTGTGCTACTCTGTGTTCAGCAGAAGAAAAGCATGAATGTTAATAAATTTGTATAAGAGAAGAGTAATCTAAATCCAGGATAAAAGCACAGCAGACAAATAATGCCTGAGTAATTAAAGTAAGAGTCAAAGGGTACAGAAGCAGTAAAGCAGAAGTACAAGATAATATCAGCTCATTCTTCTATATGGTCATATTTCAAAACCTCTTGAGGATCAAAGTGTAGTAGGAAAAGGCAAATAGAAAAAACCCCACCGAAACCTAGCAAAATGCATACATCATAGCAGAAACTTTGGGTATTCAGGTCTTGGAAACAATGCTTCCTGCTTCCTCTCCCAAAAGCTAACAGAACTCTTTCTCAGAGAGAACTAGTTTTATTATCAGCCCAGAAAGGGTCTGTTGTCAGTGATTGACAAGGTTTCCACCACCAGATTTCTTCTATAACGCTGTTTAACAACTGGGAACTTGCAGGCGGGTGCTTGTAATGAAAATTGAGTAGGACTCAGGGAAGCCGAATATCCACCAGTGGGTCTTCTGTAGAATAGAATAGCTATTGCTGCACTTGGCAGCTAAATTTTCAGCAAAATATTTTTATATTTACCATACATTTACAATATTTTTATTTTATTATAGCAGACAGATCTTATTACATTGGCATGCAGAACTATTATTATTCCAACTATTATTATTCCAAATAACTATTATTATTATAAGAGTATGTTACACAAGTATATGGTTTTGTCATCAAATGTAGTATCACAGGCATTGAAAATATCTCTTACTTAAAAATTTGGAGTAAAAATCTAAGTTGCCTTTCTTGTTCTTCTGTATCTTCTTTTCTTCCACTAATTTTGTAGTTGTTGTTATCTCCCACTTCACATAGATAAAGATGGGAGTGAGAGTGGGGCAAGAAAGGAATCATGTGACTTTCTCATATTCACCTAGTTGATAGAATTGAACATACTGATTCAAGATTCCTTTCTGTTCTTTTAGCAGCAAGTAGTGAAGCATATGATTGAGGTAAAAATTTATTGTATCACAAACTTAAGATTAAAGAAAACCAAACACACAAGATCTAGAACACTCAGATAATGATCTTTTGCAACCTGTATATTTGCACAAAGACCAGGGCTGTGTGCCCAGGAGTATGATCACCCCCTTTTCTACATGTGTGCAAAGCCATTTAAGCATCTGTTTCTGATCTTTTGTGTCTGTAGCTTGTTCAGTGGTCACAGTGTCTTTCCAAAGACAAAGACCTGATCAAACCCTCCTTGAATTCAGTACAGGTTTTGCCACTGATTAAAGAGAGAGGAGTGCTCTCCTAAATGAACATAAAAGCTGAACTAATCTCTCCCCTCATAGGTCATTCGGGCAGGTCAGTCTTGGAGCATGCTAGTGGGACAGTGTGCTGAAGGCTTGCACTGTAGCAGTTCTGTGAATAAGTCAATGAGTTCAGTGTCTGGGGCATTTGGTCTAATATCTTTCAAGATAACTAAATTCACTTTGAATTTCACTTTACAAGTGAATTTATAGCTGGAATTTTAATATCTTCAGCCCATCACCAATTGCTTTCTTCATCAAACTGCAGAAGAGAATCTGCTCTTTCTGCACAACAGAAGGAGATATATATTTGTTTTTTTTTTTAAACAGTTTGGAATGATTTTTCTTCCCTCCTGCTGGTTTCTCTAAGGTCACCAGACAGAAGGTTTGAAAATTATGGGTAAAAGTGGGAAGAAATTTAGTGTTGATGAATGCACTGAAATCCCCTCTAGGTCATGCTTGAGTAACTAGAGTCTAACCTTGGGAAGTAAAGGAACAAAAATATGACAGTCGCATTAAAACTCAAGACCCAGTAGGACGACTAAGAGACTTTTGATGTTTAATGCTTTTATGATTCTCCAGTGTCTAATCAACAGGAATAACATGCAGAATTAAAAGAGCAAAGGTCAGCATTTTTGTGTCAGTTTGGTGATCTGTTCTCTCCAGCTTTATCACTGTGGATTTTTATCAGACATATCCTGTAGTGCTCTCAGCACTTATCACATACATGGAGATTAATATTAATTTTACTCTTGTACTTCTCCTGCACTACCTTGCCATCTGGAAGCTTGAACCAAAGGCTCTGGAAGACCTTTTTTGGGAAACTTAATGTCTCAAGAAATGGTAATTTCTGAGATTTTCTAAAGAAAGCACTAAGAAGCAGGTCACATCTCTAAACATAGACAACCTGTCTTTTCATATCTTTGCAATCCTTGTCTTTTCTAGAGCTGGTATTTCTAAATGTAGCTATGACAAGTGAAAAAAGGAAAAGAGATACTTAGTGATTTAGGAGATGATACGTAGTGATTTAGGAGACCAAAGAAAAGAGATGATTGTAACAGGTTAATAAGCAACATGATGGCAGAATAAATGATGTACAATTGGAAGAATAATTTCTTATTCTAGTGCAGTTTCTTTATATAAAAATAACTGAGGAAAATAACAATCAAACATGGATTTGGGGCTGCAATTTTTCAGTACTCAAAAGTAACAACAGGTACTAGATATTTAACTCCTTTCAGTATTTGTAATTCCTATTGACTTGCATGATAAAAAGAAAATCTGCATTATAACTGTCTCATATTCTAGTAAGAAAGCCCTTTAGCCAAGGAGTTGGAGGAAAGAGAAGCTGGTTAGATGAATATAAATGCATGTACAAAAAATTCTTTTACTAGGAAAGCTGAGATGCTTTACATCTTAGAGAGAAGCAGGGAGTAGAGCATTTTAGTGCCTCAGAAATGATATTATGAGAATGGCACAAGAGAAGAAATCATATCCCTGGTAGTTGATTGTCAGTAAAGGTCTATGGTTTTTTTCTGTAAAAAGTAGACTTCAGAGAAACAAAAAGAAGAAAAAGAGTCTTGAAGCAATTAGATATGTCTCTAGGTTTGAAACAGAGTAAGTAGGTCAAGATATTAATGAAATATAGTCATCTCCATTAACACTTAAGGATAATGCATATGCTTCACTGACATACAACAGATCCAGGACCAAAAGAAGAACCTTTTTCTTTTTTACCTGTTCTGCCTCTCATAGCAAAAGTGAGCTTCTATCAAAAATGTTACTGAATAGATATAAGGAAATGAAGAGATTATTGGTCAAAGACTGGATTGGGTCAGAATCAAGAGTCAGCTATTTGATATGCATGAAATGATTAGAAAGAAATACCTTCTCAGCCAGTTTTTGACTTGGTAAAGTGGGGAATGGGTTAGGGCTATGATTGCCAAAAATGTTGTAGAAGTGAACATTTTCTTCCAGATGATCAAGGCTGTGGCTTCCTTTAGCTTGTTCCTTTATTAACACAATAGGTGGATGGATGTTTACAAAAGCACAGAAAAGGGTCTGTTTAAGGAAAAGAAATTTAAAATTGTTGCTTGGAATTAAGTTTCATTAATGTTCTTCCTTTCACATGGTTCTGAGCCAATATCTCCTTATCCGCTTGAAAATAATTTTTTCAACTATCTGTGACACCATTGTATTTTTAAATATGTCATCATTGAAAGACATTACTAACAGCAGTTCAGTATTCATGGCTATTGGTAATTTCTCCTGTTGTTCTCCACCAGCCATAATGTGTTGGTCCCATTTTCTTTAACCTGGGCTGGGCACTGGCCACCTGCCCTTCTGTTTCTGCCTAATTTTCCCACTTGATTGTTCATTTATTCAGAGTCCAAAAGTTTTCCTGAAGAGGTGAAGTCTTTGTGAAGGTTTCTGAGACAGTGAAATTGAGAAATTCATTATGCGTTTGACTCAGGAAAAACATGACCAAGATGAAAGCTTTCTAGTCACTGTATTTTATTTCAGCGGAGACGTTTACAGTAGAATAAGTTACTCCACAATGGTTTCACCTGTCTGTTTTCCAACAGACATGTTTAAATAGGATTTAAACTTTGACTACGTGGAATAGGTGAGTTTAGTAAGTAGAATTCTTCACATCTGACATTTCATTTTTGAACTAAATTATTTGTGACTTTAATTGCCCTTGGTTTGCTAGTTTTCTTGATTAAAAATCACCAAGCCTGTAACTTTAGTGTGAGAAATCTACTGTTAATGAAAAACCAATAGATAATAATGCTATATTTTTAATATCTAATAGCCATTGAAAGAAACTTGATTGTTCATCACATCAGAGGCAGTTCTCATATTATTACACTAAACATAAGTGAGGTATGTGCCAACAAAATGCAGCTAATTCTACACCACTGTCTGGATTGCAGCACTGCTTTTGTTACAAGTGTTGATGCACTCCCAGTGCTTCTATTTTTGTTGAACTTTTGGTAGTTGGTGATGGATGGAGCAGAATCCCATTAGTTAACAGAGTGAACAGACATGCCTCACAATTTTAAGAGTGAGAAGTCATTCAAAGGTGCTTGGTTTTCAACACCACAAAAGGCAGCTAATCTTCAGAATTTTTCAGGAAACACTTAGTATTCATGTTTAAGCACAGATTGCATACTGTAAATTGTTAGAGAACACATAAGATGTACATATATAGCTTAATGTTCTGGGAGCTTTACAGTTCTTTCAGTGAGTAAAACTATTTTAAGCAATGCAATAAAAATACTAGCCTGAGAAAGTTCCCAGTGAAATTCATGTTAAATTTATTTATGAAGTGCATGGAAACCATATGTTCTGCTTTTTCTTGTAAAAATGGCAAGAAAGGAGTGTAACTTTTTTTTTATTTCAGATGTTAAAAATTCATGACTCAACTGGCTTTTCATACTGTCTCCCAACAAGCCTTCAGAAATCCATTTTTGTTCCTGCACCTCAAAGACCAGTTGACTGATAGACAGAGACACTTGTGAAAGCTACAGATAAATTAATAGCAGAAAACGTGCCTGAGGATCATGATTGACTGCTCTTGAAATCCTTCTGAAGCCTGAATTATTTGTATTAAGATAGGCTAACACTCAGACCTCTATGAGTCAATTCTTTGTAAGAGTTGCCAATATTTTTATACCTGAGAGAGCGGCTTTATTCTTTATTATTGCTCAGGAATCAATACTCCCGTTGCCCTCACAAAATGCTACACAAGCATTATTGGCATTTCACTTGGCAGTGAAGGGTATCAACATCAATCTCACCAACTGCACACTTCGCTAACCTTGTTCCACTTTTCCAGCACAAATTTGTATTCAGTCTGCACTGTACTCTCCTGCTCAATTTAAGTGGGAATCCTTAGTGAAGCCCTGATGAAGCCCTGACACCTTCTGAGATGAGGAAATGGAAAGACATCATATAACAACGGAAAAAAACAGTTTTCTTTTTGTGTGAGATGGGGGATACATGGAAGCTCTGACTAAGACTAATGTGTTTTAAAAAAATCACAAAAAACAATCCCCCCAAAAAACAAGAAAGGCCAGAAAACATTGCTACTGATAGACTTTCTGAAAAGAGTGCCTTGGAAAGGCACCTGGGAGTCGTGGTCAATATCAAGTTGAATATGAGTCAGCAGTGCCCTGGCAGCCAGGAGGGCCAACTGTGTCCTGGGGGGCATCAGGCAACGCATTTCCAGCTGGTCAAGGAAGGGGATTGTCCCGCTCTGCTCTGCACTGGGGCGGCTTCACCTTGAATATTGTGTGCAGTTTTGGGCACCACAATATGAGAAAGATATTAAGCTGTTAGAGAGTGTCCAAAGGAGGGCAATGAAAATGGTGAAGGGCCTTGAGGGGAAGCCGTGTAAGGAGAGGCTGAGGTCACTTGGTGTGTTCAGCCTGGAGGAGACTGAGGGGAGACCTCATTGCAGTTTACAACCTTCTTGTGAAGGGAAGAGGAGAGATAGGCACTGATCTCTTCTCTGTGGAGACCAGTGACAGGACCTGAGGCAATGGCCTGAAGTGTCAGGAGAGGTTTAGGTTGGATATTAGAGAAAAGTTCTTCATCCAGAGGGTGATTGGGTAGCGGAACAGGCTTCCCAGGGAAGACCTCATAACACTAAGCCTGACAGAGTTCAAGAAGCATTTGGACAATACTCTCAGGCACATGGTGTGACTCTTGGGGATGGTCCTGTGCAGGACTAAGGAGTTGGACTGGATGATCCTTGTTGGTCCCTTCCAACTCAGCATATTCTGTGATCCTGTCATTCAGAGACAAATCTAGATCCAGACAGCAGCTTCTGACCCAAATATTTGCCATGGGGTATAGGGTAGTTTTTCAGTGCTTATGAAATACTTTTGAAATAACAGCTCCTAATTCACAAATAATCCAACATGTTGCAGATAAATGATATATTGCCAAACAAATGAACAACACTATACATGAGAGCAAAAGAAAGGCTCTTTGGAACAGCAGCCATATTTTGCTCTAATAGTGTACAGCTGCACCAGTTTGATATGCTAGTTCAGTCTCAAAGATTCGCATTCAACATGTAAATTCAGCTTTAAACATGCAATTTCTAGACATAATCTAAAATGGAATTGTTGAAAGCATCCCGTCTCCTACAGATCTTTGTGATACTACACATTACAATAGAAGGCAGTTTGTTCAAATAACACCAGAATAATGTCAGTTACAGTATCATTCATAAAATAATAAACTCTTCAGTGTATCTGTTTTAAATCAACAACAACATGCTCTTATTCTGCTTACTTCTCACTTTTTGGTGTTGAATCTGTGTATGTTTCCCTCTCTTTTATGATTATGGTTCAGCTTATCCTCAGGCAAGGAACCAATTAAAAAAACCCCAAAAACCTGTAGCAAATAATTTTGGTGCAGGAGGATTATTTAAACAATATAGATTTGTGGTGAGTGGATGTGAGGTCATGACACATTGTGCTTGTGTATCCATGTTAATAACATTGATGAATTTTCAGATTGCATTTGATTTGGTAAGAGGCACAGCTGTGAATTTCTCACCAGGAGAGGGATATGTTTAACTCCTCATGTGTTGCTGGTTACAGTATCCTAACAGTGGCAAGTGCCAAGGACAGAATACCTTTCCAGTCCTGTTTTCCCATCGAGTTCCACCTGATTATATATTTATCTTTAAAGTGTATCAACTGAGTATTGATAGTCCATATGAATGTAAGCTTGCTTTTTTACTGAGTTTTGAATTAGTTTTGCTTTAGTCTGCATTCAGACATCTTTTGTGGCAAGAAATCCTTCTTAACTACATAAAAAATTACTGTGTTCCAGTAGGCAATGTCTTGTTGCTCATATGGAGGAGAAACTGGGTAAACTGAGATCTATGCTGTACCACTCCTAAGACAGTTGTTCTTAAAAAGTGAGCCAGAGATAATTGTTATCTGTGACAGGAATAACTTAGTAGGATGAAGAAAGGGGGATGAATAACTGTCAGAGGCAGGAAAGTCACCCTCTGATTATAATACTATTCATTTAAACAGTTAAGAGGTACTACCACAGTTCAAGTAAACAATAAGGAGGATGGGGAAAGGAGAGGAACTATAAACATCTGTCAGTATAACTCAAGCACAAAAGCAACAGACAAAGGAAAAAGAAAATATCAGATTAAAATCTCTTGTGTACATCTGGCAGACCACTGATCTTCCATCAGTTTGAATTGCATTATTATTTTAATTATTATTGTTATTTAAAAACCAATGCTTGATATGAAAATAATATTTTTCACAGACAAAGCAAATAAATATTAGAGTTAGCAACATAGTAACTGTTATTGTTAACATTCTCAATTTCCCCTAAGAGTCTGTATTACTTGTAGCAGTGTCTTGCATGTTTTGGAGGTAGATTCTATCATTGCTCTCAAACTGTTCATATCTCAGTCCATAGAGCTGGTAAAGGAAATGTGATACAAGCCATGCTTTTTTTTTTTTTAATTTACAGAAACTTGATATAGCTTTTAATCTCACTCTGAGGTCTTTTTTCTTTCTCCTTTTCTATAGCTGAGGTACTTATAATAATCATTCAGATTAATTGTGGATGTGGACAGGCAAACTATTCATCACCTTAGATGAAGCCACAATGCCCCATACATTGTGGTGTTAGTTTCTAGGACTCAAGGTACTGTTTTGTTTTCAATGTATTAGTACAGTGGCTGTAAAACGTCAGTCTTGATATAAACCCAGAAATCTTTCTCATATCTATTTCCCAGCAACATGAAGAGCCATGACATTGCTCCACATGCTTCATTGCTTGAAACTTTGATATCAGTATTAGTCTTCTCATAGACAGAATCCTGTTTTACGTACTTATGAAAACTTCTTTCTCTGAATTACTTACTAACAAAGTGAGGTGCTTTAGTTCTACAAGATTCCAGACTGCAACTTCCAAAGAATAAAACAATGTACATACTTACCAGTAATAGAAGCTTAAAAAGAACACCACCACTATCAATCTAAACAAAAGCAGGTGGATGTTTATGTAGATATTTGAGTTCACAAAAATGGTAAATCCTAGAAGTGTGGAAAAGCAACAAGATGTTCCTATGTTTGAATTTTTTGGGGCTACGGATCAATGATGAAAGCTGGGATATTTACTGAGATGTGAGATTTTAAAATTCATGGTTTGGAACTCTAAGTAATAATTCCGTGAAACAGACCATGTTCATGCAAAATGGAAAGGTTGAAAAGAAGACTGCTTTTTTTGTAATCTTTCATGGGACCACTGCTGAATGAATTGGTGGGGGTTTTTTTGTTTGTTTTTGTTTTTTTTTTCCTGGTATGTTTTGCTGGCACAAATTTGGTACCTTGTATTGGTAATACTGTCTCTTCTTTGGAAAAAAAAGTTCTTATTGCCATGATGATATATTGAGTAACCTTCAGCAATTGGTTCCAGCTGCAGTCTATTCTTTTCTCAAACTGTATTTCACATTCTGTTTGATGTTAGAAATTTCTACAGTAATCAGAATACAGTCTTACAAAATGCTGATGTAAGTTCTGTTATGTGATAGTATTCCTGATGATTAAACATAAATTCAAAACTAAGAAGAAGGAAAAACTCCCCTGTTGCTTGAGAAGGAGACATCTCATCCCTAGTTTGACAACCCAGGTGCATTTGTGTGAGGCATTATTACACTTACTTTTCTGTTGTTGCCTTCTCAGTCTCTAGGCAGAGAGTACTGATGGGCTTAGGTGCTACTATTTCACTGTGATGATTAAGACAGTAATTAGAGACATTTCTGCAGACTGTCTGTAGCTCTGCTTGAGAGAACAGACCCCACCTGACAGAAGGATGCCTGGTGAAATAGCTGTCACCATAAGATCTCATAGAGGTATGGTGTTTCACAGCAACAACTCCCTTTACCATAGTGAAATTTCTGTCCCTGTATAAGATGAATGTGGATCTGTTTAAATGAGGAACTTACCATCCATGGCTTCGTGGCAACTTAAAACTGAAATGAATCATGGATCATTCTCGTAACTGGTGCTGCAATATATGAGGACATTTGTGGCTCTCGTATTTTCTTTTTCTTGTGATGGGAATGTGTGATAGGGTGAAGAAGAACCCCCCAAATGGTGATCAGACTGGTGTGAGACCTTTTGTCATGGAATGATCCCTTCTCTTTTGGCAATAGGACTTCAATTTCTAATACAGTTCTCCAGACAAGGGAAGAAATCGCACTTGTCATCATTCATTTTTTTTTCTGTAGACTTGTTACCCAGATGCTTTGCAGTGAGCACTTTGCAATTGCTTCATCCTGATGTTGTTAGCATCCTAGAATTGAAAACATGGCATTCCTTCTACTAAGTTCTTCTCAGGTCTTCAGCCACTCACATCACTGCATGGGCCTTGTATGAACCTGGTCTCCATAGAAAAAAAACTCACTCTGGACACAATTGTTACAGTACAGCAAGCTAAGGATGGAAAGTATGGTTTATTAATATAATATAAAAAGACATGATCCAGCAGCTCAGATGGCAAGCAGCCAAATCCTTTATTTAAAGGGAAAATGCCCCTTTATATACCCTTCAGGGGGCATGTGACCCGCCTGGCCAATGACAGCAGAGCGGACACTGCTCATGTGTGTCAGTATGCTGTTCGGGGACTCCAAGACCCAGAATGCATCACCCTGCATCCCTGGGATACGCCTCCTACAGGAAAGTGTGTTGGTAAAACTAATTTATATCTTTAAATATCAGGCAGTGTGATTACGGAGTTAAGGTTGTAACCCATAACCTGTTGTAGTCATCAATACGAGCTATGAAAAAAAAGAAGTAATTTTTGTTTTGATTTATTTTTTTTCATCTAAGGTTTGTTTTCCTCAGCCACATACTTTTCTCGTAGTTTACTGTACTCTGATCACTGGAGTCATCTCTGTATGCCTGGTCATTCCCTTCCCTGATCATGCAACTGCAGTTTTTGTTTTATTCCTGAGGCCCTGTTTAGACAATTCCTGTTCCAAATCCATGTGCCCACTGCGTCTCTTTCTTTTTTTCAGCATTGCGCATATTACTCATGTCTTCAGTCTTTTTCACCATTTTCTCTGTTAAACTCCAAGCCTTGCAGTTTTCACCTTGAAATACTTATCCGCCTTGGCATTGTACCTGATCATTCACTGTCTGTAAATCCAGTACTGTGTGTTGGTGTTAGTCCTTTGCAGCAGATTGTTTTTGAGGGTGAATGTTTCCTCGCTATCCCCTGAGCTGCCTCTCATTATGACTAGCACTTGTCTAGTGTCTAATGAGTCACTGTCTCATTAAACCCCCAGCAACCGCTGCTGCAGCAGGATCCAAAGTTAGAAAAAATCCTTGTTAATATGCAGGGTTAATTTTAAAGTACAAAGACAAGACTATTATGGAGACATAAACTTAAGGAAGGTCTAATCACTCTTGAAGTTTACACAAACGTCATATATAAACTTTTATTTATAGTTTCATACAACATTTAAAGGGAAATTTGAAGCAAAGGGGGTTTTTTAGGGATTTTTTTTCTGCTAGCTTACTTATATTGTGATATTTTGAAGGATTTGCCCAGGTCATTTGCTGCTAACACAGAAGCTTAACTTATTCTTAACTTATTCTCAACCTCCCCTAAATCCTTCCTTCATACTAATGCAATAGAACTACTTCAGCAACTTCCTTAACGTGCAACTCTGAGTAAGGTGGATGGTATAAACAAGATTCAGCAGGAAAAAAACATGAAGACATGGGGGAAGTCTTGCTTCACCAAAAGAATAAAAATGCACCAGCAATACCTACTTTTCTAGGTGTGAATTTACAAAACTGAGATAAAAAGCTGTGTGGCATCCAGATGGAATGGGCTGTTGTTATAAGTAACCTAATAAATAAATTTGCAGATCAAGTTGGAATGGTTAATGAAGTTGTAAAGTTATATTAAATGCTCTAGTTATATTCCATGTTCTGTTAAAATCACAAGTTCATGTATTGTGTAACAGATAACCACAAGATGTGTCATGCTGCGGACTGATTAACCACAACGCAATTATGATTTTTCATGCTGATGTTTGTTGTTGAAAGTGCTTGTTCTAAGTATACTAACAGAATCCAAGATGGAGACTGGCAGGGGAAATTGACCACGAGGGTCTACTTGAACAACCGTTATTCCAGTGGAAAATTCCATCAACAGGCCTGTAGAGACTATTAACCACTGGACTATTAGCTGATACCCTCAGCAACAGGACTAGCCCGCGAAAAGAGGAACCAACCTGGAGCCAGCCCGCGAAAGAGGAACCAAGCAGGACTTAGCCCGCGAAACCCGGACCAATGGGTGGATGACGTGACATTGGGGGGAGGAGGTTGCCAAGGGGTATAAAAATTCTGCCTGCTGTTCCCTCTTGAGGTCCGCGGCAGGAACAAGGGGTTTCCTCCGGACGCCCGGCTAGCTGTTTTGCTTATTTGTGGCTTTAATAAATTCCTTTTCCTTGCAAACCTAAATTTGATAGCCTCTTTATCCATCACAGCTGTCATTTCAGAGGCACAAGGCTTTAAAAAGGGGAGGATTTAGAAGGTTTAGTTCAACAAGTTTGTGTTGAACTACTGTGACCACTTTTACAAGGCAAACATAAACTGTGAACCATATGTCAATTAGCTAACTCTCCTTCCTTGCACAAATCAGTCTCCTTTTTACAAGATGGGGCAGGAACACGAAAAATATAAACCCCTTCATACTTCTATGTAAACGGCAGTCATGTAGGTATTATGGTGGGGTGGAAAATGAAGCCATGGAATTTCAAAGATAAAGCAACTCCCTTCAGATTACAGGAACTCCCTTCAGAAAAAGTGTTTTCCTATTTACATTTGCTAGTCCCATAGTTGTAAAATGAAATAATAAATGTGTTCTTTTATTGGTTGTCTCTCAAAGAATGTGTTTTTTAGAGGATTTAAAAAAGAAAACTGTTTCAAAAATCTCATAAACTATAGTTAGAAGATATTTACCAACATACTGAAAAAAATTCACCTAAAAGCAAAAATAAGAATAAAAATAAGTGATTAAAAATTGTCTTTTGAAACAGTGTCTGGGTTGTGAATAAAGCAGGTGTTATTTTGGTATAGTTAGTAATTTAAGATGTATTTCTGCTTCGGTTTCTCCAGAAAAGGTAAAAACATTTTTCTCTGTAATCAAGTTGTCTTTCTCTATTGGTTTCTTAGGGAATGGGTGTTTTATACCATGCAGAAGACTGAGTGCAAAGTAGGGAGAGACGATCTGACTACCTTTTGAATGACGTTTTTGTTGGCAGGGCATGTTTACGGAAAGTACTGTATTTAGAAGGAATTCCTTCTGCTTGCAGGTGATGTTTTGAGTTGTATGAGGCTGTTTAAGCTGATCATGTTGGCATGATATGAGGAGGAAGGGAGAAGAAACAGATATGATTCTTAATGCTGATTTCAACGAGTTCAGTCCTCATCTTGAAATGATTTTATGTTTAAGCCATTCAACAAGCATGATGAGGATGATAATCAGACTTTATTTTTAGATTACTTTTAGCTTTATTGTAGAATAATTTATTCAAAAATTTTTTAATTGTTTTATTGTTATTTCACTGTCTCTGCCTGCTCTTGTTACTGCTTTAATCTTCTGAAAGGGAGATGCCTGTGGGCGTCAGTGGTGGCTTTCAATTGTCAGTTCATGTTCTTTGAATCATTTTTGCTCCATGAAAGAAGTTATTGTGAGAAAATAGAAGTGATTATCTGATTGAGAGCTGGGGGAAGAATCCTTTCTCTTAAGGCAATCTAATTTTTGCTAATAAGGCTGGGGGGACCCAAATTGAAAAATCATGGGTGTGTTTTATTGTATGGTTTCATTAGTGAGGAAGGTTGGTCCTGGGTAAAAGCTGGGAGACTACACCTTGAGACCTTACTCAACCCCAAGTCTGTAATTTATGATTTACCAAGACATTTGTGCAAAGGTATCTCCATGAATTTCTCCCTAACATTTTATGTCCTGTTTGTTCAGACTCTGAGTTCTTCCAAGTATTGCCCTAATCTATCAACCTCGTCACTCTGCTGTCATTTGCTGGGCTATCACTTTGGATAGGGATTTATCCGTTTCTAGACATCTGGCACCTGTGGCAAATGCTTGTGATGCACACGCATCTACCAAATGCACAGTACATCAACAAGGCATACGCTGGGTCTTCATGCCTCAGACTTAACAATGCCACCCAATGATAGGTCTGCCTCATGCTATTTTCAAGTATAGAGTCATAGAATCAAAGAACCGTAGAATCAGCCGAGTTGGAAAAGACCTCAGAGATCATCAAGTCCACATTTCTTTAGTGTCTAACCTCTCTTAGAAACTCTATACATTTCAGTCATAAAATAACTATCTTTTTCTCTGCCAAATCTGTCATGTGTGTACTGCTCTGCTAATTGCCCCAAGAATGGTGCTGCCACTCACTTTCATTTTTTTTGGATGAATTAAGATGCCTCTAGACACAAAGGAGTCACAAGGAACATAAATTTACATAGGCTGAAGTTTGTTAATCCCAGTAGCCAAAAACTAGTTATGCTTGAGTATTTTTTTGCAAAACTGGTAAGAAAACGAATACCCTGTGGCTTCACTGTTGTAGGAGCAACTTCCTGATTAATGTTCATTTAGTGCTGTGTCACCAGATTCCTTGCAGTGGGTGCAGTTTCACACACTGTTCACTCAGTATGGGGCCATTGACAGATGGGGCCTAGAGGAACTAAAAGTGTGCCTAACTCACATCAGACAAGTCTGAGTACATTATTGAGGGCTAGAATTAGTATATTTCTAGATAGGCTTTTCTTTCAATAGAAATGAATAGATTTACTTATTAATAAAGTTTCAGTTGGAGGGGTTTTGACTTGCTTAGACAGCAATGCAAGTTTATGTTCAGCAGTTTTTGCATTTCTTATCATAGTTGATTTTTAATGGTACACAAAATGAATAAAAGTAGGCATACAAATGATAAATGACTATCTGTTTGACACGTAGCCATTCAAGAAAGGTTTCTGAGTGTTATCTTCCATCTTTATATGCAGAGTTTCTTAAACATGTAAATGAGATTGTCAAAAGATCCAAATACACTCTTTCTGCCAGCTGGTAATAAATAACTAGTTTGGGATATGTTTTTGTTTCTGTTTTGTAAATTTTTTGGTTGGTTGGTTTTGTGGTTTTTTTTTACACAAGTACTTTGTTTTTCAAGATACCTTACACATTTAAAAGTAGGTGGGAATGAAGACATTATGTCTCAGGACTTTTCACATGAAGGGGATTTGATGCTGGTTTTGGTTTTAACCAAGATGTGAACAAAGGCAGTATCGCGGATAAACTGTTTTGCTCATATCCCAGAAACTTAGCTGATGATTATAGCCTTAAAAATTTTATTTAAATTTTAAAACTAAATTGATTTTATAATTGGATAAAACATATAGGTTCTGTTAGAGATGGTGAACATCTGAAGGTCCATCCTGTGGCATTTATTGTAGGGCCTGTGTTTGGCTTCTTTGAAGAGTCAGATAATTAACACTGTAATACTAACTTTGAAAAGAAAAAGCAAAATATGTAGCGTGTATTTTGCTGTGCTCTTTTAAAGATTAGGAGTGGAAGAGCAGAAAGAACTTTTCACAGTGATCTGTAGTGCTATCTGACACAGGATTAGTTCTAGCAGTCGGACTGATGGCAAAATTTACATAATGTATGTTTCTGTTTGATTGAAGGCAATGTTACTGGATTGCTTCTAGCCTGCTGGTGTTACAGTCCCATCCCTGAAGAACAGCAGGCACAGTCCCATATTGTTGGTCACATGTGTGAATGACAGGCATCAAGAGTGTAATAATCACTGACCTTTTTGACTTATTTAACTATTAAATGTGTTAACACATAAGTGACATATTCAGCTATTACAAGTATCATTAAATGTGTATGCGAACTTCCAGGGGATGATTATGGCAGCATAATGATTCAGTCACTCCTTATCTTTCAATAATAGGATAGTGTCACAGAGCAGGATACTGGTTTGTGAAGTAACTTTTGCAATCATTAATATTATTTTAGTGAAATTTTTACCTTGTTTTTTTCTGGTATATTTATACTTGTAAGAATTTTGTCATTTAGATTTTCAGTTCAAACACTTATTCACAACATGTTTGTTTGTCTTAGGTGATTTCTGAAAGCATGAAAATAATAAATAAACTTCTCTTAGTAGAGATGATCAGATGAGATATTACTTGTGATCCAGCTCATGGAAAATTCTGAAGTCCTACAAACACTTCCTTCAATATGTAAGGATTTTCATAAGTAACAAATATTGTTATCTTTTGAAGTAGTTCTTTTAATTCTGAACCCCTTTTGTTGTCACAAAAAACAAGTGTCTTTTGCCTACTGGTTCTTGTAGTGGCTGTGTTATTGATTTTTACTAAACAGGTATTTTGCCCACTTACCTTCTGGACACAGACATTGCTAGTTTGCATGAATGGTACAGATGGTGTAGCTCATCAAGAACCTATAACAAAACTTAACAGTGGTTGTTGGGTTTTTCTTCCTTATCACCATTTAGTTTGTTTCAAAATGCCTGTGCTAGTTTGCAGTCCGTTGTCCAAGATACGACAGATTTGAAGCTAGGGAGGACAAAAAGCATAAAAAGAAGGATTACCTCTGTTGACTTTTACCACTTCTGGGTGTGATTTGTGTAGCTTTAGGATTAGATGTAGGAAATGTGAGACATTGACTTAAATTGTTCCTGATTTTGGCTCTCTTGAAATTTCTACTTTGAATAACTTGTTGCTTCTGGGCAGACTGGAGGCTTTTACTGGCTCTTTTCTCCATTCTGCATTTTGTTTATGCAAGATGCGGTGGGAAGGGAAGGTCAAGTTTATTTGTCCCTGTGGAAATGGCTCTCACTTTGATTCTGGTACCACTTTTGTTTCCTAGTTTTTTTTCTTTGTTTTGTTTGTATTTTTTTCCCTCTGTTTGTGCGTAACACTGTATTGTACCTACTGCTGTGACTATTTGAATGTTGCATGCAGTCCTTGAGAGATGATTGCTTAACTGTCTTTTTTTCCCTCTTTCCACATGGTGACGGAATGGAGCAATGATTTTTTGGAGGCAAAGGAAGTGTGTATGCCAGAAGAGGTTTTTTCTTCATTTTGAACTCGTACATTAGTATATAATGGAATGTGAAACCTCTCTTTCATGCTCTATCTCAATCACACTCTCTCTCTTTCTCTTCTTTTTCTTTTCTGTTTCCTGTGGCTAATTTTCCCATGACTTTGATGATTTATTTATTTCCCCTTACCTTTTATTTGCTAAGTGCTTTTAGGGAATAGCTCTTAAGTTCACAATCTCAACATGTCTGATATTGCTCTTTCAGAAGTCCTGAATATAAAGCTGAAATTTAGATGATGGGATTATTTAAGTTTCTGAGGGATTTAAGCTTTTTCATTCAGTGGAAGCAGGTCATTCCACTTGCATTCCCCAATGTGACCCATGAACAGGAGCCAATAGGAAATTGCTCAAAAATCTTCTAATTTTGGTTAGTGGCATCAAAGAGCTTTTTGAATCTGCTTTTGTCTTTATTTTATGTTTGTTTGTTTGTTTATTTGTGCCTAAGTCTCTGCACTGTTGATAACATGATCCTAATACTGAGAGGAGTCATTTCTATGTTGGGGAAATTAATTTTAACAGGAAATATGCTATTTTGAAGTGTGCTGAATGCTTCATGGAAGTTGTAAAAGAGAGGTGATGTCATTAGGGAGGCTATAACCATGATGGACATGACACAGCAAGTGAGAATTATAATAATTATTTAGTACAGGAACATGAGAAAAGCAGAGTTCTTATTTGTGAGGAATGTAGCAGTAGGAATTCAGTGAAGAAAAGATGAAGAAATCTGATAAAGATGTGCTGTGAAAAGCAGGTCAGCAGCTCTGTGACAGATTTGTAAAATTCTGATTGTGTAACTTTTACACCATTTTCTCTCCTCTCTTGTAAACTAGATACCAAAATAGAAGTATAAGAAAATTTCTGAAAATCTGAAGCATGTAAATGACTGAAATTTGCACACTGATACAGGTAATCAGAGGAGCTAGGTTTATTGTCGCGATGAGGGAAGAAAGGCAACGCTCAATGTGAGAATCATCAAACTTCATTTATTGCATATTGTCTACAGCTTAATATACACTCCATAATTGGTTCATACATATTGCAGGAATTGAGCTCATTATTGGTACTTACTTAAGTGGTGATATCACCTCTACTCCCTTCCTTTGTTTACTCAGGTGGCTCTTCAGTTGCTTTTGTTTTGCTAATGCCAACCTCCTGTTTACCAGCCAGTTTTAGCACATACAAAGACACTGCTGCTTTCCCATGGCCTTGCTGTCTCAGAGGTTCACACAAGCCAATTCCTTACAGTTTATTGCATGGGTGATTTAGAAAATTGTAATAGTCTGAAGATAACATGGATGCATCCCAGGTCTAAGCATTGGCACCTCATCAATTATGTCTTGGTACGACGGAGAGATGTCCGCGATGTCCTCCATACCCGCGTGATGCCCAGCGCAGAATGCCAAACAGACCGTCGGCTTGTGCACTGTAAACTCAACTTCAATCTCAAATTCAAACCCAAAAGGGGCAGTATCCCAAGGAGAAGATTCCAAGTTAACCATCTCCAATCAGCCACAGTAAGAGAAAGATTCCAGGCAAACCTTCAAACTAGGCTCGAAAACCATTCCACAGATTCTGCAGATTCCTCTCCTGAAACAATTTGGCGTCATATTAAAAGCTGCATCCTGCAATTATCTGTAGAATCCTTAGGGTTCTCCCTCAAGAAGAACAAGGACTGGTTTGATGAAAATAATCAAGAAATCCAGGACTTGTTGAGGAAGAAGAGAACTGCACACCAAGCACACCTTGCACTGCCATCCTGTCACGCAAGAAAAATAGCCTTTCGTCTTGCATGCAGCAAGCTCCAACAGAAACTCCGTGACATCCAGAACAAGTGGTGGATCGATCTAGCTAAAAAAACTCAACTATGTGCAGATACGGGTGATGACAAAGGATTCTATGAGGCCCTGAAAACAGCATACGGGCGTACATACCAAGTCCAAAGCCCACTACTCAGTGCAGATGGTCAAACACTTCTGACAGATCAAACCTCCATTCTGAATAGATGGTCTGAACATTTTCAAACTCTTTTCAGTACCAACCGTGTAGTCCAAGACTCAGCAATTCAGTCCATCACACAACAACCGGTGAAATACGAATTGGATACTGCCCCCACTTTAGGAGAAACCCTCAAGGCCATATAGCAGGTGAAAATTGGCAAGGCAGCTGGGGTTGATGGAATTCCACCTGAAGTCTGGAAACATGGGGGCCTTGCACTCCATGCTAAATTTCATGAGTTTGTGGTGCGCTGTTGGGAACTAGGTGAACTACCTTCAGACCTTTGTGATGCAGTTATCATCACCTTGTATAAGAAGAAAGGTACTAAATTAGACTGCTCAAATTACCGTGGTATTACTCTGCTCTCCATTGCTGGTAAAATCCTGGCAAGAATACTCCTGAACAGACTAATACCCGCTATAGCAGAAGGAATTCTACCTGAAAGTCAGTGTGGTTTCAGAGCCAACAGGAGTACCACAGACATGGTATTTGTTCTCAGATAACTGCAACAGCAGTGTAGGAAACAGAACAAAGGTCTCTATGTAACATTTGTCGACCTCACCAAGGCTTTCGATACTGTGAGCAGAAAAGGTCTGTGGCAGATTTTGGAACTTTTAGGTTGTCCCCTCAAGTTCCTCAAAATGATCATCTCTCTTCATGAGGATCAGCACGGCCAAGTCAGATATGGCAACACACTTTCTGAGCCCTTTCTAATAACTAATGGTGTGAAACAAGGCTGCGTTCTCGCTCCTACCCTATTCACAGTCTTTTTCAGCATGATGCTCCAAAGGGCCACGGCAGACCTCGATGATCAGGACGGTATCTACATTCGATATCGTACTGATGGAAGCCTATTCAACCTAAAGCGACTGAAGGCCCACACTAAGACCTTAAACCATCTTGTCCGGGAGCTACTTTATACTGATGACGCCGCCCTTGTTGCCCACACGGAAGCAGCCCTGCAATGTTTAACATCCTGCTTTGCAGTTGCTGCTGAGCTCTTTGGGCTGGAAGTCAGCTTAAAGAAGACAGAAGTTCTCTATCAACCTGCACCTCAGGAAGTCTTCCGTCATCCCCACATCACCATTGGCCAATCAGATCTCAAATCAGTCCAGCAGTTCAATTACCTAGGCAGCCTCATCTCCTCGGATGGTAAGATTGACTGGGAGATAGACAACAGGTTAGCAAAGGCATATAGTGCTTTTGGAAAACTCCATAAAAGAGTATGGCGAAATAAACACCTGAAGAAAAGTACCAAGATCAGTGTTTACAGAGCCATTGTGCTGTCTACTCTCTTATATGGTTCTTAATCATGGGTCATCTACCACCACCACCTGCGTCTCCTAGAACGCTTCCATCAACGCTGCCTCCGCACAATCCTAAACATCCACTGGTCAGATTATGTGACCAATACATCTGTTCTAGAACAAGCAGCAGTCACAAGTATTGAGGCCATGTTACTCAGAACACAGCTGCGTTTGGCAGGGCACGTCTCCAGGATGAAGGACCACCGCCTCCCTAAGATCCTACTCTATGGTGAACTTGTCACCGGCTGCCGCAAGCGACGAGCCCCGAAGAAAAGATACAAGGACTCCCTGAAAGAACAGCTCAGCCTCAGGTATATTGATCACCATAACTGGTCTACTCCGGCCTCCAATCAGGAGGCCTGGAGACACACCATCTATAACGCTGCTGATGCTTTTGAGAAAGCACGCAGGATCACTCTTGAGGAGAAAAGACAATGCAGAAAGAATCGAGCCTTGCAGAATATACCATCCAAGGAGTCTTTTTGCTGTGCCTTTTGCAATCGGACATGCCTTTCTTGTATTGGCCTTTTTAGCCACCAACGCACTTGCAAGAAATGTGGGTAGAGCCCTTCCCAAATCTTCGTTCGCGAAGCCTAGCCATGATTAGAAAATTGTGTAGCTGAAAGAGATGAATTCAGAATAGAATGCTACTGCCAAACAACCTGGTAAGCTTTTTCTTCTGGCTGAGTAGCAAGTATGATGTGCCCATCTCTCCCATTTTACCTCAGTTAAATGGTAAAAATCTGCAGAGTGTGCACGTGCATATGTCCGTGTGTGTGATACTGGGGTTGAGGGCGCTGTAAAAAGAAGAAATGTTTAATTCATTTTCTGCTATGCTGTGTTAATTGTTCCCAGGATAACTCCTTGTTTTATATTCCTGTTACGCACTTATCCAGGTAAACTGTAGACGCAGGTGCTGAGGTTTTTCTCCTTGCTTTCACTCCAGTGCTTTCCTGTGAAGGGACCGTACAATTAGTGTGAACTGGGATTACATTGTCATGTGAACAGATGCACATAAGGCTTTCCCTAAGTCAGACTGATACAATATTTATAAGATTCCGCTGAAATGATCTGTGGTGAATACATAATACCAGTGCTGCCAAGAATGTTAGCCAGAAAGCCAGTGCATTGCTTCAAATGTGTGTGGATCAAAGTCTGGCTCTGCTTCCCAGTTCCCTTCATATGGTTATAATAACTTGCTTGTCTGGTGACACTAATCATCATAATCTCTAAATAGCATTGATCTTTTAGTGTCTGCCAATCATCTTTTTGTAGCATATACTGTCACCACAAAGGCTTCTGTTAGAAAGTTTTACCTCAAATTAGGACTATAAGCACTTGGTTTTAAATTCTGTCAAAGTCTAGTTCCCACTTCCTAATGCATAGTCTTCCATGTAATGTATGATTATTGCCATGAAGTACCAGCAACCTGGATACATATCCAGGGAAAGAGAAAAATAAAGCAAGAATGGAAAAGAAACACTGTAAATCCTTTTTTCGCTGGATGATTTATTTGTTTTGTTGTGATTCTTTAACAGTCTTCAGAAAGGGAATATGTGCTGTTAAATGAAAGCTACGGGGGAAAAGAAACTAGCTTAAAGTACTTCTATGTCTCATAAAGGTGAAAATCTTCCCAGTTTTACCCTGCAGACAGTGAGTTTGGAAGAGGGAGATAGATCACTGCAGAATGTATTTACCTTAATTCACATACATATTTTTTGGTTCTTGTATTGAATATGTTATACTTCAGATCAGAAATTTGGTAATGAATTAACCACATTGATGTATCTACAAACCAGGACTATATTTGGCAAATTTCTTGTAGCTCTTACCAAGTGTAAAATGAAGCTAATTTTTTTGATGTATGATAGTTTTCACATTGCTAAAGTGCCCTTGACTCTTGTGTCTAATTTATAGTGGTGGATGACAAAATTCCATCATGTTTTTTTTCTATCATGATAAGTATCCATAAAAACTTAAGAAACAGGCTGGATCACAGGAACAAGACTAGATTAATGATTAAGTTAATTAGAGTTAGTCAACTAAGTTATCAGACTTTTAACTTTCATATTTAATGGGCAGCCCTGAGAAGGTTTGAGTTTTTCTATAAAATTGTTTGTCAAACTTACTACAGCAGTTGATACTTGCAGTAAATTATTTTGTTTATTGTGTTTTTCTTGTCACTGTAGTGTAGAAACTGACTTTCTCATCCCTTTTCTCTCCATAGAGTGACTTCCTTAATCTGTCTTTTTCTCTCCTTCTTCCCTGTTTGTCTGTAATTTTCAAAGTTATTAAGGATAAGTGGGTACATGATTTCCAGGGAAATTAGTAAGAATTTGTGACTAAATGTCTAGCTCGCGATTTCTTGTCAGGAAATATCATTATTATTGCATATTTCATGCAAGATATGTTAACACAATAATTCATTATGGAGGTGTTACATATTGGATACCACTGAGTCTCAAAAGCTCCAGATTTTTAATTTTGTGATCTTATGCTCTTCTTCTACCTGTAATCTGAAGTCTGAAAGCAACCCACACCCTATACAAGCCCAGAAGATAAGGAGCTAATGTGTATTTCTCAAACAACAATAGCTGGATAGTCATGGAGCCAAACAAGGACTGTTGGTAAGAACATGCCATGAGAAAGAACAGGATGTGGTGGGAGAAGGGGCACATGTGGAGGTAGGACAGCACTTTTCTGGGACAAATGTCCCTGTTCTGTCTCCTGGAGATGAGCGCAGCACTGAACAGCACAAATGCAGGAATGAGGTTGAGAAGAGGGCATGGACTGTTGACGAAAGGTTTGGCCCAGTAGTGGGGGCATCAAGAGCACTAAACACCCCTGAAGCCCTCAGACGCATTCCCAGAAAGGTCTAGAAGAACAAACTGCACAAGTGTATTGTGTCTGGCTGAGCTGGAGTTCATTTCCCATAGTAGCCCTCACAGTGCGGTGCTTTGCATTGGTAGCTAGAAGGGTGTTTATAACACACTGGTGTTTTGACCGCTGCTGAGCACAGCATCAGCACTGTAACTTTCCTTCCTTAGCTGAGGGCAAGATCCTGGGAGGGGACCGAAGTAGGCCAGCTGACCCAAGCTGACCAAAGGGATATTCCATACCATGTGGTGTCAGCTCAGATATAAAAGCTAAGGCAAGGAGCAGGAAGGCAGGCATTCATTGTCTCCAATGTCTGCCTGCTGAGGAACCATCACACGTCCTGAAGCCCTGCTGCTCAGGAGTGGCCGACCATTGCTGCTGATGGGAAGTAGAGAATAAACCATGTTATCTTTCGCTTCGCTTTTGCACACTCAAGCTTCCGCTTTACTTTTTGCTTTAAATAAACTGCCTTATCCCAACCCTCGAGGCATTTTTTCCACCTTACTGTCCTCTGTCCAGCTGGGAAGGGGAGTGATAGAGCGGCTGGGTAGGCACCTGGTGTCCAACCAACATCAACTCACCACAACATGATAACTCATTTGCTTATTAAAGTAAGTGAGAAACTTTTTTCCACGGTAGTGAAATTTATATATAAAAAGGTACTCCCTCAAAGCCTGGGTGTTACCCTCAGGACCCTGAACACTGGGTGGATCAATGCTGGAGCCAGGATTGGTGATTTCTTTCTTTCTTTCTTTCTTTCTTTCTTTCTTTCTTTCTTTCTTT